>NC_058404.1:34239836-34352336 GCF_002201575.2 Neomonachus schauinslandi
GCTATACTGGAGAAGGTGCCAATAAATGCAGGCCTCTAGGTTTCTCTGAACTCCTTTTTAGAAAGGAACGGTGGCAGTTTGGGGGATGGATAATAGCACAGTCTCTCATAGGAGACGGTGTATGTCCTTTTTTATTCATTCATTCATCCCTTCTTTCCTTCCTAGGGTGCTCAGGCCCCATGCTAGGCATTGGGAATTCAACAGTAAGGAAGAATAGCCAAGGTCCACGTATTCAGGGAGCTCACCACCTAGTAGGAGAGACTGGCACGAACCCAGTCATGGTGCTAGTGAACGGATAGTGACAAATCCCTCCTGTGCTGCCGAAGCATGTGGGTAAGGGGGGCGGGTTGGGAGAGGGAGGACAGCATTTGGGCGTATTTCTCCCTTTAGCTGAGAAACAATGAACTATATGAAGAACTATATGAAGAACTTTATATATGAAGAGAGAGACAAGGATCCCAGATAGACAAAGAGCGGGTGCAAGGGCCCTGAGGTAGCCCGAACATGGCCCAGGGAGTGTGGGCAGTGGTGTAAGATGAGGCTGGCAAGCAACTGCACTGCCAAGGGCTTTCTTGGCTCATCAGTCATTCGTCTTTCATCTTAAGATCAGTGGGAATCCACGGAGGAGTTTAAGGCAGGACTGCAGTGTGGATGTCAAGAGATTTTCATTTTGAATAAAAGAAATCACTCAGGCTGCAGTGTGGGCAGTGAGCAAAGGGAAGGAAGCCAGAGAGGATTTGCGAAGACCAGGGAGGAGTGTCGTGGGCCTACTGAGTTGAGGATGATGGTGTCTGAGTCTCGGGCAGTTAGAGTGGGGATGGAGAGCATCAGATGGACTCAAGAGCTGGTTGGTAGGTAGCATGGGTAGAACTTGGTGATGGGCTGGGTAGGGGGGAGGCAAAGGCGTGCCTCCACTGTTGCTCCGTGGGGTCCTTCCTCAAATAGGCACCAGGAAGCTCTCAAGACCTTCAGGAAGTCTTCAAACAATGCAGTTCTACTGCTCTGAATGTAAGCCTCACAAAGGCTGGCGTCTCTCGCTTTTTAGCTATCCAAGACAGTGCCTGGCTCATGGCAGGTACTCAGTAAAGAATTGCTCAGTCTCAGCTACTTGTGTTCCTCTCTGCTCTACCCAGATCTCTGCAGCTGAAGGAACCTCCTTGGGTATAGCGACCATCTGAAAATACTTCCTGCAAAATTCCCTGTCTCGAAATGCTTGTGAATGCCTCCAGAGGCCCTGTGGAAATGCTTCCTTTTCTGAAGTGGAGGAGGAGCATAGACCCCCCTCCTGGTTACTTCTCGGGGCAGCTGCGTGGCCCACAGTGACCTCCTTTCTCTGGGAGAATATTACACACCCTGAGTCATGACTGACAGGTGAGGGGCGGACCCAATACAGTTCTGCCTTCCAAGAATTTAAAGTTTGGGAGAGAGACATAAAAACCAAAAATAGTTGAAATTCAGTCCCTTCAAAAGTAGCAGTTTGGATAGAAGTCCCTAGAAATCATTTTGCTGGTGCTCCAGGCTGGTTGCTCAAGTGTTCTTTCAATGGTAAGATAGTCTATTGATTTCCAAGAAATCAATTTTTTGGCTTAAACTAGCAAAATTTTGGTTTGTTTGTCCCTGAAATCAGGATGGGAAAATTTGAAACCCAAAGCAATATTCAGTGAGCAGTGTCTGGAAGACTCACCCAGAAGTACCCGCCACTCTTTCTTCCTGCTTCTTACAATCGGCTATCCCCTTGATCCCCTTTCACTGTTTTGCTGACGTTCTGCGAGGTAACTGTTTCTTCCCCCAGTAAATATGAGTTATAGAGGGACTGTCTCGCCATAGCTGGAGATCCTACAAACGGTAGGATTTCTGGAGGGTTTTTGTGGGCCGGCTTTGGGAAGCACTGAGCTAATGTGGTTTGCCAGATTCACATTGAGGGAAGGAATTTGTATTGTCCAAATGCTAGATGGCCCCAACAACAGAGTAATAGCTTGAGCCCCAGCAATGCATTGCTCCGGTCAGGTTTGCCTCCTTTGGCCTCCTCCCCTAGCATTTAAGTTTTATCAGCTTATTAACATAAGTCTCATTTTCTCCCTGAGAGACCAGCAGTCACATGAGAGCTTTGGTACCAGATGTAGACTAGGAGGCTGGAATTAGATCCAAGAGCCACGGCTGACAGTCATCATCATGTGTGAGGATTATTTTAGGAGGAGACACAACCAAATATTTATCAGCTAATAATTCCTGGGGCTGGTAGGCTCCCCGCATCAGAAGGAGAGCTGTCATCTTGGAGATGCCATGCTGAAGGCTGCGCTTCTAGGCTCTGACCCCAGGGCAGACGGCAGCCAGCACCGCCCAGCTCAAGACCACGCGGCCGCTGCAGGGAGGTGCCCACGTTGGTCAGCCTGTGCACAAGTCAAATGCATGAAACCCAGCACCTCACATGCATGAGGCAGGAGAGTGAGGGAGGGGAATATGAGAGAAGAAATTATTCGGGACAAATCGGCTCAGAGGAGACTGAATACAGATGATTACGGGGTGCCCCAAAGCCATTCACCGATGGACCAGGCCTAGAAAGTTCTTGGTAGAATGGAAAAGGGATGCAAAATTGGGCCCCAGGAAGCACCGATTGGAGAGGGGGTGAGCCCTGCGAGCATGTGCTTGCCTGTCTGTTCCTAGCTAAAGCAGTGTGGTAGACATCATATAAGATAGAAAGCTTTGCTCTACATCCTGATGGGTGAGCAGAACAGGGCCTTGGGTGGAAGGCAGAATCTGTAGGTCTGTGGCTAATAGGTGTTAAGAGATCTTTATCTTCTCTCCCTTTTCCCTCATTGGCCCTTCTTCCTACCAGACCCTCAGACTCCCCATCCCCATGCTACAGATCCCTAGTTTTCACCTTGATGGGTAAATGAGCTGGTGACATTAGCTGGCTGGCAAGTCCACCAAAGCCAGGAATTCCTCCATCCCTTCCTCACAGAGGGAGCTGGAGACAGGAAGCAAAGGAATCCACGTGTCTTGGGCAGCCCTCCCTGCACCACCCAGAAATGCTGGCGCCTCCCCAAAGGGCTGCCTTTCCAAGAGCCAAGGAAATCCCAAAAGCTGTGGCTTCAGGCCGCAAACAAGGCAGGAGGTCTGGCTCTCCTCCCTCTGCCACCCGGCTGAAATGCCCACCCGTGGCCTTGGAGCACCCCAAGCCAAGAACTGACCCTGTGCTTCCGCCAGCGCCCTCCCTCTCCCACCCCCTCCCAGCAGAAAGGCCCCCACTGACAAGGGGCCCTTTCCTCTGACCCCCCGGAGGCAGTCAGGCCGTGCAAGGACGCGCACCCCACCAAGGGAGGCTCAGGATCTGAGCCAGTCTGGTGCAGACAATCTTGGGAGACAGATGGCCAGGCGGATGGGCCGGCAGAGAGAAGCTCCTGCTCCTTGTCAAGATGACACTCAAAAGTACATCCCCGCCATCACAGGTTGTCAGTGGGGTGTCAGCGCGAGATGCCGTGTGTGTTTTTGGACACTCTGTGAGTTTGGAAGGCTGAGCTTTTTCCCACTTCCATAGCAACGACAAAATTCCAGCCCCAGACGCAAGTCTCTGAGTTAGTGTCAGACAACGGGGGGGAGTGGCAGGCAGAGAGGGGTGTCACTCCTAGCAGAGAGCAGTGCTGGAGTGGCAAGGGTGGGCAGGAGGCAGGTTTCTGGTTGTCTGCAGGGAGACCGTGTGTGGGCACAAAGTGACAGAAGGCAGCAGCTAATGGCTGAGCTAACGGGAAATGCAATCTGTCAGCTTGAGCAATCTGGGAGTAGGGCTTTCCTGAGCATTGGCCCATTCCAAGACCCCTGAGGGTCCTCTGGGTGTTCATAAGAAAATCCCTATTGGTTTCAACTTTGTGAAGAGCAATGGAGTGACGGACTTGAAGTTCTTATGGCTACCAGAATGGAATTAAAAATAAAGGGGAAAATATGAGATCCTCCAAGGACAGTAGAAAAGACATAGATCACAAAATAACACGTGCCCCTCTTTGATGGAGGAAGCTCAATCTATCCAGACTCTGAAAATAGGCTCGTCTGCACGTGATTGGCTAAGGCTTTGTGCATCCAGAGAAAAAGGGTAGGAGGCAATGGCCCCTTCTCCTGTCTTGCTTTCTCTGGTCAATCACTAAGTCGCTGAATCTTTCCATTCTAGATCAGGGAGCCTGTTCCTAGGCTGAGCTCTGCCGACAACTAGGTATGGATCTGAAGTAAGTCACTCTCTCTCCTCCTGGGTTTCGGTTTCCTCTGTAAAATGAAGAGCCCCGAGATGAGGAAGGGATCACTTGCTACATGAACTTGACCATGGGGGTGATGGCAAGCATCCTCTTTGATCGACAAAAGATCAGCCTGCCCATAGTTCTTGTGGTAGACTGAGATATCACCCCAAAAGATGTTCATGACCCAGGGCCCAGAAACTATGGATACATTAACTTATGTGACAGTAGGGACTTTGAAGATATGGTTAACTTAAGGATCTTCAGATGGGGAGATTATCCTGAATTATCTGGGTGGACCCAGTGTAATCACAAGGACGCTTGAAAGTGAAAGGAGGAGGCAGAAGGGCCAGAGTCGGAGATGTGGTGGTTGAGGCTGAGTCTGGTGTAATGCCAGTGCAGGAACCATGGGTCCTGAACGCAGGCAGCCCCCAGAAACTAGGAAAAGCAACTCCCTGGAGTTTTGGAAGCAATGCAGCCCTGACAACACCTAGACTTGAACTCCGTGAAATGCATTTTGAATGTCTAACCTCCAGAACTCTGAGATGATAAATGAGATGTTGTGTTAAGCCATTAAGTGTATAATTGTTATAGTAACAGCAGAAGCTAATACGGTCCTCTGCAACGTAATCCCACCTGAAAACCTTGCACTCCTGGCCTGTTGTAAGTGTTGCGGGAGGAGGAAGAGGGGCAAAGTCAGGTGGGGTTCTTTGTGTCCCTCCAGAGCCCCGAGCAATGGGTTTGGCACAGAGGAGTCATTCAATCAGGACTTGTTGCCTTGATTCGATTCGACAGTGAGGAAGAAAATGGTTTGGTGGCCTGGCATCACCAAACTTTTGAGCAAATGTCAGAGTGAATCCAGGATGAGAGGTCAGCTGGTGGGGGACTCCCACTTGCTTAATGTGTTCATTGTGGAGCAATGGGAAGCTATTCTCCACCTTGGTGTTCATGTGCCATTAGCATCCAGAAAACAAAGTTATAAACTTGTGTGCATGAAAGAACACTACCAAGAAAGTGAAAAGATAACATAAATAGTGGGAGAAATATTTATAAATCATATCTCCAATAAAGGTTTGATAACCAGAATATATAAAGAGCTCCTACAACTCAACAACAATGTCAGCCCAATTAAAAAAATGGACAAAAGACCTGAATAGATGTTTCTCTAAAGAAGATATTAAGAGGGCCAATAAGTACCTGAAAAGATGCTGACCATCATTAGTCATTGGAAAAATGAAAATCAAAACTTGGACAAGATACCATTACACATCCACTAGGATGGCTAATCTTTAAAATGGAATATAACAAGCGTTGATGAAAATGCAGAGAAACTGAAACCCTCCACATTGCTGGTGGGAATGTAAAGTGATGCAGGTGATGTCAAAAACAGGGTTGAGAGTCCTCAAAACATTAACCGTACAATTTTACCGTATGACCCAGGAATTCCCCTTTTAGGTATGCATCCAAAAGAGTTGAAAACAAGGACTCACACAGATACCTGTATGCCAATGTTCATTGCAGCACTATTCACAATAGCCAGACAATGGAAGCATCTTTTTGTCCAACAACAAATACATGGATAAACAAAATGTGGTCTATACAGACCATGGAACATTATGCAGTCATAAAAATGAAATGTGATCCGTGCTACCACATGGATGAATCTTGTAGACATCATAGTAAATGAAAGAAACCAGACAGAAAAGGACAAATATTGTCTGAGTCCACTTCTATGAAATATTTAGAATAGGCAAACTTATAGAGACAGAAAGTACATATGGCTTACTAGAGGCTGAGAAGAGGGAGGAACAAGGAGTTGCTGCTTTGTGGGTACAGAATTTCTCTTTGCAGTGATGAAAAAGTTTCAGAGGGGCACCTGGATGGCTCAGTAGGTTAAGTGTCCAACTCTCGATTTTGGCTCAGGTCATGATCTCAGGGTTGTAAGATTAAGCATTAGGTTCCATGCTCAGCGGGGAGTCTGCTTGAGATTCTTTCTCTCCCTCTCCCTCTGCACCTCCCCCCTTCTAAATAAATAAATAAAATTCTAAAAATCTGTAAAAAAAAAATACAGATATGGAAATAGCTGGTGGAGATGATTGTACAATATTGCAGATGTAATTAATGACACTGAATTTTCAAAATGGTTAAAAGGCAGGTTTTATGATATAGTATCATATATATTATATATCTCATAAAACCTGCCATTTGAATTATAAATAATATTAAAAATTAATAAGGAAAAATGCATTGGTTTTGGGAGCAGAAATAAAGGAAGTGTGGGACTGGAAGAGCCTAAGATGTTCCAAGACAGTGGGAGAATGGAAGGCAATGGGTGGCTCAGTCATGCTGAAATCCAATTGTAAGGGAGCCTGAGAGCCGTGCTAGAGAGGCTGGACTGTTGGGGAATGCAGTGTATTTCACTGTTGTTATTCTTGTTGTTGTTGCTTTTATTTGAGTGTGAAGAATGGATTGACATGAAGAGAAACCACATGCATAGAGCTCGTGGCTCAACTGTCACAAGACTACAGACAAGAAGCCACAAGGCCGGGTGTAGGGCAGAGGCCGTGAGGCAGCAGGAGAGAAGACAAGATGGAGAATAGAAGAGGAGGGTGAGGAAGAGCAAGACGTTGAGGATGGCTCTCCAAGAATCTGTCTGCTGCCTGTTCCCTGCCTGAATACATCTGTGGCTCAGCGAGATGGGGGTAGGAGTGGGGAGATGGGGGTGGGGGGGTGCTGGAACAATATAAACAGTCTGTAACTCTGACACATCACCCTTGAGTCACATAATTTAGGTTTTAATTTTTTTTTTTTAAACTCTGCATACAGTTTGATTAGTTTGAGGTTGGTACAGTCTGTTTTCTGACTCACTTTATTTTTGGGTTTCTAGCTCCTTCGGGGGACTCCATCCCATGGGGTCACTTGCCCGGTGCGGGGCATTCTTCCCAGTTCAGCTGTGGTTCCAAGCACCTCGCCTTTTCCATAGGCCTTCTGTTCCGAGGCTCACAGACCTCCCATTTCCGCCTTCCTAAAGAGAAGCGTGAGCCCCTCCAGGTCAAGGAAAAGTATGTAGATGGTTGTAAATTAATTTCCACAGTTTTATCATTACTAATCTTGTCTGGGTTCATGATTAGAGGCTAATGACATGTTAATTAGTCACTGTAATTAGCAACTGCCAGAGAGCTTCCGGGGGCTCCGTGGCGTAGAGACAAGGGGTTGCCTTGGATAGCAGGGTCATTCAAGCCCAGCCTGCTTCCTATTAAAATCTACCTTGATTCAGCCCATTATCCAACCCAAGTCATACTCTATGTGTCTTATAGGTTCACCCTCTTTTTAGCATAAACAAGAGCTTCCTTGCATTTATTATGTATAAATGGATGATATTATATACAATAGAGATATCAAATGATATGACGGTCAATGAATGAAATAGTGGAATACGAAATAATGCAGAGGGCAGAACGGCAGGGAGTCCAGAGACGCAGGAAGAATGAATCCACATCTCAGCCCTGCCAAGGCCTGCTGTGTGACCTTAGGCAGGTCACCTCACCTGCCAGGCCCCTGTTTGCCGGCCCCGGAGGTGGGAGAGAGGGTTCTTCCATGAGGCGTGCTATTTGTTGTCATTTGAAACATCATTATCCCACGGACCTGGGAGTGAACATCCTCGTTACCTAGTACAACCCCAGTTTAGGGCAGTTTTATACCTTATAATGAGGCTAACTCACGAAATATACAAGTTGATGTGACTTCATTTTTATTCCCCTGCAAGACTTTTTTTTACCAATTCATATCTAAGACACTAAACAAAAGTTGTCAAATTTTGTGTCCTGTTTTGTTTGTTTAGAGAAATAAATCAGCAGAAGGTTATATTTGGATCCCCCTTGATAGGCCAGGAGAAAGGCCTAGGCAAACTCCAGGCCTGGTGATCCGATTAGCCCCAGGGGGACCCCCTTCACGTAGATGCTGCTTCCGCAGTGAAGCCCCCCAGGTGAGTCCAGGGATCAACTTTCCTACAACACCAAATCAAGTGCAAAAGGACCTAGAAAAATCTAGACAGACTGGCCGTCCAATTATTCATATAAGGTTAAAATTGGCTCTGCTTCTGAGTTATGTCTGTCCCTTTGGGCTTTTATAGTCACATTCTAATTATACAAGCAGGCAGGGCCCAACTCTTAATGGTGGCCAGGGGAGGAAACATCCGTCTTGCTCACTGAGAGAGTTCCCCAACCCATGCTGGTCATGGCGCCTCCCTCATGGCCCTCACCCATGGCCATGCTGTCTCTAGATCGCTGCCCTGAAGAGGAGAATGCCCACTGATGATCATTCACGTGCCCAGAGCTGCTTGGCCAGCAGGTGATACCTTCTTCACTGGGGTGAAGCTAATCCTTTACTTTGGGGTCTTTTCCTAATTCGCGCATCGTGGGATGCCAATGCCAGGAGCATTGGTCCTGGGTCTCCATGTGTGTCACTGAGCCCATGTCTGTCCTCTCTGCCTTCATCCATCACACAGCTTGATGGTAATTGCTTGGTAAGTGACACTGCCTCTTCCTCCTCTACAATGAATCTGCCAAGTGCTGAGAGTCAGGCATGTTTGACTCTAGTAGTGAGAATCTAGTAGTGATGAGTCATGGGCATCCAGCACCCTTACGGAGACAGTGGTGATCAGCTCACCCAATCAAGCCGATTCTCACCTTCATTTAGTCCACTTTGGCCTCTTGGCCAATCAGATCCCCTCCACCAGTCGCCAGGTCCCCGAATACAGAAGGCTTTTCCTGGCTTAATCTTAGGTTCCAACCTCAATATCAGGCTAGTGTGGCGGAATTCCATTCTAAGCTCCAAGTTGCTGCCAATTTTCCTGAACCAGGGATTTCTTTCCACATGCCTTTTCCTAGGATTATAAACCAACTCAACTTTTTCATTTGTTATATCTTCTTATTCTATTCTTCCAAACAGGAACGTAACAAAGTCTCTTTGTATCTTGTGACATTTTTGCCTTGAATTCAAATATATCAGATACCAAAGTTGCTATCTCCATTTCCTTTTGTTTATATTTGCCCAGAACATCTTCTTCCATCTATCCTTTTATTTTCATCCCTCTTGTATCATTTAAGTGTGTCAACATACTATTGATCTTTGATAATCCAATCTGAGAATGTGTCTTTTTTTAAAAAATTGTGGCAAAATACACATAACATGAAATTTACCATCTTAACCATTTTTTAAAAGATTTATTTATTTATTTATTTATTTATTTATTTATTTATTTTAGAGAGAGAGAATGGGGGGAGGGGCAGAGAGAGAAGGAGAGGGAAAGAATCTCCAGCAGACTCCATGCCGATCATGAAGCCCAACATGGGGTTCAATCCCCTGACCCTGAGACCATGACCTGCACCAAAACCAAGAGTCAGATGCCTAACCGACTGAGCCACCCAGGCACTCTCCCTCTTAACCATTTTTAAGTGTGCAGTTCAGTGGCATTAAGTACAATCACATTTTTGTGCAACCATTATAACTATCCAACCTCAAAATTTTCTATCATCCTAAACTGAATCTTCACACATATTAAACAATAACTCTCTGTTCCCCCTTATCCCAGCCCCTGGGAACTGCTTTCTGGCTCTATGAATTTGCCTATCCTAGGTACCTCAAATAAGCAGAATCATACCATAGTTGTCCTTTTGTGTCTGGCTTACCCTACTTAGCATAATGTCTATAACCCACGTTATAGCGCAGGTCAGAATTTCTTTGCCTTTGAAGGCTGAATAATGTTCCATTATATGTATAGAGCACATTCTGTGTATCTATTCATCTACCACAAGACACTTGGGTTGCTTCCACCTTTCAACTATTGTGGTTCATGCTGCTGCACACACGGGTATACAAATATCTCTTCGAGTTTCTGCTCTCAGTTTTTTTGGATATATACTCAGAAGTGGAGTTGCTGAATCATAGTGGAATTCGATTTTTTTTTTAAGATTTTATTTATCCATTTGACAGAGAGAGACACAGAGAGAGCGAGCACAAGCAGGGGGAGTGGCAGGCAGAGGGACAACCAGGCTTCCCTCTGAGCAGGGAGCCCGATGCGGGGCTCGATCCCAGGACCCTGGGATCATGACCTGAGCCAAAGGCAGACGCTTAACGACTGAGCCACCCAGGCGCCCTGGAATTCAATTTTTAATTGTTTGAGGAATTGCCCTTTGTTTTCCACAGCAGCTGCGCCATTTTACAAGCCAACCAACAGTGCTCAAGGGCTCCCGTTTCTCCACATCCTCGCCAACAACTGTCATTTTGTGTTTTCTTAATAGTAGCCATCCTCGTAAGTATGAGAAGGTAAAGAATTCATTTTTTAATTTAACTCATTTAGATTTATTATAAGCAGTGTTAAATAATAATTTTTCTTCTAATTGGTTCTAACTTTTTTTCTCTATAGTGTTTTATTCTTTTTTCTCCCTCCTTTCCAGCTTTCCACTGGGCAGTTCAAGTTATTTCTGGAACTTCTATTAAATAGGCACTGATAAGGGTGCTTGGGTGGCTCAGTCAGTTGAGCATCCAACTCTTGGTTTCGGCTCAAGTCATGATCTCAGAGTTGTGATACTGAGCCCCGCGGAAGGCTCTGCGCTCAGCAGGGAGTCTGTTGGAGATTCTCCCTCTCCCTCTGCCCCTCGCTTGCTCTTTCTGTAAAATAAATAAATAAATCTTTAAAAATAAATAAATAAGCACTGATATTTCTAATTTTTTCCTCCGTATTTCTTAGAATTTGGGGGAGAATTCGTCAATCTTATACTGTTATTGTTATTTTATCCTATATATTCTCTTCTTTATTTCAATAATACATTTGTCATGCCTAATATTTTCACTTGATTATGATTTTTTTTGCTGCATTCTGCTAATGTTTTCTTTATCTTGCTGGATATTTATTTCGCTTATTCTTTGTTAATCTGTTCTAGTCATTCTACTTCTATTAGTATGTATAATTCAGTTTTCTTTCTTTTTTATTGATGTGTGTGTGTGTCTCTCGGGCGTTTCATTAATTTTAACCTGTAAGCTCATTTCCTTACTTCAGGGGATTTCAGCTACTTTGCCTGGTAATGCATATTGGTGAAGGGCCATGGGTCAAGCCGTAATTTGTTTTCACTCAGCAAGGTTTAAAGGAAGAAATGAACCCAAGGTACAGAGTCCCGGGGCACCACGGAACCACTGCTGACTCCCCTTGGCTGCCACTTCCCCTGTGGAGAAGTGAAGGTCTAAAGGTTCGGTCAGCTCACCCTTACCTCCATCAGCTCCTCACCCCATCGGGGCTTTGGCATTGCCCGAGAGGACTCCAGACTGTGGCTCTCCGTTTACTGCAGTGGCACCACGGATGATTGTCCCGGATGTCCCATGTGAGATAGGTAGGTCTCTCTTCTCCACCCTAGGCTTCGGTCACTCCCCTCCACAAAGCATGCACGCATGCGCACATGCACACATGTGCACACCGGTTCACCGCAGCCTTCCATATCCCTAGGACCCATGTGATAGTTCTCAAGTGCATAGTTCTCACGTGATCGTTAGTTCGTCTGATTCATGCTTCACTGTCAAATGCTAGTTTGCTATCTTGATAGGAATGCCCAGTGGTTTTTTGAACCTGAAGGCTACTTAGCATTAACTGAAAAATGACCATATTCTTGAATACTTTCTGTCCCTAAATGGACCACTTTAGAGCTTTTCCAACCCAATTTGTTTCTCTTGCTTTAAAAAAGAATGTGTGCAGCTTGGATGCTAACCATAGTGATGTCAAAACACAAAACACAGACACTCCTGTGTACTCAAATGTGTGCGGGTCCCAAATGCCAGGCTGTGTCCATTTTTTTTTCATCTGCATAGTACACTCCTGGGAGAACTCACGTCAACCTTGCAAAATAAGCAAACAGAAAATATCGCCTTCCTCTTACCTGACAGCAGCCTGAGGCCAAGTGAAATGCAGAGACTGTGCAAGGGCTGGACAGTCACACCAGTTTGTGCTCATTCTGCCATGGTTTCCATTCCCTGGGGACGCTATTCAAAGAGCCATGTTTTAGCTTAGGAAGGTAATTTATTGGTGTCAAGTATGTGGCAGGAGCCTGATAAGGGCACACAGGTGCGCCCCACCTGCCCCATAGCATAGATCTACACCAAGAAAGAATTATTAACACCACCACAAAACTCTGGGTTTTGCAAATGCCATAGTGATTACCATCTCATTAAATACTTCTCCAGCCAGCAGGAGCTAATGGAAGTAAGGGTGAGCTGACCGAACCTTTACACAGTTACTCAGTCAGATGGATCAGATGGTGGAGTAAGGAGGCATGACAGGACTGTTGAGGGTGGAGGGCTCTTTTTCCCCCCTTCCAGTAAATCACAACTCCATTATTGTAATTGTTCCAGCCAAAATCTCTGGGCCATCCTTGACTCTCTACTTTCTACTACACCCCAGTCTGGTCCATCAGCAAATGTTGCCATTCTACCTTCAACCAGTGTCCAGCATCTGACTCACCACCAGTACCCAGCCAATCTGGTCGAAGTCATAGCACTTCTCTCGATTTTGTCATAGGTTCTTTTCTGCATTATCACCTATTATCATCTCAGTGGCCCAAGGGATCATTTTAAACCAAGGTCAGATCACTGCTTGGCTAAAAACTCTTCAGTGGCTCCTCATTTTACTCAGGATAAGAAGCCAAGTTCCTAACCCTAGACTCTGAAGCCCTACCTGGTCTAGCCACCTGCCACTCAGTTCTCTAACCCGTCCATTGCTCTCCCCCTCAACTACTCCACTGTGGACACTGACCCCCCTGCTCTCCTCATATATGCACGCTCCCACCTGGGACTCTCACCTGTCCAACCTGCTGGAAACATGCTTTACCAGATATCCATGTGGCTTGTTCTCACTGCCTTAAGAAGGTGTCTGCTCAAACGTCACCTTTTAGATAGGCCCTCCATGGCCACCCTAAAAAGTTGACAATACATTTGCACTCCCTATCCTTCTCCCTCTGGTTTCTTTTTCTCCAGAGCTGTATCATCACCTGATATATTTACTATTTATGCTTACTATCTGCCTCCTTGTGCCAGAATATAAGTTCTAACAAGGCAGGATTTCTTTTTCATTTTTATTCACTGCTAACATTGCAAACAGATGCAATCCTTCTTCTGATTTCCTCAGACCCTTTCTCAAATTTGATGCAAAATGTCTTCATTTTTATTCCACTCCTTGGCTTCCTACCCTTCATCACCATCTCAACAGTCCAGCACCTTTCCACCTCCAGCCTAAATGGAAAACCTTCAAAATATTTAGACCCTAGAAGAAGTTTCTGGGTCCCTGGGCAATGTTTCTACAGCAGATGCAAACCCGAGAAGCACACAGTTAACAGAGTAACCTCCTCTCTGGATTAGTTTATTAAGCAGACTCTACATCTATCTTCCCAGGGGAAGGCCGGAAATATCAGCCATTTGCTAAACCATCCAGAAAAACAGGCAAAGGCTGATAACCTTCCATGAAAAAGATCACGGAAAATCAATATCAGTGTCGTATAGAGAGGGTGGATAGGCTGGCAGGAAATAACGGACCGGATGAAGGAGGGCATCAAAAGCAGACCTTCCATCCACATGAAAGGATGTGTGGTCTGCATTTCCACTGGTGTGAACTGTGCTTACTGGAATCACAGGAAGCCACTCCATTGCAGTCAAACACAGCAGTGGTTCCGGGAGTTCATACCCCTCAACCATGACACCTCCTTCCAAGGCTCTTTGCTGTCAAGTTGCACATATTTTCATGGTATCTTGCAGCCTTTTAAAAAGCTGTCCACCGGGGCGCCTGGATGGCTCAGTTGTTAAGTGTCTGCCTTCGGCTCAGGTCGTGATTCTGGGGTCCTGGGATCGAGTCCCGCGCCGAGCAGGGAGCCTGCTTCTCCCTCTCCCACTCGCCCTGCTTGTGTTCCCTCTCTCGCTGTGTCTCTCTCTGTCAAATAAATAAATAAAAATCTAAAAAAAAAAACAAAGTTGTCCACCAACTAATATAGTTGTTGGGCAGCCATTGTGTCTCGGATGACTTTTCATTCTTGCAAAGAATTACTCCTCAAGATTAGCTTTTATCTAAACGCATAGGCAGTTTGGGGGGAGAAAACCTAAAAGAGGATGTACAGATTTCTCTCCATTTTCTAAGAAAGAAGCCAAGATGGCAAAAGAGAAAATAGGTTTATATAATAATCATCCATCATATTGGTGTATGATGCTTGACAAATCATGAGGCACTGTTCACATGCATTATTCCATTTAATATGCACACTAAGTAAGATGGGGAGATATAACTGCACCCGTCTTATAAATAAAGAGGCTGAAAAAGAATACCTAATTTGGCAGACAGTTGGTCAGAGCACAGATTCAGGACTCCAGCCTCCACAGTGAGAGAGATATTAAGTGCATCGTTCCTTCCATCACACATAGCTGTGTTTCCATTCCACTCAACTTGGAGACATGATATTCTGTTTAAATAGATTCTAAAGTAGTCTTGGACGATGCAGTGCGATGAGGTATGAGCTGGAAGCCTGCAGAATTTAGATGCAAATTGCGTGTTAGTGTCAAACCAGCTTGCCAGAGGGACTTCTCACCAGACGAGGCTGGTCACAAGGCCTGATCTCTCCTTCCCTTGACAGTCAGTCTCTCCGCCCTGCAGAAGGGGACTTGGTGGATGTAAAGAAAGGCTGGAGCACCAGTCAGCAGCCCTGCCAAACCAACATCTCCAAAAGACTCAGTTTAATCTATAGAGGAACAATGTTGGAGGGGGCCAGCACAGATTGGTGCCACTGCATTCCATGCCAAGCTGGCCTGTGATTAATCTCACCCCTGTGGATTGTTCACTGTGTGACCTCAGACAAGCTGTCTGATTCCTCCAAGCCTCAGTTTGCTCAGCTGTGAAATGGGTATTATTTTACCTAGCTCTGAAGTGAGTTATATTGCTTACATAGAGTGATAGATGTGAAGAATTGGGCTTAGACCACAGATGTTGCTCAAGAAGTGATCATTTCCTTCCTTACTCCTGATGGCCAAAAGAAACAGGGAGAGGGGAACTGACAGAACCTTGGATTCTTACTTTCCAACTTGTTCACTGGGACACCCAATTCTTATCCCTGTAGACCAGTGGCTGGCCTACAATGTAGGTTCTGTCTGTGTCTATTAAATCACATCAGTAGGAGTACTGTCTGCCTCTCTGTAGGTTGTTTCTCTGTAGGCACCTTGACAAATCAACAAGGAGCCCCCAGGGAAGGAAACCAGGTGGTCTTCACTTAGGGTGGGTAGTAGAACTCAATCAACAGGCAAGCTACCTGTGTCCGTCACATTCATAGCATGGCAAATAAAAGAGCTGCAGGCTGGAATTGAGAGTCCCCGGTCCCTCTAGGTATGCTGCTTGAATACCTCGTGCCTCAGTTTCCCCATCTGTAAAAAAAAGACTAATACAGTCTCCCTCCATAGCAGAGACAGTGTGTGTGAAGTAAGTGAAGTGTAGCATGCAGGCCGGACACTGATCCTACTACAAAGGCTGGGTTTGGTTCCAGTTTCCCATGGGGGTGCCTATTGTATGTCATGAGTCCTCATTCTCCCCTTCGCTAGCTCTACCCCCTGCATGACTTTGAGTGATTGTTTAGAAAGCTCTGGAGTTCTGGCAAAGGGCTCCAAAGCCTGCCGGAACCACTAGATAGGGTCGATTTATAGGTCAATAAACATGGGCAGATTGAGAATGAAGTTTCCAACTGCCCCGCTGGAGAAGACCTGGGTTGCTTCCACATCCAGCAATTCACCAAGGAGGAGGGCAGGGCCTGGGGGGAGGGAGCGGGTGCAGCAGGTTCAGAGGACCCTGAGCTGAATCTCTGTCCCCCACCCCACTCCATTCACCTTCCTCAGGAAGTGCCTGGTTCTGCTGGACCAAACTCCTCCTGCCAGTGGGAGGGGAAACTGAGGCAGGGAATCCAAACCAAAATGACCCTGCGGAGCAGGGATTTAAGTTCTTCACCACAAAACCCACCACAGAAGAATGCAGTCCCCCACGCATGCCCTCACCTGAAAAGGAAGCAGAACATGGGAGCCCAGGCCCCACACCCTCAGAGCCTTCTCCAGGACAGGGAGAGCAAGAGCTTGATCCTTGCTCAGAGGTGGATGTGGAACAGGCAGCAGACGCCCCCCTTCCAGAAGGTGTGCCCTCTATAGGAAGACCCATTCTTCCAAGACACTGCGGGCCACCGTTATGCTGTCACCAAAAAAAACATTTACAAAACAAGAGTTCACCGTTCAAGCAGGAGTTGGGAGAAGCTAAAAGCCATATGGCTACAAGTGTTTTTCCCTCACCAGGACTGAACCCGTGCTCCTCCCTCTTGTGTTCCTTCAAATGGAGAACTTCCATGGGTGCAATTAGGATGACTTTTTTGAAAAACTGGATTTTGAAGCAATCTGCAGTCAAATGCAGGTGCTTCTAGAGTGGTGTAGCTGCTCCCTTGCCCCGCACCTGCCTCCATCCGTTCAGGGCCCAGGACCCATTGAGGCTTGGCTGCTACTGTTAGGGAGGGGGGGGGTCCCCTCCCTGTCTCGAGACTTTGGCCACTCGCCTGCTGCCCGGACACGGCAGGGCAGGACCTGGGAGCTACCGGAGCCAAGCGGGGGCGTGCTCCACCCCTGCTTGTCAGCTCGGGCTGGCAGTGCCGAGGCCTCGCACCAGAATCCGGATGACACGTCTGCCTGTTTGCCGGGGGGGGGGTGGTGGGACACCAATGTGTCAGCACGCAGGCAGCTGATAAGCAGGCCATTTGTTCCATTTTAATGGAGGAGAGGAGCAGAGTGTAACAACTGCAAAAAAAAAAAAGCACAAGCCAGCAAGAAAGTCTTTCTTCAAAACCTTCTTAGCCTTCAACCCATCAATTCAGCATAATGTCAAATCCAGTGGGAAAAAAGAAAAGTCGGGGGAGGGGAAAACAGTCTCCTTCTGGAAGCTGATGCTGCTGTTGGCCCCTTTCTGCAGACCAGCCTTAAACTCTCTGAGTGTGTCTGTGATTACACATCTACGCAGGTGGCTCTGTTAACCCCAGCGGATGAGATCGGGAAGAAGCGGTCACACACAGTCAACACAGCTTCATGGCTTGCTTCGCTGGCTCTCGTCGTCCGCCGTCCGCAGGCAAGCGTGGTCGGCCTTTAGCTCGGCGGGGGCACCACAGAATTGCTGAGTGATAGGGAGAGAAGCCAGTTTGTCTGCTCAACGCCCACTTTAATAGTGAGGGACACACTTTAACCTTGCTTTCTTCCAGAAGAAACTGTCCGAAATGTCTTTGTCTTCTTTGTCATCTGCCTTCGATCTACAAAGAGGGGCTCAGCCCCCTTCCCAGCCTATGGGCAGAAAAGATGTATTTACCCCCAAGGGCACCAATTTTACAAATGGGCAGAATAGATAGCTACCTAGAGGGTCTAGTACTTTCAGAGGTCCCAGAAAGCTGGCCAGGGAGGCCCCACTGACCCGACAACCATATCCCTCAACCAAATGACCAAGTGTGAAATGCCGCCAGGAAAGGCTCATCCTTTTGTTTTGGGCTCTGGTCAGCTCCAAACACCCAAGACAGACAATACAGCCTGGGGGGAGCTTAAGAGAGGCAGTGTAGGAGATTTTTCTTGAGATGAAAGTTTGGTAGAAATAAAGAAAGCACACCTAAAGAGGAAGGAACTCCCCTGCGGGCCACAGACCTAGGCATGTGCTTTGTGCAAAGGAAAACCCTCTCCAGCCTCACAGTGCTGCCTCTTGGGGAGCTGGCCGGGCTCCAAGGACGGAGATAGCCGAGATACGCTTCAGAGAAGACTCATCTTTCTCCTTACCATGAAGAAGATTCTGGGAGGTGGGAGGTCAAGGGTCAGGGAGGGAGAGGTATGAGCACGAGGTGCCAGAATAAAAATTCGCTCAGCACAGTGCAGGCCCGGGGGGCCACCCCCTGCACCGCTAGCTCCCCTGGCAGGATGGCTGGACTCCTGGGGTGAGCCCCCACAAAGCTCTCGGCCACCCTGGGCATTTGCTGACGTATGGGCCGGGCCATTCCCACTGCTTCCTTTACTCTGGCTCCATATAGAATAATATGTGATTAATTGATTTTCTGTCACTCTTTTAGTACCGAAAATTAATTTCAGAGCAACCTGGTTTTCTCAGGGTATGAATCCTCTACACCAGAGTCATTCTGCTGCTCCATTTATTCATGAGAGAAAATAGTGAGAGTGTGGACAGGGACGCCCCAAGGCCACAAACTGATAGTCTGTGTTACCCATACAACAATATTCCACCAGTGCCTCTAAATAATTCACATCTACAACTCAATTTGGGCCTGCACATGGCTCAGGATGCAGCTGGGGGAGGCATAGCTGTGAGATTTGGGAAGTTGTCACTGACGCAGCAGAAGTGGGGTGCACGCCACCCCTCCTGAGGCCATCCCCCTGGGGCTGCGGGGCTGTGGGAGGTGGAGGCACGGGACGGAGGCTACAGCCTAGGGCCCCAAGCCCGGGCTCCGTTCCCCTCTCGCTCCTGGCAGAGCTCACACATATTCCGTAAGAGGACTAAAAATACAGTAGCGAGCCCCTGAGAGGGAAATGTGAAAGCAGGCCTTATAAACTCCAAATCTAGCTCTGAAGAAAGCAAGCAAGACACCCCAGGCAGTTCAGCTTAAGCAGGTCAGCTCCTTTCTCTGGACCTCAGATTTTAAGTTTTGGTTTGGTTTGGTTTGGTTTGGTTTGGTTTGGTTTGGTTTGGTTTGGTTTAAACCAAACCATTCAACAGATTCATCTGAGACCAGACCTGCTGACTCAGGATCTCCCGTGAGGTCCCATGTTCATAGGAACAACTGCACCGGCTGATCCCCAAGCACCCTTCCAGCTCCGACGGTGATTCTAACAAAGAACAGGGTTAACCCAAGTCTGTGGAGGGAGGGGCTGCCTGCAGGACCGTTGGTAACCAAAGCAGCAAGTGGGTCACCTTGTCCTCTGGGGAGAAACAGAGAGAAAAGCACTGGCAAGAGGCAGCACAACACGTCAGCCTTGCTGTTTGCCATGCACCCTGCTGAAGCTGCTGAACGGACACAGGTCCCTGTTGCCTCCAAAAGAAAGACAGAGGTGCCACGTGCAATACCCATGCCATGTGGAAATAACCTGTCTTCTAGGCAGGACCCTAAGATGGCCCCAAGATTGCCGCCCTCTAATCTGCACACCCTGGCTAGCACCCTCCCCTGGGCTTTGGACAGGAACGGTGAATAGAATGAGATATCCCTCCCATGATTGGGCTACTAATCAGTTGACTCTGACTTCATCCAAAAGGAAATGATCCTGGGTGGGCCTGCCATAATCAGGTGAGCCACAAAAGGAAGTCAGAGGCGTGCTCCTGGTGGCCTGCACGAAGCAAGCTGCCACGCTGTGAGAGCGTCCATGGTCAGGTTCCTGTGACTAGAACCTGCGGTGACCTCTAGATGATAGGCAGCAAAAAAACGGGGACATCAATCCTACAACCACAGGAACAGAATTCTGCCAACAACCTGGATGAGCTTGGAAAAAGACCAGAGCCTTAGATGAGATCACATTTCCCCGACTGACCTTGACTTAGCCTGTAAGACCCTGAGCAAAGGACCCAAACCCCAGCCCCGACCAGGACACCCGGTACAGGGAAACTGTGAGATAATAAATGGGTGTTGTTTTAAGCCACTAGATTGTGACAATTTAATTTGTTAGACAGCAGCAGAAACTAATATAACGTGCATCAAATAGAAACAGTAGGACAAGCATGCCCTTTACAGTTTACAAAGTATTTCCCAAACCCGAATCTTGGCCAGCTCTGCATGCTCAGCACCCACCTCTTCCCATGGCTTCCAGGAAGTCTTCACCGAATGAATCCCGTCAGGTTGATACTCAAGGCAATGCCGAGAGGCTGACAGGGCAGGTTTGCTTTTTTTAAATTTCTCTTTCACAGATGGAGAAACTGATGTTCAAATAAACTTCTCTGTGGTCTTATGAAGAATCTGTAGCAGAAGCAAGACTCAAATTCAGGCCTTCTGATTTCAAGGCCAGCAATCTGTGTTCTCTGTGGCTGCCCCCGCACTATCCTCTCCAAGAAAAAAAGGTTGTTTTAAAGGCTAGTCCCAGGGGCCTGACTGCCTACAGCTCTCTAAGAAAAGGAAAACCAGAGTGGTCGGCGGAACGCCGAGTACCACCATCCTGTTAGCGGCCCTCCCTCCACCCGCACACAGTCAGCGCGCAAGCAGGGAACATCACACTGAGAGGTCAGCCCCATTGCTCACCCACTGTTCCGGGGCCCTGCGCTGAACCCCTGCACGCAGCCTCGCCTTCCTTCTCTCCCCCACTCCGGGGACGGAGGGCCCAGCCAACCCACTCATCAAACAGGCTCTTGTCATTTGTCATTAATGGTGTCCGATTAAATCCAAGCAACAATTGGAAAATCAGATTGCAATGCTGCACTCTTTATTGGTGGTGTTTCTGTGGAACATTAGCAATAAGAAGCCTCCAGAGAGTAGCGGTGAAGGACAAGAAAGAAAAAGAGCGAAAAAGAAAACGAGCAAGGCACCTTCCCTGGCTGCAAACTTCACGACACAGCCACTTTGTAACATGCACCCTACGCAGCAGCCACGCACAAGGCCCAATAACCTCCTTCCAAATGGTAATAAATCCCCTCGGACCCCAACACGCTTGTAATTTACCACTTGGCTAAAATGAACATTATTTCAAGCTAAGCGTATTCTCAGAAGTGCGGAGAATGTGGCAGCTTTCCTGCTGACAGAGGAGTTTCTTTTTAAATGTCATGCATTCACTTTCATTACTTCCAAATAATTGCCCGAAAAGATCGGCTGCTGGACAGGGCTGCCCACTTTACATCACTATGAGTCAATTTCATCATCATCAAAGGAGCCCCTGGGAGCTGGTTGCAGCCCGGGGCAGGCTCAGCCCTCAGTGGCTGGCTCCTATTGGTCCCCGGGCCCTGCAGAAAAAGGTGCCTCCATCATTCTCTGGGGACAGCTCCAGGTAAGATGGAATGTTTTCTCTAGATAGACAACATGACCTGTCATCACTGCCACCATCAAATATCATTCTCCTGCAGCATTCAAATGAGCCAGTTGGACTGATGACTGGATCAGAATGTCATTGGCTGCCCAGCCCTGTAATGTGGTGCTTGTTATCATGGAGCTAACCCAAGGCGGTGTATTTCTCCCCTTCTTGAAGGAACAGGGAGGGGTAACCCGCCGGGGTAAGGCAGGGGACTCTCCCTTCCTATTCCCAGGGGCACAGTGCATATTTTGCGGTAAGTCTGCTTTCAAATCAAACACAGGCTTTGCTCTCAGAGCCCTGGTTTTGGTTATCGATTGCATAACAAACCATGCTGAAACGTGGTGTCTTAATTATTGCTTAAGGTTCTGTGGGTCGAATGGGCTCAGCTGTGCGGTTATTCTTCTTCACGTGACATCAGCTGGGGTTGCAGTCACCTGGGGACTGGACTGGGCTGCAAAGTCTCCCATGGCTCGCTCCCATGTCTGGTGCCTCAGAATGGAAGGCAGGAAGACTGGGTTCCGTGGGACAGCTAGGACTTTCTGGCTTTCTACCATGTGGCCACAAGTCCTTTTGCTCTCCATGTGGCCTTCCCACGTGGTCTCTCCGTGTGGCTCCTGCAGGGTATAGGGACTTCCTACATGGTAGCTGAGGACCCACAAAAGTTAAAGCTACCAGGATTAACACAAGGCCATTTTGTCACATACTACTGACTAAGGTGAGTCATAAGGCCAGCTCAGATTTCACATGGGAAAGGAGTGGACAAGGCTGTGAACACCAAGAAGCATGATTCACGGGAGGCCATCTTTGGTGACTAACTCTGAATCAGGAAGCCACATCTTCTTTGTGAAATATCCCCAAATAACTACTATCAACGCTAATCTCCCGTAAGGAATGAGGAGTATAAATATAAGTTCCTTAAGGAGTCTCAGCTCATCGGTATATAAGCATGAAACAGTTTTATTTCTTCCAAGCCTTGCCTCAAACTGTGATAAGTTTAATCCCCCTCTCCTATGATTTAATGACATCCTAAGCAGATTCCACAACTTTCCAGTCTCGTTCGCTGATTAAAATAGTCCGGTTCAGTGTGTTAGATGGCATGAGGGAATTATTTTCTTTAGGTATGATTATAGTTTTGTAATTATAAAGAATATCCTTAATTTTAAGAGATGTTTAGGGGTGAAGTGTCAGGACATTGCAGTCAACTTTGAAATTGATGGGTGGATGGATAGATGTTGTTCAGCATTTCTGCATATTTTTAAATTTTACATCATAAAATTTGAATAATTTATTTAAAGAGTTAATTTAATTATTAGTAATAGTAATAATAATTTAATTTTACATAATAAAAAGTTGAAGGAAAAAATCCTGTCCACTTTACAACTTCAATTTCATATCCAGTGTAAAGTTATCCCTCTTTCCTATCATTGGCGTTAGGGACCTATAATGTTGGAGGAAGAAACACCATTGTGCCTAACTGTGTGATTGTAACTTTATCCATGTTCGTTTGTATAACCAGTAGTTACTGCTCCCTGTGTGGCACATGGTGGGACTTTTGGAGGATCCTGCGGGTCCTCCCCACCACGCAGTTCTCTGATGGGTAAGACTCACCTCTGGCTCTCCCTCCTCCACACCATCCCCCTCAGCTCCTGACGCCTGAGGTCCACTTCCAGTTTTCTTGCCCCTAGGTCTCTTTCTGGAAGAATATCTTTCTCAAGGGAGAGGCGGGCAAGGTGGCCAGGGCCAACTCTCCTCCACTGTGCCTCTTAATCTGAGAAGAACTGTCCTTCCCAGCCCCCAGTTCTCTCCTGATGTAGACTGAGGTTCAGTGGTGGGGAGAGGGGTTGATGACTACGGGAGGGTCAATGCTGTCTTTTCATAGGAAGCTCGGGGAGAAAGTGCCAAGGCCAACTGTTCCTGGCTGTCTTGAAAATGTGGGGGTGAGTGCTTCTTATCTGCAGCCGTGAACCTTAATCTAGTGCAATGGACAAAAACCTACTCCACGTCCCTATACAGAGACATAAATGTGGCTGATGTATCCGGGCACAGAAAACCCAGTCTACAGACCCAACCCAACCACTAATTTGCTGTGTGACCTTGGCCAATCACTTAGCCTCTTTGGCCTTAGGGTTGGTTGGTAAGGGCTCACCATTTGGTCTACTGCATTTCCAAATGAGTAGCACAAACTCCGGAGGCTACGTTAGAAGCACGTGGCCAGTGACATGAATCTGACCAAAGAGCCAAGAGGGAGAATGGCCAGGGAACTCGTTCTTCACTCTGATGTGTTTTTTACATTGAAGCTCCAGGTGAGATTTTCATTTCAAAAACCTGTCGTGCTCTAAAAATGTTTGAAAGCCATTCATCAGTCCAACTGGCTCATTTGACTGCCACAGAAAATGAGGAATGGTTGATGTGGGATGTGCTGTCATGCGCATTTAACAAACCACGAGTTCTCTCCAACAGAACCAGATGAGAAAACAGCTCCCAGCTTGGGAGCAGAGAGAAGAATCTTTTGAAATGGTATGTCCAGGGAAGAGTCACTCCTTATTTTGATCTCTCGCGCGTGTGTGTGTCTGCACGTGCACATGCGTGCACACGTATGTGCGTGTGTGCATGTGTGTGCCCCTCCCCTCAGTCTGTCCACTGCGGGTGGCAGGATTAAATTTCAAACTGCACAAGACATCTGAGGCAGGGTAATCAATCACTTCATCACTGCCTCTGCAGATAAAGAGAGCAGGGAGACAGGAAAAGGATGAAGGAGCACAGAAGGGGGAGCGATACCCTCCTGCCTCTGAATCCACCTCAGAGCAACGAGCCACATGCTTCTGGTGCTCATGGGCTTCAGTGTGCAGAAACTGGAGAGTGAAGAAGGAAGTCCCCAGCAGAAATGGAGACTTAGTCTGGAAGAAGCCCAGGGCTGTCCCCAAACATCTGGTATTCTGGGAAGGACTGGAAGGGAAAAAGGGTCTGGAAGATCTCGGGTTGGAAAGGAACCTCATTCCGCACACATAGGATGCCCAAGGAGTGCGTGTGCATGCACCTGCTTACCTAACTAACCCACCAGCCCCATGCGTGGATTCTGGGATGTTCCCTTTCGGCTGCAGAAGCACAGGCATGGCAGGGCCTCCGAGGCTGAGAGGACCCCCACTGTCGCCTGGCTAGGCCATGCCTCAGTCCTCCTGCAGGAATATCAGGGCCAGGCTCTGGCAGGAGAGACTGCAGTCTGTCAGCTCTGAGTGACATCAGTGGAGTACTACGTTCCAGTGTCCCGTGTCCTCTGCATAAATGCAATTTCCCCGAATGTCAGGAGGAAAGCATTACAGATAACACATTGTGTGTGTCTTTGACCCAGTAAGTGCTGAAATCACAGATCTCATTATTCTGACATGATAGAATTTTCTCTTTCTCTCTCCCAGTGCAGGCTGACAGCCCTTGTTTCCTAGACTGCAGACCTAATTGTCAAAGGTGCAAAGCCACCGTAGAAAAACGGGCTTCACTGATTCCCTACCCCGAACAAAATACCAGGTCTCCTTGTGTGAGAAGAAAATGATCTTAGGGACAGCTCGTAACAGGACATTAAGTGGCAGATATTTTTGGTCAGAGCTTTCCTGGAGAGAGGAGGTACAGCGAGTATTTGACCTTGAGTGGCCAGGCAGGATTCCACCTGTGCCCACCCCTCCCCCCGCCTCCAGTCCCGAGCACTGACTGTCCAGGAACAGCCTGGATTTGAATTCTTCTTCCACCACTTTCGAACTGTGTGCTGCACTCAAGTTGCTAACCCTCGTCAGCTTTTATCTTCTCATCTATAAAAACAGAGGATGTCGTAGGATGGATGTAAGGGATAAAGAGCTGTTGACTGCATAGAAGGTGCCTGATAAATAATTGGTGCTGGAAACATTTACTATGGTCAAATCTGAGCTTTCACTTCGGGGATATAAGCCAATAAATCTTCCATTCAATCAATGAGCAAAATAAGTATTTCCTGAGTGCCCTGATCATACAGCCAGGAGACATGGGCTCCCTAGATATGTGTTGAATGAATGAATGGCTTCTTATCCATCACTAGGTGACTTTGGACCAAATCTCTCTCTCTGTTTCATAGGCTCTAGAATGCAGGGCTGGCGGGATGGTGTTGATGCAGCCTCCCAGTTTTGATGCTCCATTAGTTGAGTGGGATACTGGGAGGGCCTCAAAGGGATGTCAGACAGAGATCCAGTTCTCCCAAGTCTTACTATTTAGTTAAGGGGCTGTGTCAGGTGGACCCACCTGAAGGTAGCTGATGACTAAGGGCAGCGTGTGAAGAGTCCAGGTAAGGGGCGAGTGCTCCAGGCACCCCAAAGAGAGAGAGCTGGTCCTGGAGGGTTGGTGGTCGGAGGAAGTGAGGCCGGGCCTGCTCCTTGGAGGAAAGATGGGATCATTAGTAGCAGCCAGAAGAGCAATTCTGGGCAAGGTGGCATTTGGGCCAGGCGGGCTGGAAGACACAGCACATGCCAGGATGATGATTACATTCCCTGAAATTTCAGTGAAGTTCAGGTTGAGTGAAAAGAAGTCAAACCTTCGGCTATGAGGGCCAAGTATTGACAGCACAGCTGAATGATGAGCTTTCCCCACCTGAGGTGGACGTCCTAACGGGCCCTCTTCATGCCTTCCATCTTGCCAGGCCAGAACCTGCAATGCCAGGGAAAGCCTTTAACTGCTGACCTCCTCACCCGCTTCTCCATCACCTCTTTACACAGTCTTTCTGAAGGATCCCTGCCCCACGTTTATCCAACTTCCCCTGCCCAGCTTTCCCTCCAGGCTTAAGGGTAGAAGACCAGAAAGCCATAAACACTGGACGGTTCCCTTCGTCTTACTTGCCTCCTTGGATTAATAAATGCCATATTTTCCCCATGCAGCTTGGCCTTGCCATATCTTTTCTACCATGAAACAGAGAAAAATATATAAATCAAGTTCTATATTCTGGTGACTGTTATACATTCATTGTAAATTTTGAAAAATATAGTCACGTATAAAGAAAGTAGTAATCACCGGTGTTAAATACAGATGACAGATAGATAGGTAGATAGAATATTCAAAACTGGATATACAGCTTTACATTTTGTTTGTTTGTTTTCATCTGAGATCCCATCATGAGCATTTCCTATGCCCTTAAAACACTATTTGAAAGCATGGTTTTTAATGACTGTGTAATATTCCACTGAATGCATTTAACCATAAGTTATCGAACTATCACCCTATTCTTGGACATGATAATTATTTCTGATTTTTAGCTACCATACATACTGTTGCAATGAACATTCTATATATAAATCTTTTTCTAAGATCATCTTCTAAGGTGAAATTCCCAGACGTGGAATTTCTTGGCCCAAGTGTATATATGTTTAAGGCTGTTGATGCACACTGCATTCCTCTTTACCTTTCTAAATGCTCTGCAGTTCACTGACTCACTAATATGATGTTGCTCATTATTACAATGACTCCTCACGAGGATATGTCTTGTCTCGCCCGCTAGACTCTGAGCTCTTCTAACGCAGGAAACAGTTATCCTCCAAGGCCCCCGGCCCGGTGGTCAACAGACGTGTGTGGAGCGAGCAACTTCGTATGCCAGCATCTCAGACAGCCTTCCCCCCACCGGAGGAGTAGTCAACAGGGCTCACGTTGCTGTCCATCCCACGGACTTTAGTTGCTCAAGTGCAAAAACGACTTCATTATTTAGCTGGTCCCACCTGCAAAATAATCCCACACCGTAACTTCTAGATCCTGGTGATTTCATCTCAGCCTAAAGAAAAGCATCCTGACCGCCTGTGTTCCCCCCAAATAAAATGGGCTTCCCTGAGAGGTGGTGAGTGGGGACCCCGTAACAGGGACACTGCTGAGAGGATTCCACCTGCGATGAAATGTCAGGACCATCCTATCCTGAGATCCCTGGATTCTTGTCATTCTTGTCACTTCCTGGGACCCGAAGTACAGCCATCTACACACAGGGCTTTCTCAATAAATGCCGTGGGCTAAGTGACAGAATCCCTGCCCAGCTCAACAGCTGACAGAAGTGGGTTGAGGGCTAAATCAATGGTGTTCACAAACCGAAGGTGCCTATTAAATCTTTCTTCACAGCATCAGCTACACGATGGCCGCATAAATCTTTAAAACGGCTCCAATATTTCATTTCAGTTCGGCTGTACCACAGGAGTGAGTGAGTAGTGCGCCTCCCACATGTTAATTCCACCCAGGGAAGCCTCAGGACCCAAAGGGCCAGAGCCCATTGCGGAGGGGCTGGGTAGCAGACCCTTCCCTGGCAGAGGGGGTCCCCCAGGTAGAACCAGAATGTGGTTTGAGAATATACAACATGACCTCGCGGACTCACATTCATTGAAGCCAAATGAGGGAACACTCAATTCATTTTAAAAATCACTGGGTGGTTTAAGAGAAATTCGGGATAACTGCTTGGACGGACCAGTAACCACAACCAAGTTAATGACTTCTTTGTCTTGGAGGTCCTGGGGGAGCCCACTCTGCGGCAGGAGTACCTCGTAAGCAATGTACCCCCCTTAGGTAAGTAGGTGTTGAGAATGTGTGTTGGAGGTTCCTCTAATAAAAATCTTGTTCTCCTATTAAAAAAACAAATTCTCTTCTAATTCAGTTAAACTCATATTTATTTGCACCACCTGGAATCTACACATGCTAAGCGAAGGTAGAGTCCAAAGCATTCCTCTCTGAATTATAACAGCGCTGAGTTAACGACATTTTTCTAAGCCTTTAAAGGAAATGAGCTATAAGGTTTTTCCCACAGTTTCTGCATGTGGCATGGGGAACGAGGATCCTGTCCTCTCTCTCCCTAGCACTCCAGGGCCTTACCAAAAGAGAGACAGAGAAGGCTGTCATCAACATGGCTCTAGTATCCCCAGCAAGCAAAGAGATGATAAAGGAGCAAGAGCTATAGCCATCCTTAGTCCCGTAAGAGAGCTGGCAGCAGAAGGGAAGGGAAAGAGCTTTGCTTGTGCTCACGAATAGCAACCCCTGCTGCTCACCCCCAGGAAAGGTAGGGACCAAAACACATCCCAAGCTTGGACCATTTCAGGTGACCCTTGGGGTGGCGGGGGTGGACGCTTCTGTTTCAGCATCTCGTCGTCTTTGTCGAGCTCCCAGTCCCACCACACAGAAATAACTGATGAGCTCTAGACAGCAATTTTACTGCACTTGCCTCAAAGTCCAAGTCCCTGAGGACTCCTGAGCATCCAGCCACATAACTCAGCCTCCTTGTCATCTTCAGATCCACTCTGGGACATTTACAGAGTGAGTTCTTTTTTCCTATTTTCCCCACCTTTCATTCCGCCCCACCACCCCCCACGCAAGTACCCACAACGTGTTCATTAATGAACACATTTAATCAAGTTTATGAAGCCTCTTTATTATCAATAACCCTAATCACTCTTAATTGCTGCATCATTAGTTCGGCCACGCTCAGATGTAATAGTTAGGCGGAGCAGTAAATGACAACTGCAGAAAAATGACTTGCTGCATAAAAGCCTGGGAGGGAAGGACTGACAGGAGAAGAGGCAAAGGGAGGAGAGAAGAGTGAGTGTGCTCAAGCTGCACGGCGGCCTGCTGCTGGGCAGAGGGGGGCGGGGCGGGGAGATGCCATTAAGAGGTTCGGCCAGGTGTAAAGATGCTGGTGAGCCAGTTTTGCATATTTCTAAACTTCAGGGAGCTCCACATCAGCAGCGTGAGTGAACGTTCTGCTTGACAAAAGTTGATGTTATGTTAATATCTGGCACCTGCCACCCTCGGGGATCTTCAAGCCCTCTGCAAGCTCCATTGTGTTCAAAGCCAAATGCTTGGTGGATGCAAGGTGAAGGATGCACCTTGTCATTGGGAAAGCAGCAAGGGGTGGCCCGTTGCAGGTCTTTGTCAAGACATTAACTCTCCTGCCTTTACATATTCTAGAAGTCTCTGCACAGCCAAGGAAACCACTGAGATGCCTCGGGTAAGAAAGAGGTGGCCAGTAGCATCTCCTCGCATTGCATTAACCTCCCTAGGAGCCCTGAGATCTAAAACCCTGTCCAAACCCTAGGAGCCCAGAGATCCAAAACCCTGTCTAAAACCTTAACTCATGGTGTTGTCTTAGGTCTGATTCTTCATCTGCCTCATCCCCCATTCCATAAAGCAGATTTAATGATACCTGTGGCCAGCCAACTTCAAATGAGGAGTAAATGAGATTACATACTGGACAGAGTTGTGAGAAATCCTTGGGGTACACCGGGGTGGGGGAGCCTGGGAAATTCTGTCTATCTGCTAGGGGAGTTCTCTATGGGTCCTTCCCTCCTTGTAGTTGTCCCGCTGCTCTTTCCTTCAGCCTCGCCATGGATGAAAATCTCCATAATGAGATTTTATACATGGGAGGTCTGAATCCTGGAGGCACAAAACTCTCCCTACCTCCAATTTCTAGAATTCTCTCCTGCACCCCACCCCTCTCCAAAATGCAAAATCAGCCTTTCTACCTTCCCCACTTAAGTGTTTGTTGTTCATGTTCAAGCGTTCATGCATATTTCCTAACTCTACCCCTTAAGTGTTTATTGAAAAAATATTTGTCAGTACATACTACGTGCTAGGCACTGGGAATATAATGGTAGATCAACATGAAGCCTGTCTTGAAGGAGCTTATGGTTCAGTAATGAATCTAAGAAACTATAATATAACTATGTCCCAACTCTGCTCACCACTTGGGTGCTAAAAATATTCCATAGAAAGATGCTCTCAAAATAGTATGGAGGTTCCTCAAAAAGTTGAAAATAGAGCTACCATATGATCCAGCAATTGCACTACTGGGTATTTACCCCAAAGATACAAAAGTAGGGATCCGAAAGGGTACGTGCACCCCGATGTTTATAGCAGCAATGTCCACAATAGCCAAACTGTGGAAAGAGCCAAGATGGCCATCGACAGATGAATGGATAAAGAAGATATGGTATATATATACAATGGAATATTATGCAGCCATCAAAAGGAATGAGATCTTGCCATTTGCAACGACGTGGATGGAACTGGAGGGTATTATGTTGAGTGAAATAAGTCAAACAGAGAAAGGCATGTATCATATGATCTCACTGATATGAGGAATTCTTAATTGCAGGAAACAAACTGAGGGTTGCTGGAGTGGGGGGTGGGGTGGGAGGGATGGGGTGACTGGGTGATAGACACTGGGGAGGGTATGTGCTCTGGTAAGCGCTGTGAATTGTGCAAGACTGTTCAATCACAGACCTGTACCTCTGAAACAAATAACACATTATATGTTAAAAAAAAAAAGAAGAAGAAGAAGAAGAAGGTAGCAGGAGGGGAAGAATGAAGGGGGGAAATCGGAGGGGTAGACGAACCATGAGAATGATGGACTCTGAAAAACAAACTGAGGGTTCTAGAGGGGAGGGGGGTGGGAGGATGGGTTAGCCTGGTGGTGGGTATTGAGGAGGGCACATTCTGCATGGAGCACTGGGTGTTATGCACAAACAATGAATCATGGAACACTACATCTAAAACTAATGCTGTAATGTATGGGGATTAACATAAGAATAAAAAAAAATTTTAAAAATTAAAAAAAAAAGAAAGATGCTCTCAGTACTAAATAAACAAGCCAGTGCCTTACTGTGCTCTTCATCCCTTTTGTGTCCTCACATTTCGAGGGCCCCACCAATGCCTCTCCACAGACAACCATTTCCTGGGTAGTTCCCAGATATCTACCTACAGGCTCAGTTCTGCCCCTGATGAGGATGTTCTAGAAGCTTCACTCTCAGCAGGAAAGGTCTGGAGCTCTTAAGCCCTAGGCTCACCAAGCTGCTCCTTTCTGAGTCTGTGCCTTTTTCTTAGATGCCAGTTCACACATTTTCTGGCCACAGCCAAACCCCGTTGCCAGGGGCTGGCTGAACCGCTCCAGGCCTGGCAGCCCACCTAAAGTCATAATGCTAGTTTCCCCTCCTTCTCAGCCCTGCCACAGCCAGTGGAACCAACTTGCTTGACTTAGAAAGCTTCCCATATTACAAATCGACAAAAAAAATTAAATTTGTTAAAGAATGCACGGATGCCCTCGCTGCTCGGGACCCAGCCTTCAGTGCTGGCCCAGAATAACCAGTTACCGTCGTAAACATTCACGCTCATGACTAATGCTGTTCAGGCCCCAGGTAAGTTTGTCTCCATCTCTTGTCCTCCAAATACAAGTTGTGTCTAAATGCCACAAGAGTTTGTGGGTTGGACCACTGTTGACAAGAGTTTGTGGGTTGGACCACTGTTGACATCAGAGATCGACACTGCATTAGGGCATAGAGGTTCTCTTATAAGAGCTGCATGTAGTCACTGAAGTATATTTTGCCTTACTAAACAATCTATACTACCTTACATTTATGTACACTGCATCCATATCTAAAGTTAAATGGGTAAACTGATACCACCTTTTCACACTTCTGAGTGGATCTAGATATTGCTTTAAAAGACAGTGAAAATCAAGATGTTGAAAAGATAGCAATGTCTATGATGAAAATGATACGCTCTGTAATATTTTCTGAACTAAGGATAATTTATCATATGTGACCTACTTCAGTGTTTGAATAGGATATATAATATTCACGTTCTTTTCTGAATCTATGTATTGTTTCAAGACTTATATTGACAATTCCAGTCGCTACTGCCTCAGCCATGCAAAATTTCTCCAAACTGAAATGAGTAAAAATCTACATAAGAACTACAGTAACTCAAAGATTGTCTGTTTCGGCATTGTCAATACAACACAAATTGTGTGGGAAATCTCACTTCTAACAATATAATTAGTGATTTCACTGAAATAAGGACCAGAAAAATAAATTTAATGATAAATACATAGTTATTATAAATTAGGAATGTCTTTTTTTATCACTCGCCCAAAAACCACTGGCCCTTCAACAGAGCCATACACAATACCCGTTGTGTATTGTGACGTATTGAAGACATACACAATAACAATTAAATTCAGTCATCTTTGATATTTATCAATCTTCAGCCAAATAAACTGCAGTTTAACCCATGTTTGAAGGTATATTAATCAAGGCAGGAAGACAATATTTTTAACAGTTCATTTGTTTAACTTTTACCTTTTATACATTGAAATATGTAGTCATCTATCTGTACTCTTGCCTTCAGCCCTAAAACTACTAGGTGCTGGCCTGCTAATCTTTGATGTTAATCTACCAAGGTTTGAATCAGTCATAATGTATTAAAACAAAACTGGGGGGCACCTGGGTGGCTCAGTCAGTTAAGCACTGGACTCTTGATTTCGGCTAAGGTCATGATCTCAGGGTCCTGGGATTGAGCCCGGATCAGGCTCTGTGCCCAGCGGGGAGTCTGCTTGAGGATTCTGTCTCCCTCTCCTTCTGTCCCTCCCCATGCTGCCACCCCCCACATGCACGTGCTCTCTCCCTCTCTCTCTGTCAAATAAACAAACATTTTTCAAAAAACTGGTAGAACTTTAGGTCCATTAAAAATCCTTGCTATTATAAATAATATATCAGCTAACATTGCATACAGATCTTTACAAACTTCTGAGATTATTTCCATAGAATAAATATATAGAAATGTAATTTCTAGGTCAAAGGGAATGCCCACTTAAAATTTGATATACATGGATAAACTGCCTTTTCAGATGATTGCACCAATTTATATGCCCACCAATAGAATGTGTTTCCACACACACAAAACATACATGCTACCATTGTTTCTAAGAGATGAAAAGTGGAATCTCACAGATTTACTACAAATTTCTTTTCATTAGTGGAAGATCTTTTCTTACATTTGTTGGATATTTGTATTTCTTTTTCTATGAATCATCGGTTAGCATCATTTTGCTACTAACTTTCTTTTTCTTACTGATGTGTTGGAGTTCTTTGTATATTATGATTGTTAAATCTTTGCCTAACATACATAATACATTTTCCACTTGTTATCTGTCTATTAACTTTGTTAATGTTATCTTTTGATGTGAAAAAGTGTATAATTATTGGGTAATCAAATCTGTCAATTGTAAAGGTTTCCAGCCTTGATGTAATTCTTCAGAAGATATTCAGAAAGATCTGCTCCTGCACTAAGTTAAAAAACATTTTCTTATATTTTATATTAGGATTTAAATCCAAATCCCTCTGGAATTAACTTTGGCAAATTAATTTATCAATTTCAGTGCCAATAAAATATTTAATTACTATAACTTCATAGCACATTTGATAGATAGCAAAGCAAATCTTACCATCAGTATTCTCCTTTTCCAAGATTTAACTATTTTTATATATTCACTCTTCAAGATGAACTTTAGAATCAACTTGTAAAATTCAAAAATATCCCACTGAGATTTTGAATGGCATTCCATAAATTCATAGGTTAACCCTAGATAAAGACGTATTTACAAGAACGAATATTTCCAGCAAGAATATGGTACGTTTCTCAATTTTTTCAGTTATTTTCTTAGCTCCTTCAATAGCATTGCATAGTTTTTCCACATTTTACATTACTATTAATTTCTAGCAACTTGTTACCTTCATGAATAGGATATTCTTTCTCATTCTTAGACTCCGGTTGATTATTGTTAATGCATAGGAAAACTATTGAATTTTGTCTTAGATCAGCCAGTTTACTGAGCTCTCTTATCTAGTGGATTCTCATTTGATTAACTTAGATTTTCTAGGTTCACAATCTGCTGTAATTAATAATGAATTTTTTGGGGGCTCTTACTTTCCAATATTTACGTCTTACTTACTTTTTTTGTATTATTCCTTTGTCTAGATCTCAATGGTAATACATCTGTAAGGCCCCTAAGTGATAACAGTATTGGAAAGAAGCTTGGATCTATCCATTTCAGCTATTTTACTGTTTACTATGAGGATTAGTATTGGTTTCTGATACTTTTTTGTTAAGAAATTTCATTTTATTTCTAACATACTAAAGTTTTCTAAATTACTATTTTCACTTCTGGATATTAAACTTTGTGAAATGCTGTTTTAGACCCTAACAAGATGATCATGTCTGTTTTTCCCCTTTAACCTATTTAAGTAATAAATTATATTGCATTAAAAGATTACATTAATAAATTTCCTAATGCTGAAACAAGCTTTCATAATCATTCGTAGAAAAATCCTCCTGGGATATGGCATCTTTCCTTAATATATTGCTGTGTTTGATTTGTTGATATTTTTCTCAGCAATTTTACATCTCTAAGGGAGATTATTCTATATTTTTTCTTTGACAGCTTTGTTGACTTTCATTATCAGAGTCAGAAAAGGAAGTTATTCAAAAATGGAGTCAAAAATTGAAGATATTCTGTATTTTTTATGCTCTGGAGAAACTATGTGATCTGGGTATTATCTTTTCACTATAGACATGATAGAACTTGCCCACAAAACTACTTAGACCTGGTGACTTTTTTGTGAGCTTCTAATGAAACAGGCAATTTATTGTTTCATTTTTTACATATTCTTGAGTCAATTTTGGACATTTTCCACTTCCCAGGGTGAGGCAAACCATTATATTTAGATTGCCAGAATTTTTGGAATCATACTGCATGTAATATTTCCTTCACATTTTTAATATTTATTTGAAAACATTTGTGGTTATAATAATAATATCCCCCAAAAGAGATCCATGTCCTAATCCCCAGAAATTGTGAATGCTACCCAATATGGCAAAAAGGACTTACAGATGCAATTAGGTTAAGGATCTTGAAATGGGGAGATACTCTTGGATTATCCAAGAGGATTTCATATGTAATTATAGAATTCCTTATAAAAGGAAGGCAGGAGGGTTAAAGGGAGAAGTAGGAAATATGACAAAAGCAAGAGATTGGAGGGATGCCAAGGAAGTGGTTGGGAGACAAGGAATGCAGGGGCCTCGGGAATCTAGAAAAAGCAAGGAAACAGATTCCCCCATAGAGCCTCCAAAAGGAGACAGCCCTTCCAACACCTTGACCATGGCTCAATGAAACTGATTTCAGACTTCTGGCCTTCAGAACTTAAAAGAATAAATTTGTGTTGCTTTAACATATCCCATGTGATGTGTCACTTGGGTTTTTGTTTTTTTTATTTTTGGTCATTCTTGCCAAAGTTTAATCTTTTTCTTTCTTTCTTTTTAGTATTTTTAAAGAACCCACTCTTTTTTTTCTTTCTAATTCATTTGTTTCTGCTTTTATCTTTGCTAATTCTTTCCTCTTACTTTCCTTAGTTTTTTTTTAATTTTGATTTCTTTCACTCCTTGAATCCAATTATTACATCATTTACTTTCCATTTTTTCTTATTAATAAAGTTATTTAAGGATATGATTCATCTTTAAAGAATTTGTTCTACATTCCATAATTTTTGATATGCAGGGCTTCAGACTTTTAATAATTTTAAATAATCTGTAACTCCTATTTTGACTTCCTATCTGACCTCCCAGCTGCTTTTTAAAAAGCTGTTTTAAATTTTGGAGGTTTATTTTGAATCGTGAATTTGTGAAGTGGTTGGCAAGTATCATTGTATTAGTAAATTCCACTTTTAATGCATTGATGCAATCATGGTCAAAGAATGTGGGCAATAAACTTTCTGCTTTGGGGAAGTTATAACTATAAAGTTCAGTTTTTGTAGATGTTTCATTGGACTTTGTGAGGAATGAGCACCTTGGTTTTGTAGGAAACATGATTCCATATGTAACTGGGAAATCACACATCATTGTTATGTATATCCTTTTTGTCCTTATTTATATCCATGGCAGTTTCTGTCTTTATCCCATAGACGTGAAGGTTTTAGGTGAGAGAGTAACATAATTAAAGTTTATTTACTTAGAAAGACCACTCTAGAGGTAGGAAGACAGAATGTGGATTAGGGGACAAGCATGGAGACAGTTGGGAGACCCACATAAGCAAAAGTGAGGAATGCCTGAACGAAGCCAAGCAGTGGAAAGTAAAAATAGGAAAGGCCCTTAAAAATCTTTTAACCCAGAATGAGGTTAGATGAGAAAACCAAGGCCAGCCAGAAGATAGAAACAACTTACCCCAGGTCACATAGGTAACTGGCAATAGAGGAGGGGACTCAAATCCAAGCCAACTGGCCGCCGGCCTCAGGCACTCTGCACTGCACCATACCATAGTCCAGGAGTCCCCAGGAACAACCACACTATTCTGTACACTCCCCCCAGTCCATTCTGCAAGGGCACCTCAACGTTCTCACCCTCTCTTTTGTCATTAAGGACCAAACTACTCAAGAAAGTGATTGTGCCTTCATCCAAAAGCATCTATTAGGCCCCACCTTAATGAAGCACTGATAAGGTGCTGTTTCGAGAGCCCCAGACACTGCCCTGCCCCAGACAGACAACGCAAACTGCAGCGAGCCCAGCAAACACCTCCACAGGTCGGGGGTCACTTCCTATGTGGCCAGCCTGGCAGGAATGCATTCGCATCACGCTGTTTCAAGATGAAATGCACTTTGGCACACTTAAAAGAGCAATTGGTTTTGAGCACTGGGGGCATTACTAAATGCTATATTATTATTTTTATAGGATGTTGTTGTTATTATTATTATTATTATTATTATTATTATTATTATTATTATTCTGTGCTGAGCACTCTTTCTGCCAGGCTTCATTCCTTTGCATCTCCTTATTGTCCTGACCAATTCTGGGTGGGTTTTTTGGCTTGTTTGTTTTTTTTTTTTTTTGGAGTGGGAGGCCTTCTGAATATTTGTAAGTTTGGGTGTATTTCAGAAATACCACAGTGCTCATTATCATATTGGTAGTCGGTACCACTGGATGGCTATTGTCCTAACCTTTCCAGTTAAGAGGGGTTAAGTTTCCTCATTCAGAAAATGGGGACAAATTTGGGGAGGAGTGTTATAAGGATTCAAGAATGGATATATGTGAGGTGCTTTCAACAAGATCAGTAAGAACTCAGCATATATTCACTTCTGCTGGTAGTACAATAGCTCTTGCCAGACTAATTCTTTAGTAGTAGTAGTATTTGACAAGTTTCTAGAGGGACAGATTGCCTAAGACTTTCAGCCAGTTTCTCAGAATCCAGGCTGATAATATCCTTTCCAGTAAGAGGAAGTTACTGTAGTGGAAAGAGCCTGGAACCAGACAGACGTAGGTGGAGGCTCACCTATTTGGTAGGTTTAGCTGGAATCTCTTGGGTTAGTCATTTAGGGTCTGTGAGCCTCATTCTTATCATATATAAAACGAGAACAACATCCCTACCATCTAAGATCAACAGACACACTGATATAACACAGGAGTTCCAGCATTCCTGACGCCCACCCCCAACTTCTTCCCTCGGAACTGCTGAGTTATTCGCTCCAGGGTAAACCCACAGGACACATTGGATAAGGGACGTAAGGGGTCCATTCCCGGAATGGAGGAGACCAAGGCAATGGAAGTGGGACCTGGAGAGAGAGTGGAGCGGGCTGACTGGCCCCAAATACCAAGCAATGCTGGAAACATCACGGGCCCAAATGAAATAAGCACACAGTTTGGTGTGAAGATGGAAAGAGTGAGAGGTGACAGGAAAACATGCCCGTGTGATTTTCCTACCTCACCCCGCAGAGGGATTGGCTGAGGCTGGAAATGCCTGCGTGTGGAGAGAAAGTTAGAAGGAAGAACAATGGGGAGACAAAAATCTTGGGGAAAAAAAATGTGGACAAATCGAAAATACAACGTACCAAACTCTAACAAACTCTGTCGTGAAGCTTTGTAGTCTCTCAGCAAGTAGAGCAAATGGAAGCCAAAGAGTGAAAATGAGAGACTTGGTATTAGAAAGTGACAAGCAGAGTGCCAGGCATCATAGGGGGCGACATGGATGGTGTCGCTCTTGTCATGAGTATTCCATTACCACACATCCCGTTTCAGCCGCCTCGGGGGAGCGCCCATGTTCTTGCCTTGTGTGGGGCCCAGGGATGCAGGTTAAGCCACCTAGTGCTGGAGACAAATGTGTGTGTTAAAGCAAAAGATGATGACCCATACAGTAATGCAATTCCTAAGCAATATCCGGAGGCATTCACCATGGCTGACCAGTGGTCACCTCTGGGATAGACCAGGCGTTTACCATCCCCACTCCTACCAGGGGAACTACAGACCTATTTGCAGTGGCCGAGAGGATGAGGACAAGTGTGAGGGCATCAATCCCTGAGACAGATAGGACCACTGTGACTGGAGGGAGAGAGGCACAGCCTGAGTTCTAGAATATGGCAGGCATGGAGACTGATGCACCATCCTGGTTTCTCCTCCATCATTCCCATCTCTGTCCTCTCTCAGGGTCCTGGGAGGAGAAATGACCCAGCTAAGAACAGGGCAGCAATATTAGGAAACATACCACAGGTAGGTGACTATTTCAAAGGAATTGAAAAAGGTGACATTTTCCATTATGGCCCAGTGTGTTGGCGCTAATATTCCCCCTTTCTTAACCACAGGCTCTCCACCGCCACCCACAGCCCCTTGACTTCACTTCTAATAGGCACCGCAGAGGAGCCTCAAGGAGAAGTTTTGTCTTGCTGACACATCTTATTTCCACTCTTGTTGGCATGGAGAAGGCTACTTTGTTTGTGTCTGATTCCAGCTGGGCCACAACGGGGCCCCCGTGTGATGAGGAAAAATGGCTAGAAGAGTGCTCCTAGCTTGGTCAGCCACGGTGCAAAAGATTTTCTCATGCTAACCCTCTCCCACCTCCACGAGCACACCCTAGCCACCCCCACAATGCTTCTGGTCCCCAAGTACCTCGGAGAGGTTCCAGCTGTGTGTGTTTTGTATGGACAGTGGCCACGCAAACCTTGTGCTTGGATTGGAGGAAAAGGGCTCGTGGAGTATGACGTTCTCTCCCACAGAATCTCTTTCCAGGCCAAGGGACTTCATCGGGAGCCAGTGAGATGGTGAAAAGCACATATGTGTTGGAACCGAAAAGGATCTGTGTTTTAGCCACACATTCAAGACATTGATCTGTGACCACCACATACCAGGGACTTTTCTGGGGGCTGGCAACCTGCCAGTGAAGAGCAGCTCAAATGACACGGAAGTCCCTGCTCATGTGGTAACCACATTCTACCGAGCTGAGAACCAATGGTGAGCCAGAAACATGGGGCAAATAACATCACTTCTCTGCATTACAGTCTCTTAATTTGTCAAATGCAACTAACAATAGCCACCTTGTGGGGCTGTTGTGCCCTTTCGTGACGTGCTACACAGATGTTAGTTATCGTCATGAATGTTTTCACAGCTTAGACCTGAGGAGCAGGATTCTTTTGCTTTTTATTCTTTTTATTCAAGTATAATTAACACACGGTGTTATATTAGTTTCGGATGTACACTATAGTGATTCAACAGTTCTATACATTACTCCGTGCTCATCATGACAAGTGTACTCTTAATCCCCATCACCTATTTCACCCATCCCCCCACCCACTTCCCCTCTGGCAACCACCAGTTTGTTCTCTGTAGTTAAGTCTGTTTCCTTGTCTTTTTTTTTTCTTTGGTCATTGGTTTTGTCTCTTAAATTCCACATATGGGCAAAATCATATGGTATTTGTCTTTCTCTGGCTGATTTATTTCACTTAGCATTATACTCTCTAGCTCCATCCATGTCGTTGCAAATGGCAAGATTTCATTCTTTTTATGGCTGAGTGATATTGTTTATACGTACCACTTCTTTATCCATTCATCTATTGATGAACACTTGGGCTGCCTCCTTATCTTGGTAAATAATGCCCAAGGAGTAGTATTCTTAGGAGAAGAGGAAAGAAACTGGCATGATGGTCCTGATTCTCTCTAACCCAGGAAGTTCAGCACAGCCTCAGACTACCACCTTCCCCAGCTGTCTTGGGGTCATCTTTTCTCCTACTGTCCCTGTATTGTGTCTCCCTTTGTTATAGTATTTGACATACTCTGTAGGTGTTGACATTACAATTGTCCATTATTCTGCACAGCCTTGAGAACACACACCCCTTCTGATATAGTCAGGCTATTTAGTGCTATTTAGTGATACAGTGATGCTATTTCATAGGTAGTTATGAACTGTTAAATTTAGAGGAAAAATTATGAATAAGGAGGAATGAATGAATGAGGAGTCTCTGAGTCCTGCTGCTCTCTATGCTGCATGCTTAGCACACCATATCCTAAAAGAGCAAAACATGTAATTTATTCCATAGGTGACATTGTCCCTCCAGCTTGCTGCTGTCCCTCAAACCAGCTCATCCCTTCATACAAATACGGCCAAAAAGATGGACTGCCTGTCGTCTCCTAAGGAGGCTTCCATTCCGGGCCTCTTTCTCACAGAATCATTGTTCATTGTAAGAAGCCTGAGAGGCAGTGCTAAGGTGTGGGGACAGTCTCTGATGAGGTGGCACAGCAGGTGGCTATGACCACACACACGTGCGGCGCCCAGACGCTGGAGCTGCTCCCGGAATCGAGGGTCGACAGAGCCCATGTTTGGGTGCCGTGGACCAGTGGCCTACTGTGCCGGGTGGGTGTGAGTCTTCTCCCCATTTTCTCAGGTATCCGCCCCAGGGCTTAGTTCCCCAGAAAGTCTCAGGAGGTAGTCTCAATTATCACCTCTTGAGCATGGACTTTGAAATCAGAACAACCTCGTTTTGAATTCAAACTCAGCCATCTACGAGCTGTAACCAAGGCCTCCATTTCTGCATTTAGCTGACAATGTTTATTTGATATTTACTATAAATATTATGAATATTAAAGAGATAGTTCGTGGGAAGTACAAAGAGGGAGTCTAATACACAGCAGACACTCAATAAGCAGCAATACCAGCATTAATTAAGGGTTTGCGGTGTGCCAGGCCCCATTCTAAGGGCTTTGCCCATATTCACTCACTAAACCCTCCCAACAGCTGTGGGAGTAGGTAACTTAAATGAGGGTAAGTATAAAATAATAAATACACAAATAATAAATATAATAGAAATATAATATTATATATATAGTTTTTTAAAAAGCGAAAACTAAAGCATAAAGATGCTCCCTAACCTGCCCCAGGCCACTCAGGTGGTAAGTCCCAAGTCAGGATGCATGCCCCCAACCCCCTGACTCCAGAGTCCCCTCTCTGACCTCCATGTGGAACAAATACTGCCACTATTGACTCTTTATACGAGTTCCCTAAAAGTATTTAATTGCACCGACCAGCCCTGATACCAGAAGGTACACATCCACATCTGGGTCTGCCCTGGATCCAATGCGGGCACATCAGGGCTGTTACGACCCTGTGATCTCTCCTTGGTATAGGATCCCCTCAAGGAAGAATCAACACAGCCCTTCCGAGAAGCTGCCGGCCTCTGCAGTGAGGGGCAGAGCGAAGTCTCTAGGGCTAAAGGAACCACACAAACAACGTCAGCCCTGGAGGGAAGGATGGAGAAAGAAACTGAGGCACGTCGCCGAGCGATGCAAAGCATCCAGGGCTGAGAGGGGCAAGCAGAAAACCCAGCAAGACTCAGGAGGCTGAGCTTTGATTGACATCCTCTTTTAGCTGAAGGTATGGACCAGTGATCCACACAAGAATTGTTGCTTCCTTGGGTGACAGACAGAGATCTCAAGAAAATCTCAGCTTGGCTGAAGCATCTAGAGGCAAAGAGAACCAGCGGGAGCGCCAACTTGTCTTCTTCCCCTGCCCAGCCGTGTAATGGTGTAATGACTTGGCCAGCTCGTCGGAAATTCTGTGCTGTATTTTTACCTTCTCGTGTAGGTCCCCCCTTCTCACTAGACTACAGCTGTTTACAGGCAGAAGTTAGGTCGTATTTACTCCCCCGGGGCATCCCACGGCGCCTGCCCTCGGTGAACGCGGCACACTGACCATTTGCTTTGTCCCGTGCGGTGCGCAGAGCAGAGAATTCCCCACGTGGCAAGTAGACTCTCCATCAGGGTCAAGAACAAAGGGTCCAGAGGGGATTCACACTGCCGGAAAGGGGGTCTTCGCAGATACACGGCGGTGCGTGAACCAGACACAGCGCCCTCCTCTGGCCAGGCTTATGTCCTGCGTTCCCAAGAAGTGCTTCCTTCGGAGCAACCTCTAATGCCTGCCGTCCGCTCTAGCGCAACTTCTCCCTGCTCCCTGCTCTGCCCTGCAGGAAATACCGGCCAGACACCCCCGGAGAGCTCAGGCCTGGCCCCTAAGGGACCACCGCGGCCTGAAGCACCTCACCGTGCCAGAGAAAGCGTAAGCCCGCCTCGCCGGCTGAGTGCAGCTGTGGCTGCTAGGGAAGAGCTTGCCCGCGTGCAATAACCTCTCATTATATTTTAATGTTGTAACTTTATGGCTTAATCAGTATTTGCAATTTGTTAGTAGCCTGGGCGGCCATAAAATTGTTTTCCAGGTACTGAAACATCCCATCAAGGTTTGTAAAACAGTGGTTCTTAGTTTATCACACCCATAAAATGCCCTGGCAATTTGACAGATATAATAACTTTTTTTATCAAGTGTCTAATTTGAGAGGAAATTAAGCCATACGTTACATGCAGCTCGCACCGGGATTGGGAGCTCTTCAGCCTCCGAGTCTCTCGGGGACGCCCCTCTCCTCGCCCCATCTGTCCTCTTCAGCCAGGGGCTAGAGTTCACACTGGGCCCTGGCACAGGGCTGGCTGCCACCCTCACCGAGCTGGGGGCATGGGTACCCCGCAGCAGGGCCTGTGTGTCCTGGGCATTCTTGATGAGATGGTGCTTTCTCACTGGGGCTCCAGCAATGGTTGAGAAAGGAGTCCCCAAAAAGAGTGAAAGCGCTGCTCATCTCTCCCTCTTTGTCTACCCCCAAGCTGACGTTCCTTAGGCCTCATCCCACCTCGGGTCTGTATACGAGAGGAACAGGCTGGTTCTCTGTCTTCACTCACCAACTGTATCTCCATTCTCCCCAGCCACCTTAACCTCTCCTGCTTTTCTCCACCTTCTGCCCCATCATAAGAAGAGAGCAATTACATTAGAAAAACACGTGGAAAAATCAACTATTTCCTTGTTTGTGACATGGGTTTGCTCCTCTCTGCAATTTTAAGTGTTGATTTCTCTTGGGATGATGTTGAACCACCATGGCGGTCAAGGATTATAATGTATGCATATATACCTCCCTGCCCCACTCAGGCTCGCATTATGACCAACCCATAAGCCCTCAGCATCAATGTCCATGTGGCTCAGCAATGCGGGTGATGCTGATTTCCTCTCTGGCCCCAAGGGGCACATGCCATTGATGAGGAACAATTCTCATCTGGCTTTCCAACACTCGGCTGCAAAAGCGTCCTCCCTTCCTGACACCCCGCCTGAGGCAGTCATCCTAGAACGTGGAATCTGGGCCACCAGACACCATCGCCATTCAGTTGGCATTTCCTGGGCAACCACTAAGTGGCCAGCAGCATCCTAAGCTTTGAGGAATTCAGACTTAACTAAAACACTAGCCCTGCCTTGAGGGTCCCACCATCTAACGGAGGAAACTGACCAGAAAAGCAAAGGTTAGCAGGCAGTAGAGTTGTGGGGTGCTTGGGAACACAGAAGGGGACCCCGACTCAGCCGGGGCTCACAGAGGAGTAACTCCAAAGAAGGCTTCTCCATGCGGACTCTTAACAAAGACACATGTCAATGAATAAAAACTAGCTTGGAACACAAGGATGGAGAAGAAGGATATTGATACAGAACAATCTACAGGTATGCAAGCACAAAAACTGAGAGGCCACTGAGAGTACAGCAAATACAGGAAAGAGCCAGAAAGTGGCATGGTGGATCAAAGGCTGTATGTGGGCTGTGGCCAGAAGGCCCGCGGCAAGATAGGTCAGGGCCAGGGCCATCGTGTCTACTATGCCAGGCTAAAGAGTTTGGGGCTGATTCTGAAATTGCAGGTACCCATCAGAGGATTTGGAGCATGCGAGTCACATGATCACAATAGAATTTTAGATCACAATGGCATTAAGGTCATGAAGACTTAAGTAGAGGTGGAAAGATAAGTCTACAGTCAGGCTGTAAAAGATATTTGTCATTTTTTGGCTTTCTAGAATTCAATACTTTCCTTCACATCCTCCTCACCACCTTCCTACTAGCACCCTGGTTTCCCTTTGGGGGGAAACTCCCCACTGTTTTGTGTAGTTCTGGGGGAAGACAATTCCCTCTTCTATTGCCAAAGGGCAAGATTCTCCATCTCACTACTCTGGAGTAGCCAGCACCAGACCCGTGACCAGCACAGCCCATCTGACAAAAAGTTCCCTTCTAGGAACTTCGCATTTTGAGAGGATAAATAAAACCAGACTTTTCACAGAATAGGACAGATTGTATTTTCCAAAAATGGCCACAGCAATCTTTCGGATCCCACAAGCTCTTCCAGAGTCTTGCCACTCCCCTTCAGGAGATGGAGCCTATTTCCTCTCCAGAATAGAAACAATGGAAGTAACACTGAAGGACTTCAGGCTGTCATAAAAAGTGAAATGGCCTCCATCTGGCCATTCTTTCTAGAGAAGCTTTCCCTCAGAACCCAGCCACCATGTTGCAAAGAAGCCCAGACAATATGGAGGAGACATGTGTAGGTGTTCCAGCAAATAGCCCAGCTGAGGTTTCAGCTGACAGCCAGCATCAGTCAGCAGACATGTGAGGGAGGGAGTCTTGAGATGATCCCGGGGCCCCAGCCTTCAAGCCATACCAGAGGACCCCAGGTAGAGTCATAAGCTGTCCCCTCCAAGCCGTGCCCAAATTGCTGATTCATGAACAAAACAAATATTGTCATTTAGTCACCGAGCTTTGAGTAATTTGTTACATGAACTAGATCACTGGAACAGTGACCTGACTGGGGATCCAACTGCCTGATCTCCAGAGATCCCTTGACTCTTAGCAACTTTCTAGTCCTGACTCCCTAGCTTCTCACTAGTGTCACCATCTATCCTTCCAGGAAGCGTTCTGACTGTGCAACACAGAAAGATTGGGTGTCTGTTGTTGCAAGCACTATCCCCAACTGATGAAGAGCTTGTTGTCATGGTCCAAGAGAGGGATGATGAGGGTCTGAGAACAGATGTGATGGTGAGGAGGGGTTGAAGCCAATAAATACAGAGAGCCCAGAATCCAACAGGACTTCAGGAAGATGTAGGGAAGGATACAGGGAAGGATGCTTCTCAGGTTTCTAACTGGGCCACCGGGCAGATGTTCACGCCATTCAGTGAGGGATATAATTCAAGAGAAAGCATCTTTCAGGGAACTAAAGCATGCAAACTAATTACAGGTTCAGTTATCAACTTGGTAATTGTGAGATGCCTGTGGGAAACACATATGACCATGTCTACACTGCACAGGAACATAGCAAGAGCCCTCTGGCCTCACCACATCCCTTACAAGAGGCAATGCTATGGACCAGGTTAAAAGTCTCCCAGATGCAGGAATCTGAGGGAAGGTCAGCCCTGACACTGTTCAGACTGAATCTTTAACTAGAAGACGTGCTCTCCATCGGGTGTGTGTGCATGTGTATGTGAGTGTGCATGTGCTCTTGTGTGTGAAGGCATCCAGGTGAACATGCATGCCTCCTCAAAGGGAAACTGAACGGGAATGTCTTCTGTTTCTGTCACATGAACCCACCATGTGTCACGGACCAGCTCAAAAGGTTGTTAACTGACTTAATATAAACCCAAGAATAACTGCGCATTTATGTAAAGCCTTTCTCAAAGGAGCTCTCAGCATTCTGCAGATAATGGACTTATTTATCCTTAGAGCACCTCTGTGAGGCAGTTACAGGACAGGGGTGACCAGACTCATGTAATAAATAACATCAGGAACAGCGTGAAGCAAAACCAGCCTGTAAGTCTGAGGCCCTGGAGGACATGGGATGGGCCCAAGGTCATCCACGGAGCTGGGAACAGCTCAAGCCTTTGTGCGGTGATGGCATGACTCATGTTCTCTGTGAATGTCCCCTGGGCGTGCTCAGTCCTGTCACCTGTGTGGTGAGTCTGTGGTTGCAAGGAGCTAAGAGCTAAGTCTGCCGGACTGACTGGTTAAGACAAGCCAACACCTCCCTTTCCAAGCAAGCCTTTCGGCACACCAACAGGCCCAAAATGACAGCTTGGAAACCTGGAGACAGAGTCCACATAAGTAAGTGGGAAACTGGCCTGACAGACTCAGCTTCGAAAAAAATTCCCAACTCAAGGAATTGCAAATCAATAGAGAGGAAATCATCCTCAGCCTCTCACCCAGAGATCACCTCCTGCCCTGTGAAAGGTACAGCAACACCGATCATAAAAAGCCCTCTCTTGGCCAGACTGGGTTTGCTCGAGAGGCTCCAAGTACAAACAGAAGTTGAATAAGAGCTATATACTGTATTTGTTTAAATTTCATGCCAGTGAATGTCTGTGACGCAGGAGACAGGTTTATGGAGAGAGAAATAAAATGTTGACAAATGGCCCTGTAATCAACTGGAACATGCAATAAATCATTAGAATGCCAATAACACTTCCAGGACAAGCTTAGAAAGGTCATTACTGTGTCACAATATATCTTCCAGCACCAAACAAAGCAAATAGAACATGTTGGGAATAGGATTATGGGGGAAGCATCTGTCAGTCCTAATTAAGAATTAACTACAGATCGTATCTTGGGAGATGTATAATTTATTTTCCCTCTTCTTCCTCCCTACACACTCACAAAAAGAAAAATAAATCAATAAAAGAATTAACCCATTCTAGATCAGAGACAGCCTCAAAGTAGCTAGCGCAAAGTGTAGAACAGAGAGAGCTGAGATCCTGTGAGGGAGGGAGAAGCAGGCCAGGGAAGGAGAAGAGGGCTCCTGGCCCCAAGCTGGGCCGGGGCAGAGAGCTTGTAGCCAGCCCGGGCCCCGACACTTCTCAATGTGGCCCAGCCCAGCCCAAGACACTCCGTTTCACACCATCAGGAATGTTGGGGTTATTTAATACTTTGGCAGCTGGGTCTCACAAGTGAAAAATGAGCAGCAGGAAAGTTAGAAGTTAAAAAAACAAAAAAGTGCCAAGTCCTTTCTACCTGAATGTACCAGCTATGGTTGAGTTTGGCTACAAGTACAAAAAGCCCAATTCACAGTGACTTAAACAAAGAAGTGTTCATTTTTCTCACATAACAGAAGTCTAGAGGTAGGAGGTACTGGATTGGCTTTCTGAATGTCTGCCTTATCATCTTTAGGGCGTTGGCTTTTGCCCCTCTGGGACTCTGTGATCACAAAACGGCTACCGCGGCTCCAAACATCACAACCACGTCCGAGGGAAGAACTGTGGAGAAAGGATGACTGGGGCCTTCATTATCCTTGGTAGCAGGAAAAGTTCTCCCAGAACCCACCAGCGAAACTCAGCATTTCTCTCATTGGCCAAACTGTCCCAAATGGCCGCCAAAGAGCCTGGACAATGAAGTGGGCACGTTGTTGCATTGAATGAAAATGGGGTTCTGTTTACAAGGAAGGAGGAAGCAATGGGTCTTGTATTAACAATGGACAAACGGTCTGTGACCTGGGGGGAGTGGGATTTGGGCCGAAGCTGGGCCCTGCAAAGGAGGGGCTGCTGCAGGTGTGTTTTCCTCATGCTGTTTACAGAAATATTCTCTATCCCACGAGGTGCTGCTCCTCTAAGCTCTTTCCCAGCTCTGCCCTAACATAATGGCTGCCGCTAAGTGCACATGGCCAAGCTGGCCAAATGCGTTCCCATCTGTTCTGCTCTTTGCTACCTAAGGGCCAGGCCTGGGTAGTAGCTTCAAGGAACTCCCAGGATTCAGAGGGAAGAGTGCAGTCATCTGAGTAGAACCCAAGGGGGGAGGAGAAAGTATCCAGCCCTTCACCTCAGACCTTGCTCCAAAGGGCGCTCCCATCAGTGGGAGCGGCCCAGGAGGCCCCTCGATGTCTTTTATTGTTTACCTGGGTTTTGCTTTCCTCTGAGGACCTTCTTATCCTCCCTACTGCTAGGCTCTGTGTGTGTGTGTGTGTGTGTGCATGTGTGTCCCTGGGTGTGTGCGTGTCTTCCTCTCTCACGACCTCCCCCACCTTCGTGTCATAAGCCGGGCCCCATCCCATTGCGTCGGTGACTTCGGGGCACATGTGAGGATATTCCCACACACAACCTGCTTTTTTTGTGTTACGACTCTCACTGTCACCATCATTAATGGAATCACCTTTGTCATTGGTCTTGCTTGTTCTTCTTGTCTTCTCTCCTCGGTGCTCTTTTTCTGCCTGAGTTTGCATTTCTCCCTTTATTTTATTTTATTTTTTTCTGCTGACAGAGACAAGAGCTCGTCCTAGTTCACCATTTCAGGATTTGTTGCAAACTTCAAGGTAGAGGTTTATGGCTGCGGGTGTCCTGGTTATAGGACAGTTCTTATGGGTCCTAATAAACTCAGCTGCTCTAGGGTCCTCTTAAATTCCAGTACGAGAGCCAGAGAAAAGCCATTACTCAGTCCTGTTACATGCAGGAATCCTCACCCTTGAAGGCTGAGGATAATGTTTCTTTCTTGGGGGAGCAAGCCCATAACTCTTGAATGGTGCCCAGGAACCAGAGGGTAAAGAAAAGTCCTTTTCTCCCCCCAGTTGTCTAGATGGATGGCAGATGGGACACACGGTTGGAGCTAGAAAGATGGGCACAGAGCAAGGATTGAAATGCAGCAGTATTTTTTTGCCAACCCCAAAAAGCCTATCCTCACATGCTGAGCAGGCGGTCCGGCTGTTTGAAAATCCCACGCAGTTCCATTTTGCGTAAGCACAGGCTGTGGGCCTCTGTAGGGCGGCCACCCAGGCCTGCTTGAAACGGCCACCGTTACATCCAGAAATACAGCCTCTCACCAAATGCTCTCACTTACTTCTTTCGCGAGATGCTCGTAACAAATCTGTTATTTCTATTTTGTTCATGAGAAAGCCGGGACTAAGAGAAGGAAGCTACTTGTTAGGGGTCACAGAGCTGGTAAGTGGCCACTGGGACTCAAACTCAAGTCACGGCCATGTAATCCAGGGCTCATTTCAGGTCACTAAGCTGCAGGCTGACATGGGAGTGTCTGTACCCACAGCTGGAACTGCCTCTAGAAAAGGCTGATGTGACATGGCCTTGGACAGTGTGAGGTGTAACCTCACTTGGGAAGTAAGTGCCCGGAGCCAGAGCCGTGTGCTCCGGGGAAGGTCACTTAACCTCCCTGGGTCCCAGCTTCCAACTTTATAAAATGAAGATCCTACTCAAGATGCAAAATCCTCCTGTGCCTCGGGGCCCACCATGTGAGGAGGGGTGTCCTGCTCCCTCTGTTATGTGTTATTTATTGAGGTTCCATGCAAAGGGAATGGTGTGCATGAGAGTCTCCTGATTAAAAAAAAAGTTTTTAATGTTTAAAAAACACTTAGAGAACAGACACAGTCTCTAAGACCCCCATGCTTTGGTTCGTGTTGTGATCAGCACCAACCAAACATCTACCATTGTGTACAAACAGTAGCCTTGGCCAAGTGCCTGGCCCACAGTCACTACTCAAAAATGGCCACCATAGACAATTGCCCAAGCGATCCCCTCATGGTCAACACCCACGAAAGCATTGCCACCTGTTCAAGTGAGACATTTATGGCAGTGGGGGGCCGCTGGCCTAGGGAGTGGCCCTTTACCGAGTTTGTGCTTGAGGATTTGACATTTAACCAATGGCTAATTGGTACCGCCAGCTTTGTATTCCGATACAATTTCAAACGTTGTGTTTCCCCGTCTCCAGCACCGGCTGAAGAACACTGGAGTAATTTCGCCTGCAGAGTGATTTTTTATTTATAAAGTTGTGCAATTTGGAGTGGTATTTCAGGTCACCTTAAGTTCTCCCGTACAACCTGGATTTTGCATTAAATGAAAACTATTAGTATTCGGAAACGCTTTACCATGAGGGTGGTGGTGTGACCATGACCTCTGTGTTTATGTAAACGTGTTTTCATTACCACCAGGCCTGGGGTGGGAAGGGGGAGCTGGAAAGAACTGGAAAGCCACTGCTTGTTAACGCTGTCCTTGCAAATGTTCTTTTATTAGCGGCAGCTCAGGTCTGAGGGGGTCGAGCACTGCATGTTGGTTCTGAATTACTCCCATCATCCGCCGCATGGGCTCCTGCCTAGAGGACATCCAGGCAGGGGCCGCCAGCTCAGAGGAGCTGTGCAGCCTCGCTGTGTCCTCTGCTTTGTGTTTTCCTCACACCGTCCTGGATCCCTCTCTCCCACCCGCCCCCTCCCTCATCACAGCCTAAAATATTTACCAACACCACCCCCCAGGCCGGCTAGCTCAACACTGACTCCTTGCTCCCCTTGGCAGTCACGAACACCTGATGGGTTTCCCCCTAACATTTCTGGATTACACCCCATTCTCTTACTGCTAGTTAAGGACATCGGTATCTCTCACCACAACTTCTACAACAACATCCAGGTGGGTCTCCCACTTCTAGTCTTGCTTCCTGGAACTTCTCCCTGGTGTCCAGAACACAGCGGAGTAAGGGCATGGACTCTGGAGCCGGAACACCCAACTTTAAATCCTAGCTCTGCCTTCTTATTATCTGTGTGGCCCTGGGCAAGCCATTGAAGCTCTATGCCTCAGTTTCCCCATCTGTAAAATGGAGCTGATAATAACTAACCTGCCTTACAAGGTTGTCATGAGGATTATTTGCAAAGCTCTTAAAATAGTCCCCAGAACAATACCAGTGTTCGCTACTATCATCCATGGAAAATTCTAATTTGACCATGTCATTCTTCTGCCTCAGACTAAGAGACATCAGTGGCTCTTGGTCATGTATCAGATAAAGTCCAAACTCCTCGGCACAGCACGTGGTCCTTCTGTGATCTGATCACCGTCTACGTATATCCAGCCATATCTCTTCCAACTTTCTGCTTCACTTATTCTGCTGTAACCACTCCAATTGCTTCTGGCCCTCTCCCCCATCCCCTTACTCTAATTTGTCTCTCCAAGACCCTCTTTGGAGGTCCTGCTCTTATTTCACTTCCTCCAAGAAGTCTTCTCTGACTGCCTGTCCTCTCTACTCACATCGTACTCCATGCAGAGCTCCAAAATGGCCTCCCACGTGGGATCAAGTGGACAGCTGACTCCACCTGCAGAGAACAAGCTACTTGAGAAAGTAGGAAGCGTCTTAGGACTTAATTTGAGAGAAGGGAGAGGCTATCATCAGAGGACATCTGAGGAAAGACTTCTTGAAGAGGGCGCCTTTCAGCTGAGTCTTGGAGGCTGAGTAGGCCAAGGACTGACCTGGTTCATTTTTCCTTTCCCAGGGCCTAGCACTGTGCCTGACACATCTGCATCTTTCCTAAATGTCTGCAGAATGAATGACCAAATTAAGTGACTAACCAATCACTTAATCATTCCCTCCTCTAGATTTAAGGAGCTTTATGTGGGTTCCTTTCAGCCTTGTCTCCCATGCCCTGTACCTTTGAATTCATGATTTCAGACTAAAATATGATTCCAGGCCCCTTAGAAAGCAGGGAGAGCACCTCGAGGGGGCTCTCCATTCATATCAGACACAGTGGCTTGACCCGCTCCCCTAAAGCTACTACTTAGACCATGTCAATGCCCTGCTCCAAAATCCTCAGGGCTTTTCTCACCTGCAGAACTAACGCTAACCTGGAAATGACTTTCAACCTGTCGCTCGTGACTTCTCTACCCACACCCTGGGACACTACTGAACAGAACCACAGCATCCTCACCACTGTCTCTGCAGAGCAAATCCACACAATGCGCAGCATGTGGAATGCTTTGCAATGTTATCTTGTGATCACAACTGGAGTAAGGGCTGAATAAGATCAGATCACCCTACTTTCAAATGGGAGTCATACTCGGTTCCTTCTTCGAAAATGGAGTTCCTCTTGACTCCTTCTGTCCATCTCCTACTCTTCCTTCAGGATCGGCATAAATGCCAACCTTTCCGGGCCTCCCTTCCTCCCTCCCCTCTTTCCCCCTCAGTACTCTCTTCCTTCTCACATTATCTTGACCTCTTAAAATGCTTCCCACTTCTAACTTGCATTGCGGTTATTGATGCACCGATCTGGTCTCCTCTGCCGGCTTGGGGAGGTAGGATCGCTGTCTGCTGTGAAAGCCCATCGCCCCACCCTGAGGCCTGACCCCTAAGAGGCTCACAGAATGCTGCCTGTGCAAGTGACTGGGCCACTCTGTCTCCAAACAGGACCCTGGCTAAGAGGGGAAATTACGATGCCAGATCACTAAGTTATAGCTCTTCCGGGGCATCAGGGCACTGGTTCTACCTTCCCAATATCCCCTAAGTCCCCTCTGGAAAATCCCTCCTGGAGAGGAAGAAGCTGGGACTCAGAAAGGTTGGCCTGTTCAAGGTCACACAGCTAGCAAGCAGTAGAAGAGAAGGCACCTTCTCTCTCCCTTCCCCACATGAGCCCATTGTCCTACGAGGCCACAGGCTAAGGACACGCGGCTCACTGGGGGCTTCCGACTCCTCTGGAACCACTTCCATCAGGAGATTTTTAACACAATGCTGAAAGAAGACAGAAACTCAGCTAATATAATTGAAGACCTCAACACCCTCACCATCCCTACTTCCTACCCCAGAAGCACTTAAAAGCTGTTTAAGGTGAATTCTGTTTATACACAGTGGCTGTCACGACTGTTAAGGATGTTTGCTGTGGGGGTCCCTGTACCGCTCTCCGATCACTGTCTGCCAGGCTCTCCCTCTGTCTACCTATGTGTTTACATAGCACCTATGACTAGAGCATCAGCACGCTCTGACAAACAAGCTGCGTCGTGCAGGGAGAAAAGAGAAAAGTTGCTGGTGACTGACGTTGTTAATTATCGCTTCGTTACACCCAGGCACTCCTTAAAGTGGCACATGGTAGCTTTCAATGCCTGTGCACATGTGCATGGATTTGAAGACGTTCCCCCCATCACAACATGATATAAACCATAATCATTATATAATGTGGCACGAGACTCAACAGCTCTCACCCACGTGGCCGTAAAACCCTACAATCAGAACAGCTGGGACCGACATGGATAAAACTTCTTTATTACCTGACAAGGGTTTGAGTGGACCACAAGTTTAGTGGAGCCAAGAATACAATGTGACTGCTAAAGAAACACAATGCTGGATCAAATTTAGGCTTCCTTAGTAGAAGCCGAAGATCCAGATCACAGAAAGGAGAGCCCCTACCGTATTTGGCAGTGGGCAGGCCACACTTGTTGTGTTATGTGAAACCCCAAGCACCACGTTGAAACCCTGGAGGGTGTCCAGACAAGAGTGACCAGGATGGTGACAAGTCTGGTAACTAGTCATATGAGACATGTGGAAGGAATTAAGTATGTTCAATCTGGAGAACAGACCGTTGAAGGGGAAATCAGATCACTGTCTAAAGACATGTGTTCTCTGTGGCTCCAGATGCTGAGCTACTGTTGTACAAATGGAGATAGTAATCAGGCCCCTAGGATGACAAGGGAGAGGATGGCAGTAGGAGTCAGCTCATCTACCCCACATCCATTGCAACAACTGAGGTTCTAGGGAGTTTAGCTCAAGCCCCAAGGACCCAACCCTCTCAAAGCGTGATGAGGACACCCAAAGGCTTACCTCTCATCGTCATCTCTGCCTCTAGGCTCTGTGGCTGTTAATGCTGTCTGTTCCCTGTCCACAAAAGTTCAGGGGTAGAATGAAGCTCTTTCACAATCCCTTCACACACACACACACACACACACACCACTCTACGAAGTGTACATGATACTAGTAGACTTCCCTGTAAATGGGAGAGGAAGATAATGGAGAGAGGTTTACATGGTAGCTCCAGCAGCTCCAAATGAGGCGGTAAGCATCCTTATGAAATGTCCTTTGTTCTCCCACCATCCTGGAGTTTCACTGAATCTTGACCCCATCTGGCCCCTGGCTTCTCTGTCTTACCCATTCTCTTCCTTCTCCTCTTCTCTTTCCTCCTCCCTCCCAGGAACAAAAACAGTTCATTTTTCCCTTTGTCTCATACAGAATAGCTTTCCCTCTTGATGTCTCAGCATCCAGTAACAGTCATACTTACCAAGTCACCCACATCCCCACCTGGCTTGCAAACATCTTCCCTAGATCCAGATATCTCCTTCTACTAGGGAAGTCCTGGTCCCAGATATTAAGAAATCAGCCTCTCACCAATCTAATGAGATCCTGGAGAAGAAAGTTTCCATGGACAAGTAAATTTGGCTAACTCTGCATACTGGTGACCCCTCTTGGAGATGAACAATGAACAAAATAAATTGTTGATGTGTCTACCAAGTCCTCCAGTACAGAAACCTGTTTAACTCTGTGAAACCTAATATTTTTGGAACTTACTAATCCATGGGTTAATAAGAACACCTCTGGTAGCCCATAGAATATGCCTTGGGATGTACATGTGTAAGCAGGAGCCAGCCCAGGGGACATGCAGTCAGGCCTTGGGGGCAGAGGTGCCGGAAGGAATGAATCACCTCATTGGACCATGGATGCTTGTCCTATTCCCAACTCCCTGGGTGACCTTGGGCCCATCCCATGTCCTCCAGGGCCTCAGACTTATAGGCTAGTTTTGCTTCACGCTGTTCCTGACATTATTTATTACATGAGTCTGGTCACCCCTGTCCTGTAACTGCCTCACAGAGGTGCTCTAAGGATAAATAAGTCCATTATCAGCAGAATGCTGAGAGCTCCTTTGAGAAAGGCTTTACATAAATGTGCAGTTATTCTTGTGCTTATATTAAGTCAGTTAACAACCTTTTGAGCTGGTCCAGGTCTCTGCGCAGGCTGTGTGGAGTAATAGGGAAGAAATAGGTGATGCAGCCTCAGGCCACATGGATCTTTCAGGCTTGTTTGAGATGGTTTGTCTATCTACCTACATGCTTACACACACACACACACACACACACACACACACACACCAGGTGAGACACTCTTAAGATCCACTATTTAGGCTAAACAACATCACTGTTTTACTTCTGGCAGATTCCTGCAGGCTTCCGTTCTGGTCAAGGACCCTCTTTCTAGCATATCTACCCAATTCTGTTATTCAGAAGAGAAGGATGAGGCCAGGGAGATGAAATGAATTCTCCAACATTCCATGAGAAGTGATGGCAGGACCTGGCCAGACTCAGCACTTCACAGCCTGCTGCTTCTTCCCAGGCTTGTCCCCAGGTGTCCCAGGCTTATCTTATTAGAGAGATTTTGGTGCTCTTTCAACCAGGCCATCCTTCCACATGCAGATACTGAGAACAGCTGGAGCTATCCAACAATAGATGTTGTTGAGTTTAACGTTCGTAACGATATTTGAGGAGAAGCCAGAATCTGTCTAGAATGCCACGGACAGGTGGAATGGGGACCAGATGATTCATTCATCTGGCTACTCATTCAACATTTATTTTTCATTTCTCAGGTACCATGGGCTGTCCTGTGCTTTATGCAGTACTGAATAAAACGAAGTCCCTACCCTTATCTAAACTTACATTCCAGTGGAACGGACAGGCAATAAGCAAATAAAAGTATGTGCTAATGTCACATAACAATAACGCCACGAAGACAATGAAGACAGGCTAACAGGATGGGAATGGTGGACCTGGAACAGAGAAGAGAGAGTTGTCAGGAGAGCCTCACCAGGAAGGGGACATTTGAAGAAAGACTTGAAGGAATTAAGGAAGTGAGTCTCGTGAATGTGGGGGTGATGAGCCCTCCAGAGAAAGGGAGCAGTAAGAGCAAAGGCTTGGTGACTTGAGGAACAGCGAGGAGGCCAGTGTGGCCAAAGCAAAGTATATGTGAAAGGTGTGGTGGGAGACAGAGTAAGTCATGAGGTAAGGAGGAAGCTGTTGGAGTCCAGGCCAAAGTAGACAGTTGTTGCAAGGCGCCTTCTAAAGCTGATTTCATGACGATGTGACTATGTCATAATGTTGGGTACCACCAGGTCCTGATTTCTGTCATTCTGATAAGCATGCTGGCTTCATTTCTGAGCTGACTACCATGCTGTCAGGGGGCTGGGGAGTACCTTCCCCTTGGGGCAGCACAACACTGGAAGGAACCAGTAGACACAAAAGCTAAAGTAGGGAATCTATTTTTTCTGTTGCCATCTTTTGCAAGATGGCTTAACAATATAACAGAGGGAGTTACCTTTTCCCCGCTCACTCCTCAGACATAAAACACATACCATATAGCTGTCTACAATGCACCAGCACTTGTAAAACACCCCTGTTGTTTCTTTTGGTTCATGGAATTCTCTTATCAATGACCAGTCAAGACCAGAATTCAACTTCCCATCTGAAGCAGAGTTTGATAGAAGTTTAGGGCACCTTATGTCTATGGGATAAGATATGAATCTTTCAAAGCACCAAGAGTATGAGGGAGGGATCCAGAATCCTAGGAAATGGGGGTACCAAAAGAAAACAAGCAGAATCTTCGAAACTAGGCACAAGTTCAAGCAAAAGCAACAGCTGAGTCCAAGGATTACTGGCCTCAAGTCTCCGCTTTCATCCCTGCCCAAGGATGGGAGCTGGTCTGAGTCCGTACTGGCTATATTTCCCCTACAGGTGGTCATGAAGAGGTCCCAGTGTCCAAGGAGAGGGAAACAAAGGGTGGGAGACTCAGCTGCTGATTGTCATCTCTACAAGAGCCGTGACATCTTTTCAAACTATGCCCTCCCTGTCTACAGTTAATCTACACAACACCCCAATCTTTGTACACCAAGCAAAAGTCTGTTTCCTCAAAAGTCTCAAACCACCCAGAACTCAACATAGGACTGGATGTGATAGCAGAGGGGGCCACTGCCTGCACTCTGTATTTCTATGCAGCTTAATGGCCATAAAGAAGAAACCTCCAAAAAAAAAAAAAAAAAAAAAAAGAAGAAGAAACCTCCAGGCCCTTGTGTGGTAGAGCGCGGTGGAACTGAGCCTTCCACTGGACTAAGGTATGGGCCCCTGGCAGCTGAAGAACAGAAGCAAGCTAAGGGGGCAATAGGGACATTGAAGTCAAATCTTTCCTGCTTCACAGTTTCCCGAGGGCTGAGCTTGCCTCCACGGATTGAAAACACTTAGTCGATCTTTGTCTCAATAGAAATGCACAACAGCAACAGGATGCATTTACATGAACCATAGTTTGTAATCCCCCTCTGAATTGCTCTCTGCACCTAGGGCCACATGTCAACATGGACCCAAATCCTCTCCCCTGGCAGCTCATCTTTGCTGGAGAAGGCTCCTATCAATCGTGATGCTTTCTGCAGGGAATACATGAAGAGATGAAGTGGACACACCTGTCTGCTTCCCCAAATCTTCCCTTCGGAATCAAGAAACCAGAAAGCTCTGCTCCAGGGAAAAAAGCCTTTAACTGGATCAACTCTCCTGCTTTCAGAAGAGCTCATGAATTAGAGCTGCCCTCTAAGGTACAGCGTCCACTGGCCCCATGTGCCTGTAGAGCACTCGCAGTAGGCTCGTCAGAACCAAGGCATGGAGGCAGTGAAAAGTACACAGTGGATTTTGAACACTAAGCACACACACACACAAAAACAGTGGAGGCACCTGGGTAGCTCAGTCAGTTAAGCGTCTGCCTTGGGCTCAGATCATGATCCTGCCATCTTGGGACCGAGCCCCAAGTCGGGCTCCTCACTCAGAGGGGAGTCTGCCTCTCCCTCCCCGAGCTCTTGTGCTCTCTTTCTCTCTCTCTCCCTCTCAAATAAAATCTTTTTAAAAAGAGTGTAAAATATCTCATTACTCTTTATATTGCTTTTTCATATTGCTTATATTTTAGATATATTGAGTTGAATAAAATATACTATTCAAATTAATTTGCCCTCTTTGTTTCTACTTTCTCTAATGTGACCACTAAAACATTTTAAATAACACATGTGGCTCGCATTCTATTTCTGTAAGGCAGTCCCGAGCTTGAGGATAAACAATGATTGTTGGCATTGGACAAGGAGTACTAATTATTTCTAATCTGAGCATCCCATGTATAAAAAGTACTGAATGCCGTGGTGCCTCGGTTTACCCAGCAGAAGTGAGGAGTAACATAGAGAGGTGGAAAGACCATAGGCCTAAGCACCGAGTCCAGGCCCAGGCAGATGTCTGACCATATTAGGGAGTCGAGACGGATCAAGGGCTCCAATTAGAGAGTTGTGGCTAGAGCTTGCTGGGACACCTTCCACACCTTCCTCTAGATTTGGAGTTTCCCAATGTGAAAGGCCTCACAGCCAGCACTCCTCTTCTGTCCCCCCTAGATGGCTGTTGTAGGCTCTGAAAAATCAATACAGTCTGAGTTGCTCAGGACTAGGTGACCTTTGAAGTCCTTTCTGGATGGAGTGGGAAAATGTGTGATTCGCGGGTTGGACAAATCCAAATTCAAATTTCAGTTCTAACCGTTTGCAAGCTATAATGAACTTCGATGAGACTCTTAACCTCCCTGAGTTGTAATGTCTTCAAATGTAAAATAGGTAAAATAATATAAAGCTTCAGTAAAAATGTCACTGGATGTATGCAAGTCCTTCCATGGGACTTGGCACATAAAAAGTAGCTAACACCACTTTCTGCTCTTACGAAATTGTGTAGTCTTCATTTTGTTGATGACATCCTATTTTAAATGCAGTAGAGGAGCTAGCTAAAGGAAATCTGTTTTGAATCCTTGTCTGATGGAAGAGTACATCCCTAAAGAAGAGAACCGTCTCCCCCCAATTTCTGTCCCAGGCTTCTCTTGTCCATCAGGAAACTCTTCTCCCCTCACTGACTAGCCTTCAGGCAACCCAAATCTTTTCTACCTGGGTTCTCAGGTTTACCTAAAATGAGGAGCAGGTGCATCCGAAGCACCATCTAGTGCTTACCACAGGTTCCCAATGCAAAACGTTCCTCTCATCCTAGATGGCAACGCAGAGAAAGAAAATCCCCCAGTCTGCTGGCCTCCAGAGGTTTTCTCCCAGGCCCAGAGGGCTGGGACTTTTGGGGGACAGCCTGAGGAACACAGTCTGCTCAAGTAGAGGGAGGGAGAGAGGATTTGGCAAGAGCAAAGGAGGAGAAAAAAACAAACACAGCTTTAATTAAACACAGTGAATCTAAATCAGAGAGGTACGCTCAGAGAGCAAGGAAGGGTGAAATGGAATTTTTAGAAGAAAACAACTTTGCCCACCTTCTTAGTCTCATTAACATTGAAATGAACCCCCTGAGGAGAAGGAGCTTGCCTCTGCCTGAGAGGAGGGTGGAAAGTTCCCCGGAGCCTCAAGGGGACTTTGTGTCTGTCTGATCTGCCAAGACAGGGCACCCCCTTCTAAGCCTCCGCCTGAGGCCTCTCCCTCTGCCTTTGTATCAGGAGGCAGGGGGATTTCGTTTCTTCTGTAGGTGGCTGAGCAGCAGGGCCTTGTGGGGGAGGCACGGGAGATATGCCCTGGATCCTTTCTTGACCCAGCAGATTCTCCTAGCTCATCACACCTCCTTCCTCGTTCTCTCTCCTTTGCAGAGCATCCTGGTAAATCCCACCACATGAAAGCAACTGAGATGTCTTGGGTCCAGCTGGGCTCTGGGTCTCTGCAGCTGTCCTCTCCCCACGCTTGGGAAACCTGATGCTTGCCAAGCTCGGGGACTTAGCTTGGAGTCTTGCTTGTTGTTAATTTGACCTCAGGTCTGATAATTGGATGTCTCCCTTATCTCTGGAAACTAGCCCCACCCTGAACCCAGTTCTTATATCTGGGCTTCTGTGCCAAGGTCTTAAAAAGTGTCCTGGGTACCTCTTTTTAATGAGTCACTGCCCTCTAGAGTTTCCTGAACATCAGTCCAGTGGCCAGCTCTTTGTCAGGAGAATATCCAGCCCCAGCTTCCTCCTCTCAATACTTTTTCCCACCTATTTGGAAACCCTTTGCCATCTTGCTTTGGCATGATGCCTGACACAAAGTGGGGGATTAATAAACATGTGTTGAATAAACGGATGATTGAATGAGCGAACCTAACTGGGGACTTGGGAAAGCTTTATATAGGGCCAGCCTCGTGTACTTGAATGCCATCCTTGGTTCAGTGGTCTGTTAAGTTTCCAGTTTTAGTGTGGAACCCCCTCTAATAATGGCCAAAACATAGTTGCACCCATCCAGTAAATGACCAATCCCTGTGTTGATACTCAGTAAAACACAAGTCAAGTTTGGCAGCATCTTAGCTGACTTAATTGGCACTACATTTGGAGCAGGAAATCCCTGAAGCAAAGAAGGAGGAGGTTCTGTTATGGAAACTGCACCTTCCCCATGGTTTAGTATTCAGAAACTTCCATTGAGCAACCTCATTGAGATGGCAATGCAAATTTCTCAAATATTTCCCAAATAAAGACCATGAATTTAAACACAAATTGAAGGTCCCTGGGGCAATAAAGAAAGTCTTATAAAGAAAATCTATAAGATAGGGGAGGGGACTTACCCAGTATAAGCCATGAAAAAGAATCATGAAGAGAAAAATATCCAAGACAATGTTTTTCTTCTGTTTGATTTTGCATACTTAATAAATATCTGTAAAAGCACTTATTTGTATTTTATATTCTCATTCAATTTCAACATCCCATTTTGGTAAGTTTGTAGTATGAAGATGGAAATGTCTAGGAATGGAGATAAAAGTCTAATGCTATGATTTTTGAATAAGTGTATAAGGATAGAAATAAGAAGATTCAAGAGTTTTTTAATGTGTCCCTTCAGGAAATCAACCTTAATATCCCTCCCCTTGAGAATGAGCTGGACTTAGCAACTCACTTTCAACAAAGAGAATGTGGCAAAAGTGACGGTGTGTGACTCCCAGGACTAAGTCATAAAATGCACGGTAGCTTCCTCCTTGCTATCTTGGATCACTTGCTCTTGGGAAAGCCAGCTGCCATGTGGTAAGGAAATTCCAGCAGTCGTGGAGGGAGTTCATCCGGCAAAGAACTGGGGCCTCCTGCCAACAGCAAGACAAAAACTGAGGCCTTGTGAGGAACTGAGCTAACATGGAAAGGGGTCCTCCAGCCCCAGTCAAGCCTTCAGATGACCGTAGCCTCAGCCAATGCCTTGACTGTGACTTCAGGAAAGGTCCTAAGCCAGAACCACCCATATAAGCTGTGTCCAAACTCCAGAAACTGTGAGATAATAACCACTAAGTTTTGGGGTGCCGTCTTGCACAGCAGCAGAAAACCAGGGAGAAGATGGGATTCGTGTCAGTGATCCAAACAAGATTAGAACTGCAGAGCAAGAGTTGTGGTGGGTTTGTTCACACCAACCAGCAGCTTTAGCTACCATCTAATAATGAGAGAGAGAAGCTAGGCTCTCCGAAGCTGGTGGAGCTGGGCCTTTCTATCCCAAGTCTTGAACCTTGGCAATGGCCAGTCAGCTTTAGGGTTTGGAAACCAAAGCTGTGGCTGAGGGCTGAGATAGCTACAAAATCTCTTTTCCATGGCCCCAGACAGGATCTTAAAGAAGACCTACCCAGCCAACTACTCACCATCTCAAAGCTCCTCAAAGTAAACGCCCTCTACTTTCAGTAGCTGGGAATGAGATTGTCATCGTATAGCCCTAAAACAGCACATTCCCAATGTCATCTTTCCGTCTTCCCCAATTCTCCTATAAAATGATGATACCTGTTCAGTTGAGTGTAAATTATTCTGTAGACCCGCTCAGGAAGCTGGCTACTTCTAAGACTCATTAAAAGGGAGGAAATTCTTCTTCTGCCCTATGAATAATTTCTCTCCATTTTATCTGTGTGTGTTGGGGAGGGGGGGCGTTGGAAGTGAGAGGAGATCTATGCTTTCCATATATTGGATGTTGTTAACATGAAGTCCAACTGTATTCCCAACTGCTCCCTCTTTGCTTTATACTCCCCAGATTCTGGGCACGTGAGAAGCCCCACTTCTAAGGCTGTCTCTTAACAATGTGGTATGAGCAGCTTCTATAAGTTGGTGCCTTTCCCGCCAGCAGGCAAAAGAACGTCCGTCCTGGTGAAAATTACTGAGTATGGCAAAAGGATTATAAATTGCCATAGGACCAAACTAGATCCACTTTTGTGCTTTTTATATGTTATCAGCAAGATCAACGACATTTGTTCTGCTGCCTGGCAGGTATTAAATTCATCTCATTGTGCTTACTTTGTTTGTCCAATGCGCACGCCTAACAATAACAGAGGAAGGGCTCCTCCAGAGCCCCAAAGCAATCTGAGCTTGTATCAGAGTCTATATATATCACCGTTAAGAGTGCGCAGCAAGCTGCCTGTTTATTTCCTACTGAAGTTTTGTCAGCATTGAGGTTTTTTGAAGCCCTATATTTTAAATGCCATGAAATGGGGGCTCTATCTGTAGTGGATGATGGACAGAAATGAACATTAAGTACCTACTATGCAGTAGTCATTGTAGGTCTCCTCCTCACTGGGTGAGATATTACACTGCCCATTATACAGATGAGAAAACTGAGCTTCAAAGAAGTCATCTGCCTGAGATGACAAAACTAGTAAAATGGTGAAACCAGGTCTGAAGCCAAAGCCTATGTGTTTTCACTACACAATGCTACCTCCTTAGATTACCGGTGAGACTGTACCAACTCAAACACCAAATAAACCTCGTACCCAAATGAACAAAAGAAAGAAAGACACACTGGCAACCCCTGGGTGGGAGACGGGAGTAAGCAAGGGTTCATGGGACATTAAGAGTACACTTAATTTCCAAATAATCAACAGATCTGGGGCACCAGCTGCAGAGATGCTTGGTAGATTTTTTCCTTGGTGGTTTTCTCTATATGTGAGCTAAGCCACAGTCCCCAAACCAGAAAAAAATAAAACAGAATTTTATTGAGGTACAAATGAGAATCATGGATGGTGAAAGGTTAGTAGCAGAAGGGAACAATTCAGCCGGTGAGGGAGACTAGCCACCCCCCCATCACCTAAATCTCCATGTGCTCTCATGCCCCATACTCACCGTGCACACTGTAATTCTTTTGAAATAATGCAAACTCTGTTGCATTGTGAAAAACAAATGGCCGTTGAATGAGTTTAAAAGATGTTTAAATTGTAATGTCAGTATTTTTAAATGAAACATAACTCCTTATGAACATGTTGTTAGGGAAAAAGTCAGAAATCCATACAAACCTGCCCTTCTATATTGGGACCAACCCGGGAATCTGAAAAAGTCTTGGAACCTAAGCTTTCCAGAAGTCTTGGGTGTATTTTACAGCAAATCCCCACACTGAGTGCTAGGGAGATATTAAAGCAATGAGACATGATGAAAATCTCGATCCCAAGGGAGAGTATGCATGAAGACGTGAAAACAATGTGAGAATGGCACAAGACAGCATATGATTAATTACCACAGATGAGGAACAGACAATAAGTTCTGGACATTCGTGGGGGACAGACCACTCGCCAGGGGTTGTAGGGGGCAGGAGGCTTCTATGGAGGAGGTCAATGCGAGTACAATCTTCGAAGAATAATGGATAAACTTGGGCATGGATGGGGCGGGAGAGAGGGAAGAAAAGGAGGCATGCACGTCTAAAACAGATCTTTCTGGTCAAGCTCTCTACCTCTATATATCAAAACCTTTCCAATTAAACAAAAGTTATTTTGAGGTCATGCGCTTTATAGACCCTAATATAGTGCTGGACGCCTCATAGGTATTCAAAATTCTTTTGAATTATAATATTCCAGTCCACGAAACTGTGTTCTACTCTTCAGTGGATACTCCAAGGCCCTCTTATGTTTAAAAGCAGACAGCCAAAGAAACTAAAGCGACTCACAGATGCTTCTCAAAGATTTTGATCCGAAAGAATGAGGGGATTACAATAATTATGAACAAATGGCTCTCACTTCCCAGATCCACAGTCAGGAACCTCATGGGCCTGAAGTGTTGCTGAAGTAACCTCACCAAGGGACTCCGTTTGCCAGGCCTTTGAGGCCAGAATCCCAGCACGATGGAAGAAACCAGAGCACCTCTGAGTCCTCTGCCTCCTACTGGGTAGGAGACTACAACTGAATATAACTGAAGGCAGGAAGAGAAGTCATCCATCTCAGAAGAAAAGCCTGGGAAGTTGTCCAGTGGCTTCTAGGCCAAGCCCTCACGTGTCTTGGAGCCACCCCCCAGTCCTGGATCCTAACAGGGCGCCTTCACCTGTTCTGGCCCTGGTGAGGCTCCACGCATCAGGGATGGATGCAGATACTCCACCATAGGCCTCACTGTCCCAGCTGAGACACTCCAGCTGAGAAATCACTGCAATCTGCACCCTGATAGCTCTTTAGAAATAAGTTACACTTCCGACTCAGTGGAGTTTGCCGAATGGCTAGTAGAGTAGAAAAATGCAAAGCAGAAAAGAGGGCAAAAAAGCAAAGCAACATTATCAGCCAGCTTTGATCTCAAGACTGTTTCATTACTGCACTCTGGGTTAAAAGGGGGGGGGGGGAGAGAACAACATTTCAGGCAGGAAATGTCTATTATTCAGAAGCGTAATATAATTATGTGTCTGGATGGCCCAGTTTATCAGACAGCATTTTCTGGGAAGGATGTAGTGGGGTTATTCACATCATCTCCTCTCCTCACCAGCTTCCCACCCCCAAGCTCCCCTCCTCCCCGCTCCACCTTTTTTCCCCCCCTCCAGGACACTTCCAATTTCCCAGGTTTCCTGACCACTTACATGTCTTTCCTGAGTGTTTTTATATAGCGTAGGAAATTGGGTAATGAAAGCCGAGTCATACATTTCTGCTTTATGTTTCCAAAGAAGCAAGTGTGACTGTCAGGTTTACAAAAGATTGTTTATGTTCACTGGCGTGAAATGGGGAACGAGCGTTCGGAGCAGAGAGAGAGAGAAAGGCTAGCCGGGCTGTGATGACAGCAATGCATTCATCCTCCACGCTACAGCAGACAAAGCGCGCTCCCTGCCTGACAGGGACCATAAATCATGGGCAGGAGATGCTGTACCTACAGCTTATACCATTCCAGATGACAAACACACAATAATCCACTCAGCACAGCACTTTCTCGCTCCCCCTGCGCCCCCCACCCAGGGGCTGCTCTCCCCAGCCCTGCCTTCCTCTCTTGCCTCACCCCTCCCAACCAACCCCCTCTCCCTTTTTGTTCCTAGCACCTGCTCCATCCCTTCTCGAGATTCTTTCTCCTGATTTCCAGTCTCGCCAGCTCGGCCCATTCTCTTGCCTCTCCACTCCTTTCTCCTTGCTTCTTCTCTCTACCTCCCGCCTGCATGCTTACTTCCTCTTTGGGAACCTCTTCTCTGTTCCTCTGTCCCTTGCTAACCTCTCCTGCGTTTTTTTCCATCTTCATTTCCGGTTATTTTCTCTTTTTCCAATTCTTGTCCTGCTCCCGCTCCTCCCCCTCTCCACCTCATTCCTTCTGGCTCAGCCAATCTGCTGAGACAAATTTTACCTCTATCCTGCAGATCCCCCTTGGCCTAGAAACAAAGAGAGACGAGAGAGGACAGCTTCCCCAGGAGTGGGAACCTCAGCGTGGTGGCCACACTAGACCCCCTTACCGAGGACGGGAAAGGGAATAGAGAGATTCTGGCCCATGACCAGATGATGCGGGCAGGGATTCTCCCTTGGCAGCCAGGGAAACATGTCATCTGAGAGCCAGGACAGAAATGCAGCAAATGCCCTCAGCTGGGTTAAGAGCCGGTGGGCCTGCAATTCGGAACACACTCAAGGCACAGTTCCATGTTTATGAGTTTATTCTTCTTCCTCAAACCAAGGAAAGAAACTCCTTTTTTTTTTAAACCAAGGAAACTCTTCCCTCACTCAACTGCCGAAGCAATTCCAGAAACACATTTTCAGCGTGAGTATGGGGATGCATGCATATATTTGTATATGCGGCTGTGGGGAATCAAGGGAGGGTATACGTGAGAGTTCCCCTCATTTAGTCACACCAGGATTTTTAGAGTCTTGATATGAAAGACCAAATCTGAGAGACTTCTCTTACAGACTCTGTTCTGTCTATAAAACAACTCTGAAAGTTGAGTCACAAGGAAGCCCAGTGAGAAGCCCACCTCCCCAGTGTCCCCCAGGCCCTGAGGAACACGCTTCCTTTGCCTGAGTAATGGCCCCCTTGGGAGCAAAGGGGTCAAGTGAAGATGAATCACTTTGCCGATTTTATGCCTTGCTCCTCCAAGGTATTTTCACTCATTAATCCAGTATTATAAAATGCTGAACCATTAGTACTCAGGGAATACTCAATCTACACTCAGACTTTCCAGGTCCTTATGAACGATATATCTTCATTTTTGGAAATGGAATCCAGAACAGGCCACTGGAACCTCCGACTCCTGGGACCAAAAGCGGATTGCCCTGAGGTACAGCCGGCGATTTTCAAGGATGGCTTCTGACTGGCCAGCCCAATGATGGCTCCAGAGTGAGGGCTGTCCACAGACGGAGACAGGGACCCTCTCTCTGGTCTCCTTTCGAGGTTTTAATGAGCTCACAGGGCAATGGGAAGAGTCCATTTCACGTGGGGTCAACTCAGAGCTGGATGTGAGCTGCCAGGCTGACTCTCAGCCATCACTGACCCAGTCTCTCAGGGCCGGAGATCAACATATATGTCCTTCCATCTGATCTCTCACCCTTTACTGACCCCTTCCAAGTCAACGGACCACCTCGTGGAGCAGTATTCCAGGAGTAGTGGGGTTCAGGTTTCAAAGGCAGTCTTTTCTCTAGAAAGCTCCTGTGTAGCCCACTGGCAAGATCCAGCCAAAAAGAGATGGCACCTGGAGAAAACTGGAGGGCCGATGTTCTGGGATAATTAATGAAGCCTGCTAGAGAAACCAGCAATCAGGCAAGGAACAGAGAAAGCCATCCCTCCCTCTGCTGTAACTTGCTGGGAAGGGGAAAAGGACTATCTGCTTGGACAACCCTTAAATCGATGCATCCTAATTAACAGAGGATTTAATTCATCAAAGTGACAGCAACTCTGTTTATGTCATCTCCTTCCACAGGGTTTAGGGCTGGCCGATGAGGTTTATTATCTTTCCCTTTCCTTCCTTTTTCCTTTCTCTCTTCTTCTCTCTCTTTCTCTCTCTCCTTTTGCTCCCTCCTTCTCCCTCCCTCTCTGTCCTTTTCTAATAGAGCCCTGGCAAGATTTAAGGAGGAGGATCATTTCAAGCTGAGAACTGTTCAACATCTCCCTGAAGTCTTCTTAATAGGCCCCCTGGCCCTCTAATTTGGCCTGGAAAACCATGCAGGACTGTTACCGGGGCCAGGATGACAGCAGGCCTGCCCAGAGGCCAGGCAGAGGAGAGGAGAGCGCCCCCCACAGGTCCGCCCCACCAGCCAGCCAGGGGTCAGCTGCTGCCCCCTGCAGCCCTCCCAGGGCCCCTCATTTTAGGGATGAGGAAACTAGCGAGTGGGGGAGAGTGAGTGAAATGCCCAGGATTACACAGCTAATCAGAGGCAGAGCAGAACCAGACCTCCCAAGAGTCAGGGCTCTTTCCAGCTCACCAGCCGGCTGCCACCGCCACACTGAGGACATGGCCTGTCCAACAGCCCCTTCCTTGGGATCGAGGTACTCTCTTCTCAGCTCATTTTTTATTAGGATGAGCTCTGTTAATCATCATTAAAAACAGTTAACACGTACTAGATACTATGTGTGAGGCACTGTGCAACAAGTGTTATCTAAGTTAATCTTCCCAACGTTATAAGGTGGATGCTACTCCTTATTCATATTTTAAGATGAAGCAACAGACTCAAAGAGATTAAGTGACTTGCCCAATCAGAAGATGACTAACTGCTAAGCCATTCTTTCAGCCACGGGCTGTAATGCCACTTTTAAATTGAAATTACTCCCAAAGGGCATTAAATTAAGCCCTTTACATTTTGGTGGGGATGAATTTGCCTGGAACTTTGTGTGCAGAGAGACGTTATCTCCAGCCCAGGCATCGGAAGCTGCAGGGGAAAGTTAGGCCCATCCTCCTCAGGTTGGCCCCAGGCCCTGGCTCCGCTCCCCCAGACGGATTCTGGGGAAAGGGGCACCTTCCCAGCATGGCCCAGCCATTACATTGGGCAGCAGCAGCTGTCCACCAGCAGCTCCCACAGTCCAGAGAACCTTCTGGAAAAGAGCCACTTCCATTGCTTTCCTTGCCCCCAGTAGAGAATTCCACCAGGGTCTGGCCCAGTCTTGACAGGCCCCTGTTTTATAACTGTTACCAATTGGGCCCATCAGAAAGCAAAAAAAAAAAAAAAAAGGGGGGGGGGGGGGGGGAAGAAAGGGGGGGCGGGGCCCCCCCCCCCCCCCGGGCGGGCGGTTGGTCTTCCCCGGGGATGGGAGGCCAGAAAAAGGCCCTAGGCCGGGGGGGGGGGGGGGGGGGGGGGGGGAGCCCAGCCACCACGCCGAGGCTCATGGGGCAGCGAGTGGCGCCGCTCCTCTAAGTTGGGTTGCGCTTACTCACCATCAGTCAGCGCCAGGATGAAAGGGCTATAAAACCAACACAGCGCCTGAGACCGTATGAAAATATATATCCTGATGTGTCAGGAATACCTGGCGCGCCTTTAACCTCAACTTCAGATGAACCAACATGCCTCGGAGCACATTTATATGCAAAGGCATATAATATGTCCCCTGTATCTAATTATCTGTCAACCTGAGGCAGTTTGTTTTCCAAATCGGCCTCTCGGCTGTGACTTTACGAGGTCATAAAGAAAACGATGCCACTCTGCACTGAAACGCAAGGAGAGCCTGGATCAACAAATTATACTCCTTAATGGTGTCTCTCGGCCTGGAGAGTCAGGCCTGGCAGAAAGAAAGAAGCTCCCGGCTCTTGTTGCTTACCCCCTGCCTCCTGCTAAGGAGAAGAGAAAGGGGCGCGGGTGACCTGAGCCACACCTCCGAGGGGCTGCCCCACGGGGGGCCTGGCCCTGCAGTTCTTCGCGGGTTGGTAGCCCAGGCGCCAGGGGACCACCGCGCTGCAGGCCGTTCCTGCCCTGCCCTCTGCAGCCGCCCCTGGACTTGGCCGGTTCTGGGCCCTGGAGCCTCTTGAGCTCCCGAGAGCCCAGGGATCTTGGGCTGCACCCCAGAAAGCCAGAGTCCACTCTAGATGAGACAACCCCTGCCCACACTGGACCCGAGATCCTGGTCCCGTAGGAAAGTTGGTTGGAAGATATTTACTCCACCATCCCTCTGACAGCAGAAGGGGTGGGGACTCCTCTAACCTCATGAAGCCAGAGGAGAAAATTCCTTCTCCCAAAGCAGGGAAGGTAGCTGGCAGCAGCTGGAATGCTATTGTGCTGCATCTCGGGCTGAGGCTCTCTCTCCTGCCAAGCTCAGCACTGCAAGCGCTTGCTCGCATGCACACACACGCGCGCGCACACACACACACAGGGAAAGGGCGGAGGGGTGGGCCCAGCACAGTCTTCAGCTCCTATTAGTCGTCCTCTGATCTTCAGCAGATTAATTAGGAAGTTTGTCAGGAACCAGCCGTGAACTCCAGCCGCTCGTCTCTGGGAGTGGTAACGGTGCCAGCGAAATCCAAGCTGCAGGAATTCCTGTACCCACGCTGCTCCTATGATTAATGATAGAAAGGAATAAAAAAAGAGGGGTCAACAGCTGAGTGCAAAGCAAGTTGCTAGACAGGGAGTAATTAAGATACTTGGGTAAATATGATTAATAAGCTCAAACTGGCAGGGTGTGCAGTAAACAAGGACTAACCAGATGGTCCCCTCTCTTCTGACAAGGCTGGGCACTTGGAAACAAAGGGGGGGGAGGGGGAGAGACCAAAGCGAGAGGCGAGGGGAGGGCAACTTGAAATGCATGACTGAAACTTGACTTTCCTTCACCGACCCCATCCAGAGGGAAAGGTTGGATCCCCGGGGAGGGATTAGGACAGGGAGGTGGCTTTGAGACTCCACTGGCACCAGACAGATTGCTGGGTGTGGAAGGATTGCTGTTCAGACATCAAGGCCACACTTCTAAAGGCTGTGCTCCCACCGCGCGTGCTAGTGCTCATGCTCGAGCCTGCTCGCTCGCTCTCTTTCATTTAGCTGCTCACTACAAGGTGCAGGCAAGACCTTGTGTCATGCCCAGGTTGGTGTTCCTGTATCCATTGACTGGGGCCGTCATGACAAAGTACCACGAGCTGAGCCACTTAAATAACAGCAATGTATTGTCTCGAAGTCCTGGAAGTCAGAAGTCCAACATCAGGGTATCTGTAGGGTTGGTTCCTCCTGAGGCCGTGAGGGGGGATCTGTCCCACGCCTCTCCCCTCACTTCCGGGGGTTTGCTGGCAATCCGTGGTGTTACTTGAATTGTGGACACATCACCCCATCTCTGCCTTCGTGACGGTCTCCCCACGTCTGTGTGTCTTTGTCCAAATTTCCCCTTTTTATAAGGGCACCAGTCACACTGGGTTGGGGCCCACCCTAATTACTTTGTCTTGATTGATTACAATGGCAATGACCCTATTTCCAAATAAGGTCATGTTCTGAGGTACTGCGGGTTAGGACTTCAATGGGAGGGGGACGAAAATCAACCCCTAACAGTCACTTACCAGGTTGAAAAGCAAAACAGGAAACAAATTCGTACTCAGAAGGGACCTGAACCAAGACAAGGTATGCTTTCACAGCACTGTTTAGAAGGGGGATGGGGCATGGACTCCCATGTCTCCTTCTACTAAAAAATATGCTTCCTTCAAGTCCTAACCACTGCCTTGGAAAGAACATCTCTTTCTGTGTCACGTCAAGGAGACAGTCTAATGTTTCTAGAAATGAAGTTGAGAAAGAGCCATGGTCACTTGTCCCCAACAATCCAGGTTAACAGGAAGTATCTGCAGGCCTCAAAAAGAGAAGACTCAGAAGATTTGCCCTTAAATAGCGGAATGGTGCCAAGTCATCACCATCTACAGGTGTGGATAGCTGGGTATGTCTACGCTGAGGACAGGCATTGTTGGGCAGGTGAAACATAGGATTAATCCCTAGCCTAAGGAGCTTAGAGTCTGAAATCCTCCGTTAGTCTCCTGGGACTATTGTGACAAATGACCACACAGCTGGTGGCTTAAAACAACAGAAACTTATTCTCTCACAGTTCTGAAGGTCAAAAGTCCAAAGTCAGTATCGCTGGGCAGAAATCAAGATGTCAGTAGGGCCAGGGCCATGTTCTCCAGAGGTGAGAGGGGGGAATCCATTCCCTGCCTCTCACAGCTTCTGATTGTCCCTGGCATTGCTTGGTTTGTGCCCACATCACTCCAGTCTTCAAGGACAGTATCTTCAAATCTCTCTCTGCTCTGCTTTCATTTCTCCTTCTCCTCTGTGTCTGCAGTCTCCTTCGGCCTCCCTTTTATAAGGCTATGTGGGATTTTATTCGGAGCCATGCTGGGTAATCCAGGACAGTTCCCCCCTCTCAAGATCCTTAACTTAATCACATCTGCAAAGACACGTTCCCCCTGCCCCCCATTTTTTTTCCACATAAGGTAACTAGCACAGATTCCAGGGATTAGGAAGTGGATCTCTTTGGGAGGCCATTTTTCAGCCTACCTCAATTCTTACGGAATTTTCTTATCCCAATCACCTTCTCAGTCGCTCTCCATAAAGCTAGATGGCCTGGTCTCTGCTCCCGTTTTGCAGATAAGGAAAGCCATGCATCTGTGGCAAAGTAGGCTCCTCTCCAGGCTTAGGTGAGGACTCAACTGATATTTAATCTATCCTCTGTATCAGTTCCCTGTCTTTTGTATATCAAAGATCTATGAAAAGTATCTTTTTAAAGGGTTCTTGCCAATTTTTTATTTAGCCAAGTGAGAATATTCAACGAAAATCCTACCGTATATATTTTCACTCATAAAGAAAGATATCTTAATTCTACTAAACTAAGAAAGATGTATCTCAGAACAAAGCACAGTCCTCCAGAAAAGACTGTGGGCCACCTTACACCCTCAGTCCCCCCATGCCCTTCTTCTTTTCAGCATGCCCAAGGCCATAACAGTGCATTAAGGACCTGCTGTTAAAAAAAAAAAAAACCCTCCGAACAGGGATCCACTTCCAGCGAATGACCCAGTTGAGCTTCTAAGTGAAAGGCCCACAGGTGTTAACTTTCCAGGGACCAAGGGGAGGGAAACAAGAGGGGCGTAATCAGTGGTGCTAAGAGGCCTTATTATCACCTTCCTGCCCCATCAGAAACATTCTCAAGCCCCTGAGGCAAATGGGGACACCAACCAAATCAGGCTCAACCGGATGATGGAGGCTAGCTGACAGGACACCCAGCCTGCTTGCCAACTTCGGACAATTGTCTCTCAATTGTGGAGCTCAGCCAACAGCCCCAGAATGCTCCCTGCGCTGTGGTTGGGGTGTTGTCCTTTGTAAAGATATACTTGACACAACGGAGTATGATATTCCACCTGGTGAACCCTTCCTGGCCCATTTTCCTCTCTCACCCTCAACTTGTTGAGCAGGTGAAACATAGGATTACTGAAAATACAGTGCAGTAATTGTAGACAAAACTGAACGAGGTCATCACAGAGTAGTAGTAGTAATAATAATAGTAGTAGTAATAATAATAATGATAATAATAATAATATTGAGGAAAGACTTTATCTGAGAATCTTACTCAGCCTTCCAATGTGTCAATCTCCACCCCTTCTACTCTGCTCTCAGGCAGGGTGAGAAATTCTGCCGCAGGTCCTAACTTGGCCGGGGAGCACATGTGAGAGTACCTAAGCAGACATAAGATGGCCCCAGGATAGCACAGCAGATATGTCCTCCTTGCCCTGGGACTTGAGCACTTTGCAGCATGGGATTCAATTTCTAATATCTCTTTTACACTCCTCCCAATTTCTCATTTGGAACAACAGAGGCAGGGTAAAAGAGACGAAAGCAGATGCTATCTGAACCAGATCAAGACCGGTGCAACCACTCAGAAAGCAACACGCAATCTCACAGTCTGTCAAAGAGGGGCCAGCACGGGGCTTCCCTTGTCACCTGACTACATAACCCTCTGGGCAAACTTCTTGCCACAGAGGGCCATGAGAGGGGCAGAGCCCACCGTGGGCAGTGATGCCAAGATGGTCTGGCTGGTCGCCTCATCCTTTGGTGCCAAAAAGGATCTAAACCCCAGCAGCTCCGGGAAAACAGAAAAACTAAAAACCAGGAAAATGAGTACAAAAGAATCAGTTCTACAAAAGTACAAGCCCTGGCTATGTGCCAGACACTACCCTCAGTGTGGGGAATGCAGAGACGGACAAGGCGCAGTTCTCGTCCTCAAGGAGGTCACACTAGAGAAGGGACGCCATGGCAACACACCATACATTGGAATACGGACTGTGACGGATGTGTAGACAGAGCGCAAACACAAACAAAGGGCTCCGTCTTCGTTGGGATCCCCAGAAGGAGACTCTGAAGCAAACATTCAAGTACAAAGTCATTATTGGCAGGTGTTGGGGGGGCAGGGGTGAACAGAGATTACAGTGATAGGGAAGAGGGGAAATGAGAAAGAGAGTGTAGGACCCACTAACAGATGCGTTGCTTCCGTGGGCAAGTGGAGCTTCATTCCACGGGAGACCCCCAGGGGCTGCTGTGGAGAAATGCCTCAGAAATGCCCCGGCCAAAGGGTGAGGAAGCTGGGGGGTTTGTCTACAGCTCCCATCAGTTATTGGGAGAGGGCTGCTCCGGGGACCTAACTCCCAACATTTCCAACCCAGCCCACGCATGCGGAGAGCAGACAGACAGACAAATCCCCCAGAGACAGAGTTGCCGGTGCTGGTGGTAGGAAGTCAGGCTGGTGGGGCCAAACATGGTAAATGCCCCGGGGAAACGGGTGGGGTGCTGAGGGCAGCTGCTACAGACCCATGAGTTCTAACCCAGCAGATTCATCCCATGGTGAGGGAAAAGCAGGAATAAAGAAAGAGCCTGCAAGCAGGCTAGGATTCTCGCTGTTGTGTGGACAGGAGATCCAGACAAGCAGCGGGAAAGGCAGACGGGGGCCGGGCTCACGCCCACAAGCTGGGCATTTCCTGCAAACAGGGAGCCATCGGCGGCTTTTACATCAGAAAGTTCCACCAACTCAGACAAAGGCTTAATGAACTGCCTGGTCCCACGCCAGGCAAACCACGCTGTGACTCAACTTCCAGAGGCCGAGACCAGGGTCACGTACGTTCTCGGCAGTGCCGAGTCCGTTGGGGAAAAAACTCAACATCAACCCAAGTGCTTGAGTGCACTGAGCTAGCACGTGGGCTTCGTAGACTAATGAAACTAACTCCTCATAAAACAAACAGCTGAGAGAAGCAATTAAATGAATGAAAATAAAACGGACTCGCCAAAGCAACGGCATGGTTCTGCACACGGGGGACCCAGCATTCTTGGGAAACAACGGGCTCCTGTTTCCAGGCAGCCCGGAGCTGCCTCCACAAGGTATCTGCGGAGCCAGGACGTAGCTTCTCTGTTCGTGGACCCTGCCACCTGGGGACTGCCCAGCGGACGGCAGCATCCGTGCTCAGGGATCCTGACCCCACCCCGCCCTACCTTTGCAGGGGGCGGGTAGCACCAGAACAAGAGATTCTCTCTCATTGCTCTTGGAAAAGTCTGTCCTGTCCTTTCATGTATCATCACAACCACTTGAGTTAAGGAAAGAACAAAGAATCCAAGCCTTGCCCAATCTTAAAGTGTGCTCATTCTCATTCATTGTAGCCAAGTTACCAATACGGGTTATGTGCTGCTTAGATTTCATTCAGTTTACTCCATTATCGAGTCAGCTGACTAGGGGCTTGGCTCCCGATAACACCCTCACAACTGCTACCACAAAGGTTTAGGCGAGACTACTGATTTCAAGAGAAGAAGTAAGAAAGTCGTTAGAGATTGTTTCTGGTCCCAAGGGCTGGTTCTGGTCCCTACAAAGGCACTGTGGTCTGCAGACTTCTAGAATGGCCCCAGTGAGCCCCACCTCCTGGTATGTGTGCCCTTGTAAACTCTCTTGAGTTCGGCCTGGACTTCATAACTCACTTCCAATGAATAGCACTCAGCAAAAGTAATGGCATGTCACCTCCAAGATTAAGCTCACAAAGGCTGTGAGTCCTGTCGTGTTCAACTCTTCTTTTTCTCTCACTCAGATGAAGCAAAATACCATGTCGTGAGCTGCCCTGTGGAGAAACCCACATAACAAGGAACTGAGGGCAACTCCTGCCCATAGCCAGTGAGGAACTGAGTTCTGCCAACAGCCACTTGATGAATTTGGAAGTGAATCCACCCCCAAGCTGCGCTTTTAAGATGACTGCAGTCCCTGTCAGCACCTTGACCACAGCCTTCTGAGAGACCAAGAAGCAGAGGGCTCAGCTAAGTGGTCAGGCTTGGACTCCTGACCCACAGAAACTATCAGAGAATAAATATGTTTTAAGTTGCTACGTTTTGGGATAACTTGTTACGCATCAATAACTAACACAGCCATTTTAGTGGAGAAGTTAGTGAAGGAATATACAGGCACATTAAGGAAGCTTAAGACCAAGAAAAAGTCGAAACTTTTGCCATTCTGTATCTTGGGCAGGGATAGGCCTTCCCCATAGAGAGCCAGGCTTCTGTAGAATGTTAAAGCAGGGACACTGGAAAAGCCCCCCACCCCACCCCCAAAGTAGTCCCACTCCTTGATTTATTGACTTAGGCTGAAATTCCACAATTAGTCTTTTCTTTGCCTTAAAATTCTCTTTTAAAATACACTAAAATTCAGAGTCAGAAAACACAAAACCAAGTCCTAAATCCTTACTTCATTAATTGTGCAATTTTTAGTCAATCATTTATGTATGCCTGAAACTATATATATGAAACAAAAAGGTAATTAACTTTTCAAAATTCATATTTTTATGAAATAAAAAGTAAGTTACTTTTTATTACTTATATATCTTATATATCAAAACTTATGAAAGTTACTTAACTTTTCTATGCCTATATTTCATTTTAAAATAAGATAAATGACACCTGTCTTATACAGATCTTCCTTGACTTACAACCGAGTTATGCCCCCGTAAACCCATCATAATTTGAAAATACCAGAAGTCAGAAAAGCACTTAATACACCTAACCTACTGGACATCAGGGCTTAGCCTCGACGACCTTAAACATGCTCCGAACACTTATATTTGCCTACAGTTGGGCAAAATCACCTAACACAAAGCCTGCTTCATAATAAAGCACTGAACATCTCCTGTGACTGCCTGAACACTGTACTGACAGAAACAGAACGGTGGTCAGTGTGTGGGTGTCCACCCTCGAGATCGTGGGGCTGACCGAGGCCTGTGGCGACCTGCCACTCCCCACCAACCTCCGAGAGGAGCGTCCTGCCTACGGCTAGCCCGGGAAAGGACCCAAACTCAAAACTCCAAGTCTGGTTTCTACTGGATGAGTGTGGCTTTCACACCATCCTCAAGTTGAAAAATCCTAAGCCAAACTCTCGTTAAGTCAGGGGCCACCTGTGTAACTCATGGAGTTGTCAAGATGCTTCAGTGGGGGAGGGTGGATGAGGCTCTCCCAAATGGGACACACTCTAAATGGTCATTAGACTGTGATCCTTCAGTACAACGGGCTCCTATAAAGCCGTTTCCTGGAAGTAGCTTTTAGGGAGGCAGATGAAGTGGAGGTAAACAGAAACGTCTGGCGTTGGGGGCATGAGGGACAGGCCGAAAGCCTGGAGCCCCCATTTCACAACTTCCAGAGATTCAGTCCCAGGGGAGTGAGGGTGTTTGATAGCTGACTTCTGAAAGACTTCCCTGGGGTCTCGACTTCGTGGCCTCACAGCCACCTGGGCACCCAGGTGCTTTTACTTTTTGCTATCACTTACTGAGCACCCACAATCTGGCAGGCGCTGTCCTCCCCCCTTCGACTACACCCACTGATTTGACTTTCCCCACAGCCTATGGGGTAGCAACTATCGTAATTCCCCTTTCACAGATGTAGAAACCAAGGCTTAGAGACCTTAAGCGACTTGCCAGGGTCACACAGCAGTAAGTGACTGAGCGGGATCCCAGCCTGTCACGGGGAGGGCCAAACAGTGTTCTCGAAGATGCGCCTTCTTGTGCTCTGTCCTGCATCTTCAAGAAGAGCGATTTCTCTCCCTTCTCCTTCTCTGTTTCCCTCTTCCTATAAAACATGCTGTGACACTTCACACAAAGAGCCACATATACAAATCAATTGCAATCAGCTGTATTTCTCTCCTGATATTAAAGGACTCGTAAAGGAAAACGCACTTGTTTCAAACACCCTTTTCTGACACTAAATCAACTCTCCACCATTGGTGGAATTTCTGCACAAATTGAGCTGCGCCCTCATGAGACCCAGGTTTACCAGCATAAATCCCAGGTTTGCAGAGGCTGTCTAGATGTATTAATAGAAAGAGCTGATCTGGTGGCTGAGTTTTCCACGGGGGGTGGTGGTTGAACCTTCTTAACTTCTACTGCAGGTCAGAAGGACATTTGACCACTCCCTTTCTAGTGTGTGGTGTGGAGATTGACAGGGGCATTATGGCAGGGGTGTGGTCAGAAGCAAGGGCTACTCTCACCCCATCACACCTCATCCTGGAACCCCAAGCAAATCTCGATCAGAATTACTGTCAACTGTGGAAACATCCAGGCTTCTTAATGATAAATTGCACAGGAATAACGGTTCTTCTAGAATACTCACCAAATCTGTTGGACCCAAAACAACTTGGCCTCTTCGGTAACTGTTGGCCATGCCAGAACCCATGAGAACTCCGGGCTACTCCAGGGAACGTCACGAGCTCCAGGGCCTCTGACTAACTCTGTTACTATTATTCTGAACATACCACCTCATTTCTCATTGCCTCAGTTTCTCGGATTTGCATCAGCCCTCTGAATCGGTTTCCTTATTTATACAGGGGGAATACTAATGCCTTTTCTATTTTATAGAATAGAAATAAGTGGGCTTGAAGGGGGCTCCAGAAACACCCACCCTTTCCTGTTAACTCCGTGATGATTCTGATCACCAGTTACAAGGTGTGGGGTTCTTCTCCACCACCCAGCAGTTCTGTGTCACCAGTCGGGCGTCCTACAGTTCGACTCAATTCTGACACTGTCAACCAGGACGTAGTGTCAGATCCCCCAGGTGAAGGGGTTAGTCCTGCAAGACTGCCCCCCTCCACACTTCGGATGCTGCTCACCAGTCCAGACATCCCCTGTGCTTCTGATCTAAAGGCTATCGCCTGGAGGTTCCAGTGTTCTCCTCCTCGGGTTTGAATGATTCACTAGAGTGCCTCACAGAACTCAGAGAAACATTTTAAATACTAGATTACTGGTATATTATAAAAGGATATAACTCAGGAACCCCAGGTGGAAGAGAAGCACAGGGGGAGCTATGGGGAAGGGTGTGGAGCTTCATGCCTCCTCTGGGTGTGCACTCTCCCGGCCCCTCTATGTGTTCCTCTGAACCCTGTCCTTTGGGTTTGTATGAAGGCTTCGTTACATAGGCACAACTGATTAAGTCATTGGCCATTGATGATGGAACTCAATCGCCAGACCCTCTCCCCTCCCAGGAGGTCAAGAGTGGTACTGAATGTTCCAACCCTCTAATCACATGGTTGGCTATCGCAGCAACCAGCCCCCATCCTTAGGTGCAGTCCAGATGTCACCTCAGCAGCATAACAAAAGACAAATTCTAGTTTTGGAAGCTCTGTGCCGGAAACAAGATGAAGACCCAAATATGTATTTCTTATTATAAATCACAATGTCACACTGTCCCTATAAAGTCATGACAATTTCCTTTGGCCCTTTTTGCTCCTCCTAACCACCCTTCCTATCATCAAGCCAGAAGGCAGGGGAACAAGCACCATGATCAGATTTGCACTTACAACACATGCCGCCAACTCATTTTATTTCCACAGGAACGTAAACAAGGTGATGGTAGATACAATGCAATCAACAGGAAGACACCCGATATGGTTAACGTTTTGTTACATACAGTGGTTTTATGTTTTATTTTAAAAATGAAGATGGATGATGTCAGCAAAAGAAGAAAACTGTTAGGGAATTCAAAAATTGGCCTATATTCAAGTTTATTTATTTTAGCACCTCAGCTTCGCAAAGAGAAGCAGCCATCACCCAACAGGCTTCTCGTGGTTTGCCGTCAAGCTGTGCCGGGCATTTTGGTGCCAGTGTGGAGGGAGATGCGTATGCAGTCAGTAATAATTCAGTGTAGTGGTCACAGCATGCCAGACATAGCCACCAAGCACATGGTTTGGACTTCAGGGGCTGTGGGAAAGCTTTGCCCCCAAGGAGAAGTCTGAGAAACTTTCGAGGTAAGTGTGATTACCAGGCAGAGAATGTGGGAGTGGGCATTTAAAGAAGAACTGGCTGGAGCAGAGGAAAAGTGCCTGGAGTATTGCGAGCCACATCAGGGACCCTGACTGTCTCACTGAGGCCCCCAGATGTTCTCACCAGGGCAGTTAAGTGCCAAGGTCAGAGCCGCATTTACAACGTGAGCTCAGGCAGGGATGTGGAGCGTGGTTCTGGGCTGTTCTGCAGCCCTTGGTGGTGGTCTCGGAGAGGATCGTGGGGGACAAGCTCTTCTGAGGCCAAGTGCAGAGGTGGGGATTGGCCAGAGTCCAGGGAACCTTCAAGGTGGAACCTTCGCTAATCACAAGCTAGACGTTACACCTTAATTGCCGATGTCCCTAAGAACTAAATATTGACTGAGCTTGCATCTCTGTTGCCTCAAAACTGCAAGATTTGTAAAATTCAATGACACACATGATTATTCAACGTATATTATCTGCTGACTGCTCTGATGGAGACAGAGGAATTTACTTGAGGCAAACAGGAGTAGAATCAACAATGAACATGTAAATAGACCCCTTTTTAACGCATTTACTGATCTTCCCCGTACTTCTAACTTTATCTCTTTCATCCAGATTGGCCCTTATCTCGGAAAGTTCCACAACACACCACAGAAATGGCTCAGAAACTTTTAAAAACACACTCAGTCAACCAGTCATTTTGTCCACATAAAGCAAAACGAAAGACTGGACCGATTGGGATTCAGTGATTTTCTTTTAAATCTTTTTTGCTGTTTGTCATGGCTTTGGGTAGATAGATAATAAAATTATTGCCTTCATCATCTAAGGAATTATAGCAAAGGGCTGGTCCTGTCTTGAAAAGGCTCCACTAAGTGGTCGTACAGGAGGACGGCAGCTCCCCGGGGAAACAGCGAGGCACTCAGCACTGGGGTGGGGAGGCAGGCGGGCCCAGATTGAGGGCAAAACTGCAACCCACTGGCACAGCACATATTTTTCCAATATAAAAACAAATGGGGAATCGGTAAATAAATTGACTATATAAAAGTGTCCCTTTACATTACCGACTCACCTTTCCAAGGGGAAAGCAAAAAACCAAAACAAAACAAAAAAAGGTTTCTTTTCATGGCCCTCGTATAAAAATATAATTTCTTCCGGGTAATTTTATAGTACCAACGGCAGGCCGTATCTGGTTAAAATACGTACGCAGCCCCGCACCCGGACCCCCTTGCACAAATGATCCCGTAACTAGAGTCGGCCCCACTGCAGAGACAGCAGCCACGTAATTACAACTTCTCATCACACATGTGGGGAAACAAGTTGTGGCGTTTGGGAAAGGTCTGCAAAAATAGGTGTCAGACCTTAACTAATAGTGATTGTCCTTCCATTCTACTGTAATTTACATTTAATTCACACATTTCATTTCCATTTAAAATATGATTACAGTGTTTTGAAGCACATCTCACCTGTCCCCTCAAATTACAGGGAAATGAAAATAACAGGGAGCAGCAGGGACCAGGAAGGCTGCCGGAGCCCTTGGCTGCAGGGTCGCCAGCTCGCACGCCTCCGCGGGGTCAGAGGGGGAGACTGAAGAGAAATGGGGGCTGGGGGGAGGATGCGGAGGGAGGCCGGTTGGGCAGAAAGAGTAGGAGGGTGGAAGAAGTAGGGGATGGGGCACAGGTGGTGGAGAGGGAAGGGACCCATGCTGGGGAGGGGGGCCGAGAGCCCATCTTCTGAGGGCACCAGCACACTGGTTTTATAAATTCATTATTTCCTGGCAAAGTGCCCACCTTTTATTTCATTCATTTCAGGTTCATGACCTAATCCTAAATACATGCAACAGGAAGCAGGTGCCTGTTAACTCTGAGGTCTGGTTTTCTCTATTCTGGAGGCAACAGAAAAGGAGAGGGGAAGGCAAAGGCTTCGACGTGTAGGCTCAGAGAGGCCAGACAGCCTACTGGATACTCGACACCCTTCAGGACACACGGCCTCCCCACCTCCGTCCTGAAACCAGGGGCTCTGCAGCTCCTGGCACACATATTTCCATGGGCTCCAGGTCAGAGGAGTAATTTATATAATAAGATTCTTTAGGAATTCAGTGACCAAGCTCCTTCAGGTGTGGGGGGAAAAAAAATGGCTTGCCTTATAATTAATTCTAGCCAATGGTACGTGGATTCACAGCAAGATTTCGGTGCCTGCTCAGAGGCAGAAGGAAAGAGTCCTTGCTTATTTGTGACAATCCCTAGCTGGTGCCCTAAAAACCTTGGGAAAGGCAACGCACATATCAATAGACTCAAAAAAAACATTTATAGAACACCTACTGTACAATAAGTACTGGGCTAGGCAACAATAATTTTAAACCTTCACTTTCCTCAAATTTCCCATGTCCCACAACTCCTCCTTACTTCACCTCCTAATTCCTAGGAAAAAAACAAAAAACAAAAACATAGGCACCAACAGAGAGGAACTCCCTGTGTTCATATTACAAGGCATAAAACCTGCTTATGCCCCCACCCTATTCTCCTCCCCTTCTGATACAACAGAATAGCTGTTCAGCCTCCCTGAGATCAGTCCTTGTATTTGGGCTTTGCATGTCCTACTCTCCTACTTTGCCTTTTTTTCATATTCATTGTTTATCCCTTCCTTTCTTGATCATTTAACCTCTCTCTTGAATTGGATCATTCCCAATGGCTTGAAAACGTGCTCCAGGCTTTCAGATTAAAAAAAAAGAAATGCCCTCTACCTCTCACCTCTATTCAGCTTTGAGCCAATCACTCTCCTGCCATTCAAAGCAAACTTCTCAAAAGCATTACCTCTACCATGGCAGAGATGGCTTGTTGCCCTACAAATGTCAAACCCCTCTTCTAATTATGGAGCATGGTGGCTGCCCAGGTATATTTCCAGGCTTCTTTGCATCTAGGTATGGCCATGTTATTAATTCTACCAATGAAATAGGAGCAGAAGTTGGATGTACCTTCTAGGTAAAGGCTTTAGGAAGTAGCCTTCCCCATGCTGCTTCCCCTTATGACCAGTTAGATGCAGACAACTGTAATGGTGAGGTCCCTAGGAGATGACACTACCAAAAAAAGAACGAGCCTGAATCCTATCATGAGAGAAAGTTGCCCAGTGACCAGGAACATCCAGAAACACAGCTATTGCAAGAACAAGACAGTAACTTCTATTTTGTGAAGGTGCTGGAATTTTGAATTTTATTTGTTGCAACAGCTAGTCATACTTTTACCAATAAACTCACCTACCACTCATTCCCTCAGTCCACAACAGCCTAGTTTCCAATCCGTTCCTTGGAAACAGATCTCTATAAAACCAACAGTGGTTTCCAGGATACTGGATTCAAGGCTACTTTTTAGTCTAAATTATATCTGACCCCTTCAAAGTATTCCACATAGTTGTACATTCTCTTCTTAAAAAGCTTTCCTAGGGGGCACTGGGTGGCTCAGTCATGAAGCATCTGCCTTCAGCTCAGGTCACAATCCCAGGGTCCTGGGATCGAGCCCCACATTGGGATCCCTGCTCTGCGGGAAGCCTGCTTCTCCCTCTCCCACTCCCCCTGCTTGTGTTCCCTCTCTTGCTGTGTCTCTCTGTCAAATACATAAATAAAATCTTTAAAAAAAAAAAAAAAGTATTTCCTGGGGCGTCCAGGTGACTTAGTTGGTTAAGCATCCGACTCTTGATTTCAGCTCAGGTTATAAGTCGGGGTCATGAGATTGAACCCCACGACAGGCTCTGTGCTGGGCATGGAGCCTGCTTAAGATTCTCTCTCTCTCCACTTCCCTTTGCCCTTCTCCCATGCTCTTTCTCTAGGAAAAAAAAAAAAAAGGCTTCCCTTGGTTTCCATGACACAAAACTCTTTCACATTTCTGCCTTTCTGTCTGACTGCTCCTCAGCCTCCTTCATAGGCTCAGATTCTACTATGTAGTCTCAGAACTCTAAAAACTTGACTTCTGCTTCTAACCACATTGAGCCCACGTGCAATAGACAACCAGAAAATTGGAAACACTGCATTTAGAACTAATTTCAGACATTTGAAAGTAAGCAGCATAGGATCACAATCCCTGAGATAAGAGAAACAAACAAGGTGAGCCTACAGTCACCCCAACTTCTGCCAGAAGGTACCTTCTGGATTGCATTAAAGGAAAAATAATAATAGCGGAAACCTGTGGATTCACTGAGTTGATGAGATAGAAATCAAAGTTAACGAAGCAAAGATGACTTGAATTTACAGGATAAACCATCAGAAAAGAGGGAGCTACACAGAGAAAGAGATTCCCTTGAGTCTGTGGCTGGATACTAAGGTGAGGCTGTAAGCTAAACAGCCCCCAGAGCTCAAAAAAGGCTGAGCTATGCTCAAATTCTAATCAACCAGACTGGCAAGACCTTGTTGAACACTGAGGCACTCAGCAGAGATTTCAAAAAGGTCACACCAAATACACTTAAATACATTAGCCCTAGAGTTAAGGCTGCTCTAAACCTAACCTAACAAAGCTTAAAAATAAGCTTTAATGGAAGGAGCTAATTTATAAGAAATTTAACTACAAGCCAAAATAAATTTCACAATCTACAGATGATAACAACAAAATCCAGAAACTTGACATTCTACCCTAAATGTCCAGCATCCAATCAAGAATTATAATATATAAGAAGAATATTTAGGAGAAAAATCAGACTGTAGAAGCAGATCTAGAAATAACAGATGGTGAAAAAAGCTGACGATCTTTTAAATAGCTATATAACTATGCACAAGATTTTAAAGAAATACATAAACTCAAGGAGGACAAAAGGAAATATTTTAAAAGAATGAAATATAACTTGCATAACTGAAAAATATGTTACCCTAAATAAAAATAATGTACTGGCAATTACACAGTAGATTAGATACCACAGAAGAAAAGATCAGTGAACTTTAAAAATAGCAACAGAAACGATCCAGACTAAAGGATAGAGAAAAGAAAAAGGCTGGAAAAAAATGAACAGAGCCTCAGTGACCTGGTGAATAATATCAAGCAGTCATTAGATAATTACAATACTGGAATAATGCGGGGGGGGGGGGGTAGAAAAAAACATTTGAAAAAATAATGGTCAATTTTTTTCCAAGTTCAATAAAAACTATGACCCCACAAATCCAAAAAGCTTAATGAACCCAAAGCAGGATAAATACAAAAAAACAAAAACAAAAAACATAAAAGTGCAACACCACCTAATTAATAAAAACCAGTGATAAAGATATGGGGGTAAATATGAAAGACACAAATACCCAATAAAATTTGTGAAAAAAGAGGACATCACTACAAGTCCTACAGACATTAAAAGGATGAGAAAATATTCTGAACAACTTTGTGTCAATGATTTGGCAGCTCAGATGAAATGCTCAAATTCAAACAAATTATTCAAAATGTTTCAAATTATTAACTAGTAATATATTAAAGACTTGTACAAAATCACAGGATACAAGGTCAACATAAAAAAGGTCAACATAAAAAAATCAACTGTACATTTTATGGTAACAAGGACAATATGAAATTGAAAATTTTAAAACACCATTCACAACAGCATAAAAATATGAAATATGTAGGGATAAACTTAACAAAGTTTGTATGAGTCCTATATGTCAAAAATTATAAAACATAGCTGAAATAAATTAAAGAAGATCTATATCAATGTAGAAATATATGATGTTCATTCACTGGAAGATTCAGTGTTGTTCAGATGTGAATTTTCTCCCCAATTTATCTACAAAGATGAGTGGGGAAATGGGTGAAATAAGTGAAGAAAATTAAGAGCACACTTATCATGATGAGCACTGAGCAACGTATAGAATTGTTGAATCACTACATTGTACACCTTGGTGTGGCAAACTGATATAACACTGCATGTTAATTATACTTGAATTAAAAGGAGAAGTGAAAGGGAAAAATAATTAAGTAGTAAATTTTATGTAATGTGTAATTTACCACAATTTTTTTTAAAAATTAAAAATTAGAATATTTAAAAATAATAAAAATTTTTAGATGTCAAAAAGTGTATGAAAATTCAATGGACCTGGAATAACCGAAACAATTTTTCAAAAAATAAAATATTTGGAAGACTTATCCTATCTGATTTCAAGACTTATAAAGCTACAGTAATCTAAACAGTGTGATCTATAATATTGATATACATATAGATCAATGGTACAGAATAAAGAATACAGAAATAAATCCATCCATATATGGTCAATTAATTTTTGACACAGATAGAAATATAATTGAGTCGGAAAGGATAGTTTCTCAACAGTGGTGCTAGAACAACTAAATCTCTTTTTTTTTTTTTTAATGAACCCAGCCCTGACCTCAGACCATTCACAAACATTAACTCACCATGTGTCATAAACCTAAATGTAAAAGCTAAAACTACAAAGCTTCTAGGAAAATATCCTAATTGAAGTTCATTACATTCACAAATTTCTGTCCTTAAATGAACTCTGTTTAAAAAATAAAAATGAAGAGATACTAGCCACAGACTGGCAGAAAACTATAGATATACATAACAGAGGACTCTTGGGCAGAATACATATAGAACTTCTATGACTGAACAGGATGCCTGGGTGGTGCAGTCTGTTAAGTGTCTACCTTAGGCTCAGGTCATGATCCCAGAGTCCTGGGATCAAGTCCCGTATCCGGCACCTTGCTCAGCGGGGAGCCTGCTCCCTCTTCCTCTCCCCCTGTTTGTGCTTGCTCCCTCTCTCTCTGACAAATAAAATCTTTTTTAAAAATAAAAATAAAATAAAATAAATTTTTAAAAAGAACTTCTATGACTCAATAATTAAAAAGACAGAAACATCAATGAAATAATGGACTGAATGGTTGAGCAGACACTTCACATCATTAGTCACCGGAGCAATACAAAGTAAAACTGCTAACAGATACCATGCCACACCAAGAGAAAGGCTAAAATTCAGAAGATGGCCAATATCAGGTATTGGCAAGGACCTGTGGCAACTGAAAAATTTCTTATGTTGCTGATGGAGATGGAAAATGATGCAACTACTTTGGAAAACTTTTGACAGTTTCTTGTAAAACTTACGTTTACCTTAGCACCCCGAAATCTCAGTCCTAGGTACATATCCAAGAAAAATGAAAACATATGTCACACGAAGACTTGTACATGAATATTAATAGCAGCTTTCTACATAATAGCAAAACCTGGAAAAAAATGCAAATGTCCAACAACAGGTGAGTGGTTTACTCAATCTCTGACGAATCCACACAATGGAATACTTGCATAAAAAGAATGAACTTCTGATCCTGGCAATAATGTGGATGAATCTAAAAAACATTTTGATAAGTGAGCAAAGCCATACACAAAAGAGCACACTGTGTGATTCCATTTACGTGAATTCTAGAATAAGCAAACCTAGTGCTTAGTCACAGAAAAGACATCGGTGTTTACCTGGGGCTAGCATGGGGGAAGGTCATCAGTGATTCCAAATGGTGCACAAGAGAATTTGGTGGGGTGGGGGGTGATGGAAATGTTCTATACCTTGACTGTGGTAGTGGTTACATGGGAATATATGCTTGTCAAATCTCATCAAAGTGTACACTTAAAATGGGTGCAAATAAATAATAAAATACAAAATTTTATCATATGTAAACCATAATATATCTTAATAAAGTTGATTTAAAGGGAAAAATAAACAATTAAAATTTTTTAAATCAAAAAAACAACTTAAAGCTTTAAAGTTTTCTTAACATTTCCAGAATACATTTCCAGAATTTCTTAACATTTCCAGAATAAAGACCAAATCCTGAACATGCTCCATGAGCTGCTAAGCGGTCTATCCCTAGCTCCTTCTGCAGCACCTCACCTCCCACCACCCAAACCTCTCTGCACCTCAGGCATGCTGGCTTTCTTTCCCTTCTGGAAAAGTCAAGATCTCTCCAAATGCCAGACCTTAATTTTTTTTTAGCCTAGATTAATCATAATCCTCAATTCATGGTACACTCTCATCGTAGGATATGCGTGGCCTGATTTAATTTAATTGACTACTAAGGTTGTTTTGTCTTGTTTTGTTTTGTTTTTATAATGGCTTTCTTCTGACTTCACTGTTTCTTTCTAGGTAATCTCATCAACTTACACAACTTTAATCACCGCCTACATATTCATGACTTCCTTGTACATCCCCAGCTAACTCAGATCCCATGGAAGTTATGGAGCCCGCTATCCAGCTGCCCATCGGGATGTCTCAAAAGCATCCAAATTCAACACAGTCAAAAACAAACTCGGGCACCTGGGTGGCTCAATTGGTTAAGCGACTGCCTTCGGCTCAGGTCATGATCCTGGAGTCCCGGGATCGAGTCCCGCATCGGGCTCCCTGCTCGGCAGGGAGTCTGCTTCTCCCTCTGACACTCCTCCCTCTCATGCTCTCTGTCTCTCATTCTCTCTCTCTCAAATAAATAAATAAAATCTTTAAAAAAAAAAAAAAAAACTTATGTTCTTCCCAACTGTTCTCAGTAAATAGTCCACCATCCTCCTACTTCACAAATAAAAGATAAGCATCATCGACTCTTTCCTCTCCTTCAGGCCCCATATTCAATCCAAAATTATCGATTTCTACTTACTATTATTTAAATTCATCTACTTCCCCCATTACCTCATCTTAATCCATGCTGCCATCATCTCTCACCTAGAGTGTTGATACAGCCTCCCAACCAGCCTTCCCCACGTTCTCTCTGACCACCATTCATAAAATACCTCAATGCAGCCAGAATGAGATTTTTGAAACATAAGTATCATGTCATGATACCACCCCACTAAATCCAAGTCATTAACAGGACCTATGAGATCTGACATGGTCTACTCCCTACCTCTCCCCTGAGCCTCACACACACACACCCTCACCTCCCACACCCCACTCTCTCTGCCACCCAGGCACATGGCTTTTTCTCAGTCTCTGGAAAACAACCCCCTCCCCAAGTGCAAGACTTTTTTTTCTAATCTCAGAGAAGCAGAATTCTATCAATCATAATCTTTACTTAATGACTCACTGTCATCATTGCTCATCCATGACTTGGCTTATTTACTTATTTATTTGCTTAAGTTGGTAAGTAATTTTTTGCAATGTAATAAACACTCATCATCCCACTGACCAAAACAAAAGCAAATAATCAACAGCAAACCATCTGATGACCTCATATCTCATCCTCCTGGTTATCAACCGTCATCCTGAATCTTGTGTTTATCATGCCCTTGCCTTACTCTGTATAGAGTGTGTGTGTGTGTGTGTGTGTGTGTAAAATATAGCATATATTTCTAAAAATAATTTGAGCTGTTTTTGACTTTATAATAATAGTTCATACTGTCTTATTTGGGGACTTGTTTTTTTATTTAATATTACATTTCTAAAGTGTATCCATGTTGTTGCATGTTATGGTAGTTCACCTGTTTTGACCCGTATAATATTCCATTGTGTGGACATACTGTAGTTTACTTATCTACTCTCTGTTGATCACCAATCACATTGCTTCCTGGTTTGTTTGGTTTTTGATCATGAACAGTACTGCTATAAACATTCTTGCACATGCCCCTCGGTACATTTCTTGCTGTGTATTTCAGGGCATATGCGTGCTGGGCCTTAGGAAGTAACTGGCAGCTGACTGCCAAAGTGGTCACCCTGGTTCACACTCCCTCCAGAAATGTCTGAGAGATCCCACGGTTCTATATTCTCTATAACACTTGGTATTGTCCGCTGTTTATTTTTTACTGAAGTATATTTGACTTACAACGTTAGTTTCAGGAGTACAACATCATGATTCAATATTTGTATATATGTTGAAATGATCACCACAATAAGTCAAGTTAGCATCTGTCATCACACATAGTTACAGACTTTGTGTGTGTGATGAGATCTTTTAAGATCTACTCTCTTAGCAACTTCCAAATATGCAATACAGTATTATTATCTCTAGTCACGTGCTGTACATTACATCCCAGGACTTATTGATTTTATAGCTGGAAGCTTGTGCGTTTTGACGCCTTTCACCAATTTCACTCCCCCAGCAACCACCAATCTGTTCTCTGTATCTGTGAGCTTGGTTTGGGGGGTTATTTTTTTTTTTTGGATTCCACATGTAACTTGTCAGCCTTTTAATCATTGCCGGCCAGTGGTGTAAATGGTATCTGCAGTTCCCTGACCACTAATTACACTGAACGTCTCTATATATGTTCATCGGCCAAATAGGTTTTCTTCGCTAAGCAAATAATTTTTTTTGTCTTTTGCCTATTTTCAGGAGATTGATTTGTGCTCTTCTAATTGATTTCTAAGAGCCCTTTACATTCTCTTCATTCCTACCCTTTGCAGTTTATGTCTATTACAAATACGTTCTCAGGCCCCAGGCCTTTACACATGCTGCCTGGGCAACTGGGCTGTTCCTCTTCTCCCACTTCATCAGGTGAACTCCTATTCATCGTCAGATCTCCTCTCCAGTACCACTTCCTCAGGGAAGCCTTCCCTGATTTCCCTGATTTGATCAAATGCTACTCTGTTACGCTCTCAAAGGATGAGGTAACACTCCTCAGCATTTCTGTAGTTCTAACCTTCACATGATTTTTGTGACTCTTTAATATCTGCTGCACAAGGGCAAAGATACATCACTTTTTGTGTGCTTTTATTTATTTATTGTGACTGACACAAAATTAGCCCTCAATAAATATTTTTAGATGAATGAGTAAGTGTTACATTTGTATGTGTGTTATCTCACACCTGCTCAAAATGCAGTCCTGGTCATGCTGTGTGAGCTTCCCTCTCCCCTCTACTTTTCTCTCAGTCTTTATCCACACCTCTTCTTGCTTCCTCCTCTCTTCCCCACTTCCTATAAGCCTTCCCCGGCACAAGGAAGGAATTCAGTGGCCACATGCCTGTCTGAGGAGCTTGTCATTTCACGGGAGGGAAAAGTCAGATGAAAAGAGACCAGATCTGAAAGACACAAAAGACAACCCAGAGGGCTGGTAACGACCACTCTCCCACCGTCACGACTACACAGGGAAACCAGCAGTACGGAGGCTGTGCTCGTTAATTCTCTATCTTATTAACTCGTGACAAGAAGGCCATCACCCGGAAGGTGTTGGGCTTTATGCACCAAATGCCTTTGGTTTTACGGAGCCAGAAGCCATTTTGGAGAATGATGGTGAATGGGAAGTGGGCTCCAGGAAGGGGGAGGGGCAGGTGCACCTGTTGCTTGGCTTCATCAGAGGCGGCATTATGCTTGGAAAGGCCAGACCATTCCAGCAGACACTGATCCGGCAGCCCCGCGTCCCAGTCCCTCAGCAGTCAGGTCTTCCAAACAGGCCTGTTAGAGTCCCCGCAAGCCCGTCTGCTGACAGCCAGCCCTCCCTTACCCAAAACACAGATACTTCCAAGCTGCCCTCTCTGCGGGCGGTTACTTCTTAGGTGCTTTTCCGTTTCTGTCAAGAAATGAAATGGCCAAGAAGATCTCCTTTGACTCCCTTTCCACCCGTGCCTCCCTCTGAAGGACGAGCCCTGGCCTGGGAGCCGCCGCCCGGCCTGCAGAGGCTCACTCTCCTGCCCGCAATGAGGAGAGCGAGTCTCGGTGCAACATCGCTGGGTCGGTAAACATTCTGGCCATTTTCAAGTATTATTTCCCCCTTTAGGACAATGTACTTGGGTTTGGGTTCTTTTCGCTTTGTTTGTGAAGTAATGTTTACAGCAAGAGGGATGCACCTGTTCCACAGGCCCATTAGACTCCAAATTTCTCCTCCCTGAGCAGAGGCATGGAGGAAAGCCGGCCTTGGCACTCGCCCCAGCACACTTGTAGTGGAAGACAGGGAGTGGTGTCGCAAAGACCAAGATGTAACCTTGAGCCACAAGCCAAGTGGCTCAGGGCTGGGCGAGGGAGGCGGGCAGTGGTGCCTGGAAGAGGCTGAGGCTCAGCGAGCGAGTGAATGAGTGCGTGAGGGGACGTGGCCAAGGTCATGCTGCCAATTAGTCACCAAGCTGGAGTCTCCACCACAGAAAGCTGGTCTGTCTGGCTCCAAGCCCACACTCTCCCCGACCTCGTTATGTCTTGGAGCTGCCTGAGGAGAGGGGAGAGGTGGGGAGACGGGAGGGCAGGCTTTCCGGCACACGGACCCCCACTGCTAGGGGCTGTCTTTGTGTCTTATCTCCAGGTGAACGAGGCCGCAGCGGGCTGCTCACGGAGCACTGGGGGGTGGGGCTTAGGGCGTAAAAGGGAAAGGAGGGAATGCGTGAGTCCCTCGAATTCCTGCTCCCACATTTCCCTCCTGCCAAAAAGCCCAAGGGCATCCCGCTGCTGGGGGTGAGAAGGACGAAATCAGAAGCCCCCACTCAGGCCTCCTGCATCCAAGACACCCCACGTTGGGGAGGGGAGGAGACCGCTAGATAGGCTTGCAGTCTTCTGTTTGGAGTGTCAGAGCCACATCCCGACACAGAAGCTGCTCCTGGGCCCCGGTGACTTACTTTGTCATCTGCCGCCTCTTGTGCAGGTGTGCGTATTTTAGCTGGAGGAGCCCAGGCATGGAAATCGCTCTCCCTGTGCCCATATATTATCAGTATTTTTTAACATGTCGCTTTCCAAGCAGGTAATGCATTTGCAGAGACAGTGATCTTTCATCGGGAGATTACGATGATTTGTGTTCTCTGTCTAAATTCCAGCATAAATTTCAGAGCCAGCGAGGCATTGGCTTGTGGCAAGAGCTGCGTTCTGAGATGTGGCAGGCTATCTGTGCAAACCTCAGGCTTGCAGCCATTTGTCCTGATTAGGGAAAGGCTTTGAAATTCTTCCTTGTGCCTCACCTTCTTTATTTTTTTTTTCCAAATTGCTCTTCCAGCGGGTCACCTTTGCAGCTGGTTGCAAGCCTCATGTTATGTTTGCTGGGCTGGTCCCAAGCAAAGCATTTAAGCAGTTCAACTTCTAGAACTCCTGGTTCTGCTGAAATTAGCAGTGTGGCTCGGGTCAAGTCACATAAGCCTCCGGGCTTCAGCGGACTTATCGATAAATTAGAATTTGTAATCCCAAATTCACAGGGTTAATGGGAGGATTAAAGAAAACAGCATAAAGGAGAATCCCTCCTCCTCAGGAAGTACTCAGAAGACTGCTGGCAAAACCCATGTAATTGTTCTCCATCTAGCCCCCAACTTCCATGCACAACTTGGACCAATACTGTGACCACACCCTGGGTGGAGGGTCCCCTGTTTCAGCTCCAGTTTTCTCAGTGGGTGATCTGAAATTCCCCCAAAGTGTCTCTGATAAGATGGCTATGACATCACCTTGCTGTGTGTATTCCTTTGCTCCAACTGCCATACAACATATCACAGGCTGAGTGGTTTCAACAACAGAAATTTCTTCCCGCACAGCTCTGGAGGCTGGAAGTTTAAGATCAAGGCGTTGGCAGGCTTGGTCTCTCCTGAGGCCTCTCCCCTGGGCTTGTAGGTGGCCACCTTCTCCCTGTGTTCTCGTCCCGTCTTCCCTCTGTGTGTGGGTCCCAATCTCTCTCATAAGGACACCTGCCATATAGGATTGGGGCCCACCCCAACGACCTCATTTTAATGACCTCATTAAAGACTGTATCTCCGGGGCGCCTGGGTGGCTCAGTTGGTTAAGCGACTGCCTTCGGCTCAGGTCATGATCCTGGAGTCCCGGGATCGAGACCCGCATCGGGCTCCCTGCTCAGCAGGGGGTCTGCCTCTCCCTCTGCCCTCTTCCCTCTCATGCTCTCTGTCTCTCATTCTCTCTCTCTCAAATAAATAAATAAAATCTTTAAAAAAAAAGACCGTATCTCCAAAGACAGTCACATTCTGAGGCACTGGGGGGTTAGGATTTGCATATACGGATTTGGGAATGCATGGTCCCTCTCACTCATCCTGGGTTGAGCCCCTAACACCATGTCGTTGAAAGCACAAATGCACATTGCACAACTTTGAGGCTGTCTCAAAGTCAGACCGAGCGTAATGGGGATCCCCATCTCCAAAGGTAACAATGCCTTTCTTCTGTCCACGATGAGGCTCCATTTCAAAATCCTATGTCAGTCACTCCTCAACTGGCCAGTGGAAAACCTGAGAGGAGAGGAAGGTGGGAGGGACTTACTCAGGGTCACACAGGTAGTAGTGAGCAGCAGGATCAGGTCTGGAACTGAGATGTGGGGCTCCTGCCTTTCTCGGCGTGTGACCACACCTCACCCAAGAGAGGTTTTCATCTCCCCCAGGAGCACCTGCCAACGAGGGCTGAGGCCCCCACATCAGAGGTGTCAGTGGCCCGGGGCAAGCCTGCTGCCCCTGCATGTGGCTGCCTGCCTGCCATCTCCCTGTCTCCCCACCACCACGTCCAGCAGTGACTACTGTCCGCCAGCTCGCCCGTGGACGGTAATCGTGCGGACCACAAAACCCGCCCCGATGATAAGCCTAAACAAACCACTTCCCCGGATCCTGGTGGAGGGGTTGTTTTATTTGGTTTTGTTAATAGGAGAACCCTTGTACCCAGCTGTTGCCAAGACTGCAATGGGCCAATAGCTACACAGGGACAGTTGTGCTGTCCAGGCAAACATGGACTCAGCTGTGACAGCAACAGGCATAAGACGCAGGGCCGCGAAAATTCTTGACAAAGCTGCAGGGAGGAAAGGTACAGATGAGGCGCGGACGTAGTTCCAGCTACCGTCCTTTTGTGCCCAGCAACGATTCTGGATTCCGCCCACCCGAGTCCAAGGACTACAGCCAGCTTTGTTTCCAATCCAATTATATATATATAATCTCCAGAGTGGCAGTGTTTACTCTTCTCCAAAGCCCCAAATTCCCTGAAGCTTTTTATTTACCAGTGAGTAAACGTTCTGGGGAGGACAAGTGTTTACTTTTGACGGACTTCCTGTGGGTCAGGTGGAGAGCAGCAGGGAGAAGCAGGAGAGGACTCAGGTTCAAGACCAGTTCTGCCACCAGCCGGCTCTGAGACTGGCCCAACCTCTTAATGTCAGTGTCAGCTTCCTCAGAGAGCTTGATAGGATTTTGAAGAGCGTGGCCTCCAGGGTCAGATCGGCCTGGGTCCAAATGACTTACTAGATAGGTGGCCTTGACCCCATCACTTAGATTCTCTAAGTGGATCTCCCTATGGGTTAAAAAAAAGAAGAGCTAACAATGCCCACCTGTCAGGGATGCTGTGACAGGAAAGTAGGCAGCATTTGTGAAAGTACCTATCACACCACTGGGGAAACTGTCCTCTTCCTTCCCTGGCAGAGCCTTATTGGGCCAGAGGGAGGGTTGGCTTCCACTAGCCAACCGATGGGACTCACGTGCCCCTGGTGCCACCACCCATCCAGCTCACTCTCCCTATGACAAAGCCCCAATCTCCTCCCTTCCTCTCCTCGCTCCCTCCGCTGGGGCCTGGCAGTGTCCAAAGGCAACTGTTCAAAGCCCTGTAACCGCTGAGCAGCCAGATTATGGGAAGCAAAGCAGCAGGCTCTCTGGATCGTGCTCTCTCCATGGCCGGCTTTGGCCAATAACAACAGCATCGCATCCCCAGCTGTGTGGCCTCCCATCCCAGGCCTGCTCGGCCTTCCTGTCGTGGAAGCAGGCCCGGGGTCTCCAAGAAGTGATTTTTGTCCTCTGAATGCTCTCTCAGAGCACATCCACAGGGCTGGAGAGGGGCCGGGGTTGGGTGGGGGGGGGAGACTGGAGAGAGGGAGCAGAAAAAGGTCACTGGAACAGAGGCAGGTTCTGACTCGTGGTGTATTCGGGCCCCAAAGCTGCAGCCAACACACGTTTTCAGACAGTGGGGGAGCCGGTGCGGGGTTCGAAGCCTGATTCGAAGCGGGACTGAACAAGTGAATGCCCAGCCCCGAGACCACACCCAGGCTCCGCCCCAGTTGGAACCACCTCTCTCTCCTCTTTGACTACAGTTCCCTGTGCCTCTATCATGAAAATCAGCAGGAGAGTCATTCGCTCTGATTCAGCAGTAAACTCTAAGTACCTTGAGGGCAGAGACTAATTCCTGAGGTTTGAAACTTACCAAGTAATTACTCAATAATTGTTTGCTAATTTACTTAAAGATAATATGTCCCACCCAGAGCCCTGCCCCGGAGTCCTCACCTGCTCCAAGTGCCTGGGGCATTCACTCCTGATGAAAGTCATCCTCGCCCCCAGTCTCACTGTTTATCTATTGTGTAGTGGGTCTAGTACCTGATCTTGAGCACTCAGCACCAGAAAGGTCTCTCTGCTTCTCCCTCTCCCTCTGCCTGACACTCCCCATGCTGTGCTCTCTCTCTCTCAAATAAATAAATAAAATCTTTAAAAAAAAAAAAAAAGAAAAGAAAAGAAAGGTCTCTCTAGGGGTTTAACCTCAGAAGCGTTGCCATGCCAGGGTAGGAGGACACTCAGGGCTGACTCCGTTGTCCAGCCTACGTGTTGTGTATAGGGAAGTATTTTAAGAGCAACAAATCTCGGGCGCCTGGGTGGCTCAGATGGTTAAGCGTCTGCCTTCGGCTCAGGTCATGATCCCAGGGTCCTGGGATTGAGTTCCGCATCGGGCTCCCTGCTCCTTGGGAGCCTGCTTCTCCCTCTGCCTCTCTCTCTCTCTCTCTCTGTCTCTCATGAATAAATAAATAAAATCTTTAGAAAAAAAAAAAAGAGCAACCAATCTCATCTTTACTTTCTTTTCTGTTTGGTTTTTTGTTTTTTTGTTAGTTTGTTTTGTTTTTTTCTCCTAGATCGTTCAAACCATAGCCAGCAAACCCAGAATGTAACACTGGGAAGCTTATAAATACTAAAAAGCGGGGAAGAGAGTATCAAGCCAGAGAGGGCTTTTCAAATCCATCCGTGGGAGGATTTTCCATATGGTTAGCACCTGTACCCTCCGGTCATTGGAAGAGAAAGCACAGATACACCGTCTCTGCGGTCTCTTCCATATCAACGCTAGGTCTGATAACATTGCTAAGCAGAGACTCACCATTGAGAAGCACACGGGATAGGCCACAACTCAGCTAGAGGGGGAACCGAAAAGTAGCTTCTTACCCAATGTCACAAGTACGCACAGGATACTGGGAGAGCACCCACCCGTCCCCAAACCACATTGTTTCAGACAAAACTCCAAACGGGGCCCTAGCCAAGAATGGAACACCCCACCCACGCGCCCCCCAACCTCCATCTCATCCACCACACCCCTCCAGAGGGACTCTTTGATCAGTATCTGCTCCAAGAAGGGGAGGGGCAGTGGAGGAACAAGACGGGAACACTCAGTAAACAGTATTATTAACCCATAGGCTGGCAATAAATCAGGGCAGGAAGGTGACCTCAGCGGGCTGGAGTAATCCTGCATGTCAGGATGAATTTATGAGGCCAATTTTATTGGCCTGCATGACCCAGGCTCCTTGGAGACATCTCAGTAACAAATCCAATCCACTTCATTTATGAGCTGTGTACAGCGTCAGCCATGGGGCCCAGGCAGAACGCCCCAACCACCCTCTCCGAGGGGGTGCCCGGGAGTGTGGCCCTCGGGGAAGCAGCGTTCCGATCTATCGTGACCGTCACTCCCCGAGAGCCAGCCAGACATGCCCTAGGAGTTGTCGCCTTCGACAACGGCTCGTCTTCGATTCTCATCCTGCTCTGCCCTGAGAGCCGGTGTGGCCGGCAGCAAGGCCCAGCCCCTCTCCCGGCCTGTTCCCTCCTGATAGAAGGAGAAGGTTGGACTCAGCGTGGCTCGGTGAGGGCACTGGAAGCCTCTGGGGGAATCCAAGTCCTGCGCAACGCAGGACTTAACATCTCTGATACCAACTAGTTCAGGTCTGTAGTTCCCCTACCCGGTCACCAGATCAACCAAAAGTGCCCCCCACATTTTCAAATGCTCTCACTGAACCGTAATATGGAAGGTAATATCGAAGGACCCTCCCTGGGCACCGACATCCCAGCGGGGGCTGTGAAGGAGCCGATTCTCCCTCTGCTTCCCACGCTGGGAACAGAAAAGGAGATACTCCTGCCCGTGGCAGCTAGAGGGACCTCGGGGCCAGCCAGGAGCCATCCCAGGGAGAGGAGGCCGCAGGAGCCCAGAATGGCATTTGAGCAGAGGGCCTGGTGTGTACCTGGCTTTCACCTGCTCTCTGTTGGCTCCGAGGAGCTGGGCGGAAGGCGCTTAAGTCTATTTGACTGTCCCTGTCATCGTAAGGTTTACGGATGGTTAATTTATTCTTTATAGCACAGTCATTGATGGCTGTTAAATCACAAATGAGAGCCAATAAAGGGTGAATTGCAGCCGAAATTACACTGTTTATATGACAGCAGAGTGCCGGCTAAAAGATTCATATGCTGCTGATGAAGTATGTTATAAATTTTAATTACCATAGTTTGTACAAATGACATGTTTGAAATGCTATTGAGTAATGTGACCCTGATAATGAAACTATAAAATAAATCATTAACTTTCCGAATGAGCTTTTTTATTTCACTGCTGCACAGAGTAAACTTTTCAGTTTATTCCAAATCCGTCTCTTTATGGCCCCACCCTCCGCCCCTGGCCCCACCAGCTTCTCTCTACAAAGGCTGGGGATGAGGGAGCAGGAGGGGGCTGGTGCCCCTGAGGCATGCCTGGAGAAGGAGACTGGCGACACTGACCCCACCTGACATGGCCCAGGAGCTGGGGAGGGAGAGTCAGCCCAGCATAGAGGTGCTAGATGTGCGCCTTGAATAAACCCCATAATGTTTCCCATCTGCGAGAGGCAAGGACGCTGTTTTTGAACCTGCACATCCTCTAGAGAGCACCACTCGCTGGGTGGCTGGGTACTGAGGCCAAATCACCTAGCCGAGCATCCACCACAATGCCTAGATGGATCAGACTGGGGGGCGGGGCGGGGGGCGGGCTGCACCATGGCTGAGAGAATGGCAAGGAAACTAGGCAATTGTCCTGGCCCGTGGCCCAATTAAGAGTCCAGAAAAAAAGGCGAACAGGTATTTGGTGGGTTTTCCCATTGTTACAGCATCCTGATTCCTGTGCCCTGGGCTGGCATGTTTATGGATTAGCCCCTCACAACCCCCACCTCCACCAGGCACCAGGCACTGTGATTAAACACATCTTACAGAAAAGAACCTGGAGCTCCAGGAAAAACCTTGAAGAATGAGCCCCAACAAAGGCCATTCGGGGTGACCTCTCACTCCAAGAGTCACTATTCCAAGTTCTCTCCAGCAGACAAGGCCGTTTTAGTCCTGCAGGACAGGAAACACATTGGTAAGTTTGGCAAAACCCTGGGTTTGTAGGATGTTAGCACATCAAGCAATCTTGCCCGAACTTTCGTCTAAAATTCAGTGTGGGTGGAGAGGGACCGTGGTGGGGAGACAAAACACAGAGAAGATGTCCCCTCACCCCCAGCCATATATAAATTCCAGAAGAAATACGGTTTGAAAAAGCCCCCGGATGTTTCTCCACACCATCCTAGGGCATATCCAGTTCCCTTCCCCTACTTTGCTCGTGAGGAAATGGAGTCCTAGGAGGGCCGCAGCAGAGTTGGGGTGATAACCCACAAGACCCAGGAAAGAGGGGACTGGAGTGGTTTCCTGCAATATGGCCAGATTACCCCAAGGGCAGCTTGAGGCCAGGAGTATCGCCTCACTAAGGGTATAAACGCAGCCAGCAGCCTCTCTGTTCCTCTTCCAGAGAAAGGTCACCAAGATGCACTTCTTCCCTCTGCAGACGGGCTGCCTGGCAGGGAGGCAGGCCTGGCGAGAAGGATTGCTCTCTCCTTCCTTCCATTTCCCAGAACAAATCTGCTCTCTGGAGGGTGCCAGACGAAAAGAAGGTCAAACTCAAAAGGGCACACTATGGGACAGCTTCTCGAAGTTTCCTTCCAAGGGTCTGCAGAGGAGAACTGGGCATGACAGTGTGGCTTATTAAGAGACACTGCATTGTAAAGTCTACTAACACTTCAGAGGCCTCACTTCTACCACCCAGTGATCGGTGACGGAAGAGAAGGGGCCCCCTGCTGCACTTCCCACTCTGCAGATGAGCAAATGGAAACAAACTGGGAAGGAATTTGTCTTATGTCCCAGAGCATGCGAGTAGCTGGAGCAAGCAGGAAACCCAAATACGTTCATGAGGTAATCTGGGAAATTTGAAATCTGACTCAGTATTGGATTACATTAAGAAATTATTGTTAATTTTTACTGTTGAATAGCAGTATTGCGATTATTCTTATAAAGGATCCTTAGCTGTTACAGATGCATACCGAAGTGATAACCGAAGAAATGGTATGAGATCTGTGATTTACTCCAAAATGATCCACGGTGAGAGGGGATGGGGGGAGGGCTGGCTGGAGGAAAGAAGATGGACCATGAGTTGATAACCGCTAGAGTTGTGATGGTTACGTGGGGGTTCATTATACTCTCCTTCTGTATATGTGTTCAGTTTTCCGTAGTAAAGAATAATTTTTAAATCCTCAAATGCTCCTTGCCCCCCAAAGTCTACTGCAATGTCCATTTTCCTATGCATTTTAGCAGTGCTAGGCTGGAAAACAGATCAGACCACCTGCCCCCCTGGGTCATGCTTCAGTGATGTAGGAGGGTATGAATTTTTGCCTTCCTTTTGTTGGAGGAAGTCCCAAGTGACAAAGAGTCCAGCACTGGGCTGTGTGCAGCCCACTTCATTGGAGAGAGAAGGCCCTGGTCTGGAAGCTCCCAAAACAGCTCCCTGGTACATACACAGCCAAAAGCAGAAGGCCTGCCTGAGTGGGACTCAGACCCACTGTATCAACCTGAACAGGTCCCCTCATTTCTTGGAATCTTGGCTGCCTCATTTGTAAAACCAATATGGTAGCCCAACCAGCCTACTTCAAAAGATGTTAGGATCAAATGAAATAAGGAAGGGGGACTTCTAGAGAGAGGGTTGAGGGGAAGGAGCAAAAGCGCAGATTCTGGACTCCCTGTATTTAAATCCCAGCTCCACCTTGGGTTAGCTCTATGACTTAGACAAGTTTCTTAGTCTCTTCTGCCTCAGGGTCCTCTGTAGTAGGAACAGCATTGTTGTAAGGATTCAGTGACTTAATATATGCCAATAACTAAGAACAATACCAAGTGTTATGTAAGTTAATTATATTGTTATTATTATTACCCTATAATGGTATTCTAATACAAGATGTCAATATTATGAAAAGAACCACAGAGCGTTACATCAGAAAGGGACTTGAGAAGTCATTGATTCCAAGCTCCGACTTTCAGAGGATTGATTGTAAAAGTGATGTGATTTATCTGGAGCTGCATCACAAGATAGTGACAGAACCGAACCTATAGCAGACCCCAACCCACTAAGCAGATGGTCACTTCTTCTTCCTTATTACTCCCCACTCACAAGGAAGCCCAGACTGAATTGCGTCCTCATTCCTGAGTCTCATGCTGGCCGGGCACGCCCAGGAGTCCCCATGCCCAGCGCCTCACTGGGTTTGTAATGGGGGAGCACTATGGGAAGAGAAACACCCCCCCCCACACACACACACACACACCACACTGCTCCTTGTTCTACACCTGATCCCGGGAGAACAGAGCACGGGCCATCGGGAGCCCCTGAGGTATCTTTTGCCTTCCTGGGTGTGTTTCCAAAGAGTGCGTAGCACTTGGAAGGCCTCCCCTCTGACTTATCAGCCACCACAAAAACATTTTCAAGGCAATGGTGCAAGCTGCCCTACTTACCATTAAGAGAAAGGACCACATTATTGCTGTTATAAACCATTGATTAAGGTTTATAATAGCAATAATCCCCTCGAAATTCATTGTTACTACAGTTAATGACCAGTTTATTAGAGCGTTAACCATCCTTGGCAATAGGCTGAGTCGTTTAATGCGGGTAACGACCAATTTCTCAAGGATTATTGCTTAAATAACAATTCTTTGTGAGATGTATGCGCCACCACAAGTGCAGATCCGGCTGGAAGCTTCTCCTCAGAAATAAGTGTTAATTATTTCCTTAGAGTTACACCATATCTAGCAAACCCCAAACAATGAGCTTCTTGTGGCAACGCTTCAGTGACACCAAAGAATCCAAAAGTTGGACAAGTGCCTGAAGATAGCGCCTCATCCTACCATGAGGGAGCTAGAGCCACCACTGGGATGCCTTTGGGCCTCGCAGATGAAAGCACTCTTGGGAAACAGTATCTGGCCCTTAGACTACTCTTTCCTCTTCACTTGGCTTCATTTCCAGAATTTTCTACCTGCCCGAATCACCTATCCACCCCCTTAAGAGGTGGGAAAAAGCAGGGTCAGCGAGGGGCTTGGGGAAAGGGCTGAAGGATGGGAAGCCCAGGCCTCACAAAGGTTTAATACACTCTGAGGCAAATATTCACCTACACCTGCCCACCCAGGTCCTAAAAGAGCTGTTGGAATAGGGCTACGAAGCAATGAATGGTCTCAACAGTTTGCCCAGTGCTGAAATACGGGACCTCTGTGGCCACTGGGCAGCTTTGGGGTTGCTCCAGGCAGGAAAAAAAAAAAAGAAAAAGAAAAATGGGGTCGGCTGACATGCCTCACGGTTCATCTCAGGCTCTGAGAAGTCATAGTGTCATTATACCATGGTATCATTAAACAGAGCCAAGGGACCTTATGATTATCCAGGCCACCCTCCTGTTTTACAGGTAAGCACTAAGGGCCCAGAGAAGGTAGAAGACTGACCTAAGTCACACAGACACTTAAGAAAAGTTGGAATTAGACCTCCGTCTCCATCTTCCGAACATTATGGATCTCAAGACGATCTTTTTAGACACATCCAGAGAACTTTGTCTCAAGAAACAGTAAAAGGATCACGGCCCCGTAAGGAAGAGAACCACAGAGACAAGCTTCTTTGTGTCCATGAGCACTTAAACAGGAAGCTCAGAAGAAGCCAAATATCTGATTCTCCAACTCTACCCACTCCCCAACTTTCTTTTCATGCCTCACTCAACTCAAGCGTTGCAACCATTCACTACTTTCTATCACTTTACATTAGCACTGGTATTTCAATAACTTTTATTTTTTTGACAAGCTACTGATATGATTATACTCTAATTACATTATATTAACTAAAATAAATACTAATAGGGTGTGAACCTAACATAATAAGCTAGCACATTGCTATCACAGCGCCAGTATAGACTACAGAGAAATCTGCTGCTTCACTCAACAAACATGTCTCAAGGCCCTGTTTTGTGCAGAGGCAACCTCCTTTTTCACTCAACATTGCCAAAAATTAATTTGGTACAAGAACAGAGAGTGAGGTGCCACAGCCTCCTTGATCTGGGAATCCTTCAAACCCCAAGTTTTGACTTAATAGCAAGAATTATCACTGCCTGATAGTGGCGAGGGCAGAGTTCAGTGAAGGAGGTTTCCATAAGCTATCCCTTCTCTTGTCCTTCAGACACACAGACCCACCATCATCGGGGGCCAGAGAATCAACGGGGTCTGTCACAGCTCCCTCCCACCAGCCAAGGAGAATGTGCCGACGGCAAAGGATGGGGCCCTCGTCTCTCTCCTGCTCTCTCGCTGAGACTCTGGCCAACACTCTGACACCGCAGTGATGACATTAGACCCCATTTTCCCCCAAGTTATAATGTTTATGAGTCCAAATGTCAACATTGGTTTCTTAAGCCATCAAACTGAATTCATGATTATGTGGATTAGATAAACACTCTCACTAAATCACAAGAGTTCAGTGTCTTCTATCCAGATTCCCAACTGTATTGCCATCCATATGCTTATAGGATATTATGAAATTTTTATTTGCAGCCATGCAAGATAATAGCATCAATTATAGATCATGTTTGAGCTGCATATAGGTTTGTTGTATCAAGTAAATAAGTTAATATATGTAAAGTGCTTAGAAGAATGGCTGGCACATAGTAAGGGCTCAATAAATGTTAGCAGTTATTTCTGCTGGCTAGAATGCGATGCCTGACACGGAATACAATAAAAAACCCATCACAATTTCCAGTCCATAATCATAAAAGAAACACACTAAGTCTAATAACTGAAATGAAACCAATACAATGTAATGTGTTCAGTCACTTCCTGAATTGTGAACAGTTTACCATGGGGGTAAACTACATGTATGTATCAATGATAAGATGTATACAAATAATTTATATGAGGGGAATATAGTTGATCAGTCACTCCTGGCCTTGCCTTCAGCGGTGGCACAGGATCCACAGAAGGTCTTCAGTCTATAAGCAAGAATCACTTTTCAGGGCGCCTGGGTGGCTCAGTCGGTTAAGTGTCTGACGCTTGATTTGGGCTCAGGTCATGATCTCTGGGTCCTGAGATTGAGCCCCACGTCGGGCTCTGCGCTGAGCAGGGAGCCTGCTTAAGATTCTCTCTCTCCCTCTCTTTCTGCCCCATCCCCGCCCAGCTCGTGCCCTCGCTCTAAAAAAAAACAAAAAACACTTTTCTCCACGAAGACTCCAAAAAAACTTCCAAAGTTTTCCTCTTACTCTTTTCATTCCTCTACTCTGAACTCAACTCCTTTCAACACGTATCGAGCATTTTCCATGGGCCAGAAGCTAGGCTAAGCCGTGGAGACACAGAGGAGCATGGCGGCATCCCCACCCTGAAGCAGGGGCTGGTCAGGGAAGTCAGACACGTCAAGAGCTAAATGAGACACAACGTGGGAAGAGCGTACCCTCCTCTGCCCCGTGTCTGCAGGGTGGACAACAAGAGAAGGGAGGACAGGGAGGGCTGCAAAGCCTAAGCACAGCAGAGGAGCAATTATTTCTGCCCAGCAAGAGGAGAGCCTTTCCCAAGGAGGTGGCATTCGAACTGTACCCAGAGCTAGAACCAATGTGTGGGCTAAACATCTGTGTCAGGAAGCAGCCCAGCAGAAACACAGAGGGAGAGAGGGAGGGAGAGGCCAAGGAGCCAGGGGGAGAGAGAGAACCGTTCAGCTTTGATGACCTTACCCAAAACTGAATTAGAAAATCGGGGGTGGGGGGTGGATTTCAGCATGTATATGCTTAATGTCATATCAAAACTTGTTTCAACTTGTATTAAGCTATAAAGGGGTGGGAGTTAATATTTAGGGCCTGGAAAGGAATTAATGGAGGCCTCCTTGGATCTTCAAGGATTCCCACAGCATTTCACAAGGCAGGAAAGGAAGGAAGGTGAGTCAACCAAAGGGAAGCCACAGAACTGTGTAGAATGTTAGGGTCTGAAATAGCAGGGAGACTTGGGCCACTCTCCTGCTCTACTATCCAAAAGGATTGCTAGCCCTTGACCTAATTCCCAGAAGGCTCTTTCCAATATTAATGGAAGGATTCATACCTCACATGGAAGCACCTTATAGCTGACAGAGATCTGAAACAAACAAACAAACAAAAAGAGTGTGGAACTAAGCCAGAAACTAAGCTCAGGTAAGCATCTAGCTGATCACCAGGAGAGAACTGTGGCTTCTTACTATAGCTCTTTCCCTTTGCCAGCTTCTGAAATTTCATAAAGATGCTACCAAGCCTCGCTGCCTTCTAGTGTCTCCAACAGAGAGCTGTCATCTCAACAAGATGATTTTCCTTCCCCTTACAGAGGTTTCTTTCCGTGGGGCAGGGGTGGGGGGTGAGGAGAGTGGGGTACAGCAAGAGGCTCGTTTCAAATAAGAATATTGCAATAGAGCATGACCTTTCCAGTTTTGCTTTCTTTAAAAATGTTGTATTTCTAGGTTTTTATTGTCATGATTTTTCCTCTTTGCTTTTCTGGCTTCACTGGGTCCCTAAGCTTTCCTGGCTCCCGGTCTCGGTCCACAGCCAACAATGACACGGACCCACCCTTCCTTCCCGAGCCAGGCGGCTGGGATCATGTTGCAAGTCACCCACACTGAGGCCAGCGGAGGGCTCTCCGCACTGGGGTGCATCCTGTCTGATGATGCACGTGACCCCAGAAACAGCCTTTCAGACTTGCTCAGGTGCTCACCACTTCTCTGAGCGCTCCCAGGACTCCTTTGGTTAAAGTAGGTGGGGGTGAGAGGTCAGCACTCGATTCCCATCCAGCAGGTTCGATAAGTACATAGCATGTAGCAAGACTAAAAGCCCCAATTCCACTCTTTAATTAAAAACATTTTTCATTCCAAACCTATAAAAGGCAGATGTGCCGCATTCCTTTGACCAGAGCTCGCTGCTCTGTACTGAGTGCAGCAGCCCAATCCTTCTTTCTCAGGGCTTGAAAATACAAGGCCATCAAAGCACAGCACAACCCTGCTTCTTCCCCCACCTTGCAGGGGCCGTGTGTTTTAAGCTTCTAGGGACACCTCCACACTGAAATGGAGTGGGAAGGTAGCTGATCTTCCAGGATAGACAGGAGGCAGCTTGGGTGTTTTATTATTCGAAAACAGATTTTCACTTGGATTTAAAAAAAAAAAAAAAAAAGTTCAGACTACAGTCCCCGCTGAATCAGCTGCACCAAGGCTGTGAACTCATTCCTGTCTGCCCGAGCTCAGGCATCTCAAAACCCATCCTTTGGAAGAAGCATGAGTGAGCCACTTAGCAAGAGTAGGTCAGACAAAAATGAAATAAATCTTGTTTATGGTGGTTTTCTACCTTCCGTGACTCCTTTACTCCTGAGTCACCTGGAGTGAAGACACTGGGTTTGATTACGTGGTACAAAAAGTTGCAAGTCCAATTCAGGGTGTGCTGCCAATGTTTACTGGTAGAACAGCCAGCCGTTGTTCTGCTGGGGTGGAGGGAGAGAGAGGATCCTTCTATCCATTTGTTTGTGCTGATCTGTCTACTTCGAGGGTCCTTACCCTTTTTTGTCTGGGGTATTCTCTGCTTTCTTCCCAGTAACAATCTGTACCACAAAGGCAGGAATACCAAGCCTCCATTCATGACTGTCATGACCGAGGCCCTCGATTCAAAGGCAACCTCAGGATGGTTGATAGAATGATGAGAGATTTCCCACTTGCTGAGCCTACTGCCAGAGCTCAGGCGCTCTCTGATTCGGCAGAATTTCTCTTTCTGGGCTCCAACCAAGTGGTCTTATTAAATGTTAAAAAAAAAAAAAAAATCTCGCTCTTGTGAGCGATATCAAATACAATCAATAAACCTGAAGGAGAAGGAAGCCCAAGGCATTCACAAGACACTTTTAAGATTTAATTGTTCCACAGAATTTTAAGCAAGTAGTAGAAAGAAACTAAATTGCATGAAACCAAATATTTTGCTCTAGGCTTCTAATTCATCTCACTTGCTGGCCCCCAGGGGCTAGCGCCAGCATCAGGGAGCTTGGGACTTTCTGTGTGCTTGGTGCAAGCTGAAGAACCTCCCTGTCTCTTTGAAATGGGGCAGTTCATCAAAGTCCTCTTTACATGAAAATGCTTGGGTTCAAGGACATACCAGGCCGAGAAGGGCTGCAAGATGTATTTAATGAACGTAGGGCACACCTTCTTGCTTCTTTCTCCAAAAGGGAAAGCCCTGGGAGAGAAGATGCTGGGACCCCACACTGAGTGCTACATGCAGGGATCAGGGGGCACCCAGAAGCAGCATCCAGTGCTCCTGGAAGATGCAGACCAGAGTCTGGGGGTGGGGGACCTATGGGGTCTGGAAGCCACAGAATGTGCCATCACTTCTTGCAGGCTAAGGGGACCTGTTAATGAGGCTTATCTGTTGGAATAGAAGGCATCCCTCAGTTCCCTGGGGAAAGACTGCCACGAACAGTCCACAGACACACAGGCCAAGCACGGGCCAAGAGCCCCTCCTGTCCTATCATAATGCAAAGATTCTTCTGTCTGTTCAGACCAGACACTGGGTCAGGAAAGAAGAAGACACCGCAACGAAAGCAGCATGGAGGCTGAGATCTATACTCGTCGCTGCGTTTGGAAATGTATCACTGCCGAGGAGGGTAAGATCAGAGGACTTGGGATGGGAGAGGGTTCTTGAAGCTGGCGGTCCGAGAATAGGCGGCAGGTGAGTTTGGTAGAATAAGCGGAGGCGCTTACCTCCAACTTTGGGAAAGTTATTCACACTTTCTAAACCTCAGTTTCTTTATTTGTAAACAGAGATAACAAGGGTTCCTACAAGGTAGTGTCATCGCAATGATTATTGAACAAGCATGAGTCAAGTAGCTTGGGCTGTCCCTGGCACTGAGTAGGTGCTCAATAAATAGTAGATCTTACTTTAATCATAATAATTAATAATTACAGGCTGGAATGCGATAGCATATGGAGGGAGGCCATCTGGGCCTGGGTTCAGTGGCCTTGACTGCATTAAAGGAAAGTGAGGGTCCGTGGGCCTGCCAAAAGGCGGCTCCAAGACCGATGAGTCTCCAGCTCCCCACGCAACTCTTTCCAACCAGGCCTTTGCCGTGTCCAAACTTGGTCCTGGCACCTCTCCAGGGGCTCAATTCAAGAGCCCATTATAGCAGTAATATAGCTCCTATTATCCACCAGCATTTAGATAAGGAAGAAAAATGGGCCTGAGGGTCTGAACCTAAACATATTTCAAAAACTCCCTGCCATTTGGCGCTCAGAGATGCCACCATACAAACAAACATCCCGACTTCTGACCAATACACCAAATATGTGGCAATTTCACAACGCCAACGTGGCTGTGGGCTGCCCTGAAGTACCGCAACAGGGAGGCGGCCCAGACCTGTGCCTGGAGCCCACCCGCACCGCCCTGTGTGGCCCTGGGCGGAACTGGGGGTTTGTCACCGAGTAGGGGGTGTTGGCAGAGCCCCCGGTAGAGCGCTTGGCACAAGGCAAGTGCTCAAAAAAGTGAGAGTTCCGCCATTCTCGTGACCACTACTCGCTTGGAGAGTGTCGAAGTGTAAGCAAGCCTGGACAAACACACAAAATGCGCCCCTCCCTGGAAAGAAAAAGTAGAACATCAGAGGGAAGCTGGTGACCAGAGTTGCCGGGTGTCCCTCCTGATTCCTCGCCCGCAGAGGGGAGCCTCACAGGTTTGGTGTTATTGCAGAAATCTGTACTGTGGTATGCTTCTGCGTGCAGCGTATTTTCATACGATAATGATATATTATGGGATGAAAGACCCTAGAGAGGATTTGTAGTTTGCAAGAAGCTGGCCGAGTGCCCCTCCACACACACGCGTGCACACACACACACACACACACACAACTTGATAGGTGCTGCTGGGACAGGACTTTCAGAGTTTTCATGGAGAGATAATCTGCCCCCAAGCCCATCCCCCACCTTCATTGTCCCTGCACCGAGGATCCCAGTGGTGAAGCTCTTGGTGCCCCAGGACGAGGGCCGTGAGTGCAGAGGGGTCCCTGGTGCTGCCCGGCCCAGCCGCATGCAGGGGACAGCCACTCCCGCACTCGGGACCTCTACCAGGTGTCATGCGGGAGATGCAAAGGCCGGAAAGACAGAGGTCCCTGGGCTTGGGTGGTCCACAGACCTGCCAGAGATGAAAGAGCACGATACCAGACCAAGGCTACTTCGATACTGAAAAAGGCAGACAGCACTGGTTAAGCAGACCAAGTCCAGGCCAAGTCCTGGAAAGCCTGTCTGCTATGCTCGGCGCTTTTAGATGATAACGCTAACGTATTAGAGTAGATTTTGAACCATATTTTCAATTATCCAAAATGCTCACTCATACCCGGCCTGCATTTCTTACACATCTGGGGAGTGTAACTGTGCTTGGCTAGTTTAACATGGAGCATTACATGGAGCCTGTTAGAAAGGGGCTCCCCACAGACCCACCCATTAGGCCGCCGCCCATAGCTGCCCTCCACGTTCTGAGTGGCCCGCTCTGCCTGTGCCCACCTCCCCACCAACCTGTCCCCCAAGTGCCCCCGGCAATTTTCCAGATCACTGAGGAGCTGATGGCTTGTTTGGGTCACACGACTGGGGCTTTCGGCTTCTATTTTCACTCAATCTTGAGGGTCCAGGACAACTAGAAAGGGAAAGGAGACCTGTTTTCCAAGAGCACGGCTTGGGGGAGCCTTCCCCCCCGCCCTCAGGGGCTGTCCCTCAGGATGTCAAGGTGAAGCAGTGACTCCCTCCAAAGACAGCCCTGGCGGGGGCGGGCACAAGCCTGACAGCGTGGGATTGCCATTTCTTCATTCCTTGGAGGACGAGAGAGTGAGAAGCCGAGGCCGCGACTGTTGTCTCAGCTGTGGGGAGGAAAAAGGAGCGCCCTGCCAGCACCTGGGGACACTGGCCTTTACCATTCCAGAGCAGCCAGCATGGGTCACTGGGGACCTGCCCCTCTTCTCTGCCTACATGTTATTCCAGCCATAAATCCAAGTGACAAGCTTGAACTTTCCTCAATTGACATGTTTACAAGGGAAGTCCACATTTGACAGGAAAATTAAGCCTATCAATCACTTAACGAGCTCGTTAATGAATGGTTCTCTGATCTCTTCTGGTAGCGGGGTTTATTGATTACGGAGGGGGCAGCCCGGGCCCCCTGGCCCTCTCCACACCCCCCACACTGTCACCCAGCTCCCCACCCACCCCCTCCTCCTGCCAGATGTTGTTGCCCTCTGACCTGTTCCTCCACTCCCAGCCCCCTCTCCTCCCTGAAGCCCAGCAGAGGGTTCTGGTTCAGGGTTTATCGGGAGGTCAGACCCCCTCCTGGCTCTGTTCTCTGATAGAACAAAGGGAACAGATGCAGGCTTGGCCTCCAAGCACCCACCCGGCATATGGAAGCTATCTCCTTCCTCCCAATAATCACCCAGGAGCTTGCTTGTTCAATGGCTTTGGTTTTTATTGCACAGAAACCAACCTATTCCCCAACATAAAACACTTTAACGGTGTCTCCCTCTGGGGTTTCTGGGAGAGGTCCTGTCAGGTATAAAATGTGCAGAACCCCTCTGACAGCCCACAGGAGCGAGACCTTCACAATTAGAAAGAGGGGGACAGGGCAGGAAGAAGGGGGGCATGCAGGGTGGAAGAGGCCAGCTTGCTGGTGGCAAAAGGGGTTGGGGTCCCATCGGGTCCAGAGGATCGGGAAGAACTTTCTGGAGCATCTGGCCCCGATGTTAAGGATGGGCGGGGAAGCTAGGATCAGTTGGAAACACAACCAATCTATGCCCATTCCCAACACACAGGAAGGTGGGGCCTCAAGTTGGAGACAAGTAGCAAATATTTGTTGACCGACTATTTTACTTAAGAATAATGATAACACAGCCCGGGAAGGCCTGGAACTTAGCGTATGTTCGCTTCACACAAACAATAGAGTTCTGCTGGTGGTGAGACCCCCAGGATACCCTAGCCACAGCCCCGCTGACCTATGAACTGGACACCGAAGTCAAGGAAGAAAGGTGCCATTGGCTGAAATGGATGGATCTTAAACCCGACAAACCCCTCAGCTCCTGTCTCAAGGATGTGGGATACGGGTGACCTTCCTGGGCTTCCTCTGTGAGCTTGCTCTGGGCCCCCCGGAAGAGGTGGCAGAGCCCTGAGCCACCTGAGAGGCCATGTTAGCTTCCCAGCACAACAGTAACAAATGGCCACAAACTGGGTGACTTCACACAATGGAAACGTATTGTCTCACAGTTCTGGAGGCTAGAAGTCCGAAACGGAGAGAGTCCACACATCCCTGCTCCCTCTGAGGGCCCTAGGGAAACATTTTCCCTTGCTTTTCTGGCTCCTGGTGGCTCCCAGCGAGGTCTGACATGCCTTGGCTGGTAGCCATGTCGCTCTGACTCCGCCTTCATCTTCACGTAGCCACCTTCCCTGTGAGCCTGTGTCCTGTCCTCTTCCTATAAGAATACCAGTCCCTGGATTAAAGGGCCCCCCTCATCCAGGAGGGCCTCATCTTAACTAATTGTACCTACAAGGACCCTATTTCCAAATCAGGTCATATTCTGAAGTTCCAGATTTTCAGGGGAACACTATGCAGCCTAGAATAAAGAAATAAATAATAAAGAGAGTGGTTGAACACTATTCAATCCAGAACAAAGAAGGTAAAACAGGAGGGAGTGGCTCCGGGCATCAGGGTGAACCACTTCCCGATCTCCTGCAGGCCGGCCGGGGAAATGCTGAAGCCTGGAGCCTTTCCAGAGGGCAAGAGGAAAGACAGAGGTGTGAGGGACGAGCTGGGGGAGACGGGAGAAGAATTGTATTAAGGTAAATTGCAAATACTAAAAAATATGAAGACGGCAATTGAAGTGTTTAAAGTGTGCTCTGGGTAATTCCAAGCAAATTTTAAAGCCATTTTCAGACCATAAAATCCTCTGGTCTAAATCATCAGCTCCCAGGCAGGCCCCAGTGCTCAGGCTGCAGAACCTCCCCCAGATGGAGGCTGGCAGGTTTGGGAGTCTCCAGCTAATCTGGCAAATGAGTGATGATTCTTTCCGGTGATTGGAGAGGGGACCTTCTCGATTTCTCTAGACACCTGCTCTACTTCCAGCCTGATTTGCTGGTGCTTTCTGTGGGGCTCATTCCCAGAAGTGTGGCTCAGTCACGAGAAACACAAAAACAAGCCTCACTGATGACATGTCCGACCTCGTTAGCCAAAGTCTACCTCTGGGGGCCTGTCCTCTCCAATCTCCTTCCAGCCAAGACAGCAAAGACTTCTGTGCAGACTCTTCCTAAATGTCGTGGGGCCGGCGTGGTGGAACACCTTCGACACGCCAGCCTGAAGCTCCTCGATCGTGGCACGTTGCAAAACTCATGGACCTCATGCTTTTAAACGCCCCTTCAGATGGCATCGTTCCATGGTGCTGGGGGGGTAGGAGAAGGCGGGCAGGGGCAGGGCAGGCTCCTACCAGAGCTTGAGGACAAACATACACTCTACCTGAGTAGAAGCTAGTCCTGATCAAGAAACTCACTGTCTAACAAGTTCCCATATAATGAAAATAATTCTTAGGGGTGAAGAGAGAGAGCAGTTTTTCTATCAGACAGATCAGTCTTTTTTACACCTGTCTCCGCCTGCCACTCACCAGCTACGTAAACTTGGGCTTCGATTTGACATTTCTGAGCCTTAATGTCCTCTCCTCGGCAGTAAGGTAAAAACTATAATAAATAGTGTGCGTAAGGCCCTGGCCATAGTAGGCCCTTCATGAGCAGAAATTCCTTCTTTCCCTGTGGCTACCTGTGTTGGATAACATATTTCCTATATGCAAATTGTTTGTAACTTTTGGCGGGATGGGGGAGAGTCGATGACCATCCAAAGAATAGCTCACCAAGTCTAGATACTCTCCCCTGGTTAAACAGT
>NC_058404.1:34357336-34632442 GCF_002201575.2 Neomonachus schauinslandi
GCCTTATGCAGACAGTATCTGAATGCAAAGGAGGAATCTTAATAGCAGGATTTTAATCCATGTCAAAGGTCTGTGGAGGGAGATTTTGGGAAGAGGGAGGATATATGGTAGATTGTGTTTTTGGCCCTGATTCTGCGTCCTTTTACTGTATCAGTGATCTTTGCCCAGTAACTTTGCAGGGCCCTCCCCATTTGGGGCAGGTCCTTTTTCCCAGGCTCTTGTCTTCAGGTCTGGCCATATGATTCACTTTTCCCAATAAACCTCGAGTATTTCCACTTGTGCTCTCGCACTTTGGGCATTGCCATGAAAGGGGCATGTCCAGGCTAGTCTGCTGCTCCCATGAGGAAGAGGAGAGACACGTGGAGCAGAGCCAAGTAGGTCCACGAAAGCCCAGCTCGGATCCACCCAGCCCCAGTGAACTCCAGCTGACCTGCAGAGTCCTGAGAATAAATGATTGTTCCTTTAGGCCACTGACTTTTGGGTAGTTGTCATGCAATGTTTTTGTGTCATTGACTAACTGATACAAGAGCCTTCTGGTATCTCTCAAAATGTACCCCAAAGATGGAGTTCCCTTTCTTACAGATGGGATCAGCCTGAAAGAACCTACCGCCTGGGTGAAGTACTGTAGGGAGGAGGGAAAAAACGGCCATCTCTCCTTCTTTATTTTCTGCTACAACCATCTGCCCCCTGACCTACATGTAGCCAGAATCTAGGGACTTTAGGTATCCCCACCTCCACCCCCATCGACGTGCATGGTTCCTGAATACAGCGCACAACCAAAGGGGGGCGAGGGAATGGGGGTCATCTTTCCCATACCATGTTAGCTGCACCCCTGAGTTTATACCAAGAGCTTGACCCTTTCATCACTGGGTCCTGTGGCACCAGACCACCCCTGCCTGTCCCCCAGCACTGTCCAGCTTTGGGGCAAAGACAGCAGTGTGGCCCAGAAGAAAGAGACTCCAGTTACAAAACCAAGTTCTTACTCGAGGTAAATCCCCCAGCCAGCCCTCCCTTGGTTGGTGGGGCAGTGGGGGTTGCAGAAGGAAATTCGAGCTCCCATCCTTACAAAAGGCATAGATTGGGTTTCCTACAGAGGTGACAGAAGACCCAGGAGAGCGGGCCCCTGTGGCACTCCCTCCACCTGTGGCCAGTGAATTACAGGTCTTCTCTTTGGGGACGAGGCATGCAGGTCAGTTTCCTGGGCTGATTGCCCAGCAGCAAAGTGCCGCTCTCCATGTCCTAGCAAACCAGCCCTGTCCTCCAAGAGCAGGATTTAGAGGGGTGCATCTGGGCTCCAAGGCTCTTCCCTCAACCCTTTGGGCCCAATGCACACAAACCAGCAAGACAGGAACAAGTCTTTACCAGGAGCACCAGAGACCAAGAAGCTTGACTTCTCTGCTCTTTTAATTTAATAAGGAAATAGCAGCGAAGATGGATGAGAGGGGTGGGGGTGGGGATGGGGTCAATGCTGAGCCAGCAACCCCATTGCTATGGAAACCGGACTCCAGTTCACACTGAATTCTAGAGCACATGCCAACCATCAGGCCAAGCCAGAGATCAGATGAAGAAAGTGACACTGGAGAGCATTTCAGAGGGACCGTTCTCCCAAACGCACACCAAAATTCCAAGTTTTGCCTTTTCTTTGAGCCATCTCCAGACGTGGATCCTTTGGCTACTGGGGCTCCTTGTTTGATGGGGGCCCAAGGAGCTGCTTCTCCTCCCCCAAGAGCTACTTAATGACTTTCAGAGATGACATCTTTCCAGTCTTGATATAAAAAGGTGGAAGAAAACCTTGAAAATGACCATGAGGTCCTTAATGAGAAGACAAAGTGTTTGATACAAAGGGAGCTATTGTAAATCAATCTAAAGATTGTCCAGATGACACTTTATCTAGAGTCATGAACACGCCAGACAGAATGCGTCCATAGAACAAACACTTGGAAGCAAATAGCATTCCCAAACATAATCGAAAATCCATCTTCGAAACTAATATTACACTATATTTTAACTAACTAGAATTTAAATAAGAACTTGAGAAAGAAAAAAGACAAAAAGAAAAAAGAAAATGCGTCTTTAGTCTGTCTTCGTGGAAAGTGTCAAGTCATCTTCAACAGAGTATGACTGTTGTCTTTCTGTGTGCTCCAGGTTACAAGTATTTTCGGAGGACTCAACTGAATAAAGCATTGTTTTTCCAAAAAAAGTAGGTGAGTATTTAAATGGTTAATAAGATATATCTTGCATTTCAATTTACACAGTAAATTTCCTAACAAGTATATAATAAAATCTTATAAACCAAACCAAGCAAACTATGGCCCACAGGTCAACCCAGCTCCCTTTGAGTTGTGCAACCTGTGAGCTAAAAATTGTTTTTACGTTTTTTATGGTTGGAAAAATCAAAAGAAGAAGAATATTTTGTGACGTGAGAAAATGATGTGAAATTCACAGCCCAGCGTCCTTAAATAGGGTTTATTGGAATACAGCCGTGCTGATTCATTTAGGTACTGTCTGTGCCTGCTTTTGCACTCTCATACAAAACTGAATACTTGTGACAGAGACTGGTGTCCTGCAAAGTCCAAAATACTTACTACCTGGCCGTTTACAGAAAATATTTGCTGACCCTTCCTCTAAACACACTATAGGAGTTTCCTCTTTCCTGGGCGTCAAAGAATACTCCTTCCCTAAGGTGAACAAGGCTCGTTCACTTTAGCTCTTGAGTTCCTTCAAAACAAGGTACCCCTGTATACAAACGTTCCTCATTTTATTGTGCTTTGTTTTGCTGTGTTTCACAGATATCGAATATTTTACAAATGGAAGCTTTGCGGCAACCCTGGACAAGCAAGTCTGTGGGTGCCATTTTTCCAACAGCATTTGCTCACTCTGCGTCTTTGGTAATTCTCGCCATGTTGCAAACTTTTTCGTTATTACTATCTTTGTCGTGGTGATCTGGGATCAGTGATTATGACTTGCTGAAAGTTCAGATGATGGTTAGTATTTTTGAGCTGTATTTTTTTTAATTAAGGTATGTACGTTGTTTTCTTAGACACAATGCTATTGCACAGTTAATAGACTACAATGTAGTATAAACATAACTTGTATATGCAGCAGGAAACCAGAAAATTCTTTTGACTTGCTTTGTTGCAATATGTACTTTATTGCGGTGGTCTGGAACCAAACACACAGTCCTTCTGAAGCGTGCCTGTGTATGACTCACCTCCCAACCACAGTAACCGCATGGAGTTTGCCTCCACTCTATTGGGAAAGAAGCTAGAGAGGGAAGGGGGTCTAGAATATACCATCTTAGCAGTAAAGATTCCAAGCACGGAGTGGAGAGGGGCTTCCTGGGGGTTCACAAGCGAAGCTGTTGCTCACTGAAATGCACTGCCAGTGCTTACCTCCTTGAGTGGCAAGAAAAGGAACAGTATCTGCTGAGATTTTTTCTTGGAAATTCAGCATGGTAGAGTGGAAAGGACATTAGCTTTGAGACCAGGTACATTCAGTTCAAATGCCACCTCCATTAGTTACTGGCTGTTTGACAATAAGTTACTTCATCTTTCTGAGCCTCAGTTTCCCCATCTGTAACATGAAGGTCATACCTGTCTCACAGAGTTGTCACCACTGATGATATCATGAGATGATGTACATGAACAAAGCACCCAGCTTAGTAAATGTGTCATGGCGGTCTCACACTCTTGGGTGGATATAGGAAGTTGGTGAAGAGGACAAAGATGCTCTGCCACTTTTTAGTTGTGTGACCTTGGGCAAGTCACCCCACCTGTCTGTGCCACAGACTTTTCCCTGGCAAAATGATAAAATGATAACAGACCTACTACTCTCTAGGTTCGTTGTGAGGTTTCAGTGAAGCACTCAGAATAGTGTTGGGCTTGCGTAGAGTGTTCAGTAAAGGTCAGTTGTAACTGTGACCTTCCCTGGGGGTACCTAGATGATGCTTCAACAAAGTGCTTTTCTCTGGTTAGCAGGAACACACTGGCCATGAGGGAGGACTTTCAGCCCCTCCCCAGGTACATCAAAACAGACTCTTCCTTATGCAAAGGGACACTGCCAAGCTTGGCCACCAACCCTCGGGGTCTCCTTCGGGAGGTCAGATGACATTCACAAGCCCTTCTGGAGCTAGTGCTTGGGCCAATAGGCAGCACCCGACAGAACCCGTTCTCTCTGCACGTTGGACCCTGGGATTTGAAGAACAAGATCTAGACAACAGGGCAGCTAGAGATTTACCTGCTCTTCCACTCACCTCCTACCTACCTGTGACCTTACCTAGCAGCAAATCACAGACTATTATTGTGGCCACTAGGTGATCAAGAGCAGTTTGACTTTCCCATGCACTAGTCACGCTCCTGAACCTTTGCTTATGCTGTGCCCTCCACCAGAAACATCATTCCTCCCACGTCTACACCCGAGACAAATGCAACTCATCCTTCTATCCCTAGCTCAGTTGATACCCTTGGGAACCTTCCCCCTCTCCTCTATATGGGGTCTCCCCGTCTTGTACAGAACTGCGCTCAGACTTTGATGATGTCGTGGTTTTCACACTACATTATAGTTAAGGCAGTTTGTGTCTGCGTCCTCCCCTCTGTTCAATCTATCTTGAGGGCAGGGTCAATCTGTTCCTTCTAATCATCCTCAGCACCTGCCATAATGCTTGGCATACAATAATGACGCACCCAGTGTTTGATGCCTAAGTGAATAAATGAACAAAACATACATTCGCAAGCAACTGGGAAGAAGAGGGAGATCACTGTTTAAAATTCAGTGTGGCTCAGCATCTCTTGGGTGCCACAACAGGGACCCGTGTGGTTTTAAGATGTTTCCTTGAAACCTCACTCCTTCCAAATGGGGGTGTCAGCTGTTTGGGCTTCTCCTCAGGTCCTTGCCCTTGGCAACCCAAGTCACCTGTGCACCTCCAGCTTAGACCTGGAGCATTCTGGCATAATCTGTTAATGTGAATGATCTCTCTTCTTGACCAGCAAGGTTAAAGCAAGGTACCTCTTAAAAGAAGAATATGAAGAGCCGTGGAGCAGCATGGAGAGTTCAAGTACAACTGTTTTATAGGGAAGGTCAAGCTCACCTTGTGTCGGGCACTTGGGTTAGCAGTTACCGATTAAAGGAGACAATACCATAAATTTTGCAGGCTTTTTAACTCCTGGGGTACTCCCCCCTCTCTAATCCCCTTGACTGGAAAGACTCTTCCCTAGGTTTCTGAGAACACGGACCCTCGTGATGTTTTCTTTTGCCACAGAGCCCACGTGGAGCTCAGTGCTTTTTTTGTTTTTGCCCACTGCTTCCTTAGTAAGATTTGTTTCCAGAAAACAGCCTGGGTCCAATTTTTTTTTTTTTTAATACGTTTCCTATTTCAAAGGTAACTTAAAAAAAAAAAAGTGACAGGGCTGCAGTCTGCAGCTGGACCAGAAGGGGGAGGCTGAAGGAAGTGGATTCCTGCAAGTCTGTAAAAAAAGTACTAATGGGGTGGTGGGGGCAGGGTGAGGGGAGAGGGGGTGATTAGAAATGCGGAGAGGAAGAGAAGGAGGGGTAGCGAAATCAAAATAATAATAATAAAATAATAATTGCAGCCATCATTTTAGTGTGCTCGATGCTTTACATATGTGAGTTTATTTAATCCTCCCGACAACCCCAGGAGGTAGGTATTAATATCCCCATTTTTCAGATGAGGAAATCAAAATGCCAAAAAAGAAACCCTTCAAACTTTCAATTTGTACCCTAATTTTAAGGCAGTTGGATTGCCGGGCTATAACCAAGTCATTTTGTAAGTAAATACTGACAGTTTGATATTTTTTTTTCTTTTTAAAATTTTTAATGTGCACTCTTCCAGGCCCCAGGTCAGTAACTGAATACGTGGGAAGTCTTTTAAAATACCAATGAGAGCCTTTGAAATAGCACAGCTGAAAACCACTACTTTTCACACTGGGCTTCATTCAGAGTTCAAGGTTGTACATTTTTCTCCCACACAAATTCAACAGCAAGAAACCGCAAGAATTGAGTGTTTTCCAAGTCTAAATAGGCGAATGTGAACGTCAGGAAAAAGCACGAGGGGAAATTTATTTGAAAGCACTTCTCTGAAAAACTTTGCCCCTCAGTTTCCTGGCTTCAAGGCCCTGAATCTGTCTAGATAGTTAACAGATACCAAATCACCAGTAGCATTCAATAAATATTCAACAGTATGAATATCACCGTGGGTTTCCTGATGGGTCTAATACTTGTTAGAGTTTTCCAGATGAATCACTGCTGCTTTATCCAGAGTCCCTACCATGACCAGCTCCATACCTGCCCTCTGCATGAACTCCACCAAGATTGCCCACCAGGTAAAACTTCCTCAAAATGTACTAAACTGCAATCATTTTTCTGTCCAGTGCATCTCTGCGACCAGACTGCGTATGCCCCCAAAGTGTGTCCTACAGAGATTTCCACATAGGAAGGATTTAGTGAGTGTTGCTGAAGGAATAAATAAATGAACTTCAGCAGACTGTACATCTGTACAGTGAGGTTTTCTTTTAGCATGAGCACTTGGGGTTTGGGAACAGGAAAAGGGGCGGGCAGGAGGGGAATAGGGTTTTGTTTGGTTTTTTATCTTCTTATCCCCTGTTATATTTCAATTGAATTTGTCAAGAGGTTTGGAGTCTTATTTTCCCAACATGAATCACTGATGATCTAACAAATTAATTACCCATCCATCCTGCCCTACTGAGTGAGGTCATGGGAGAATGGATGGGTTTAGCCGACCTCTTCTGGACAGTCGTGTCACAGGCCCCATTTAAGAACTTGAGTTCAATGCCAAAATTGCCAGTTTAGGTTAGAATCAGACTTAAATGTATCTTATTATACACAGAGGCACACAAACGCAGTATGTCATCTTTAATGGTTCAGAACAAAGCCTAAAAAAATAGTGTCCTAGCACAGATGAATTTTATAACCTTTGATATATGGCTTTCATTATTAACAATAATTTCTGTAACTGCATCCAAATTCGGGAAGACACCCGATGAATATTAATTTTATTTTTGATTTATTTTCTGCACCCGGTGGCTCCCTCTAGGGCCGACCTGCGTTCCCAGCGTCCTTCTTGCCCTGAGAGCCTCTCCATCCTCCAGAGTGAAATTCTCATGGTCCTGGGAACAGCCTGGTTCCAGGAATAGTGCACTTCGGGTTTTGCTTTTCTGCTGGAAACTGAGGGTTTTTTTTTTTCCCATTGCATTTTCTTACCTCTTTCTATTTTACAAAGATTTCCCCCTCATCCACCCTTTGTCATTATATTAAAATCTAATTGCAAGACAACTCTCCTCACCTAAGTCATCAACAAAGCCCAATTATTTCTAATACATGCAGAAGGGGGAAAAAGTGCCAAACAATAAAAAGGCATGCAGTAACCTAAGCCTTTTTCACAGTCAGGCTTCAAGTTCACATGTGAATTTATGCCAGTTTTGACATTAGCCGAAAAAATTAACAGCTCTCAAAAATGAAACTCTCACAAAAGGGGTTTTGTGTTTCAAGCAGAATAAATTATAGTGTGATGTTATTAAAACACTTAGTTGTTAAGTTGCCAAGAAAATCCAGTATATTCACACAGACTCGAGGACCTGTCTCCATGCAAAGTAATTAAATTAGATTTATGGGCTGCATTACATCAGTGTTTGATAGTTCATTTTTCCTTTCTTCATATTTTGCCCTGCTTTATTAGAGCATGTGACAGATGGTAAAAATAGTGTGAAGTTTCTTGGCCCTGTGCTAAATCCCCTTTCGGTAGTATATCTCTCTTCTGTCAGTTCTCCCCAGCGATGATAAATTAACCTCTCTCTTTGTATCCCAAGTGTGGTGGTAAAGCTCTCTTTGACACAGCACTATCACTTTATCTTAATCTGTGCTGTTTCTAGGAGAGAGGGAGATGATGCAATCGCCACCATGAGTTTAAAGAGAAGATTTATTGTGTCAGAAAAAGGGAGGATGATTAATATAATATGCATCATTATATTTTTCATTTTGTCTCATTTGTCGCCTTCTCCTCAGCCGAGGCAAGGAGTTGGCCAGGGTGCGCCGTCCTCTGGACAGCCTTTCCTCCCGGGCCGGTCTGCTGGGCGGCGCCTGGGGACTAGCAGTGGAGGGTGGCCGGTCCTCCTCCTGGCTACCCAGCCTCCACCGGGCCTCCTCGAACGGGGCGAGGTTTTTCTCTCTGGGACCTTAGCCGGCTTCCTACCCCTCCCCGAGGGAGGCAGCAGCCCCTTGGGGCTGCTTGCCCCTCCGCCCCCGCCCCGGCTCCCCCGTGGGAAGGAAAGGTAACTAAGGTCACGGGCATTATTTGAGGTGGATCAAATCATCAGAGAGTGTCCTAACACTAAACGGGAGGTGGGGTCACCCAGCCCCAGGAGACACTGCCGGCGGGACCGGAAGAAGCAGTGCCATATGGAATGTTTCTGTAGGAAGGGACATAATATTATTATTCCCCTTACAACAAAGCTCTAGTCTCCTTAAGCTACTCCTTGGCTACGGATTGCTTATATCTGGAAACTGGCTTTGTGCATTCAGCTCCATAAGCATTCATTGGCATGTGTCAGACTCCGGATGGATGCAGAGGCGGACTGAGGGCGTCTGCCTGCCCTCAGGAGGCTCGCGTTCTAGCCATGGGCAGCCGGCAGCCAAACGCAGGGTGCATCACTCCCTCCCAGGTCCTCCCTGCACGGAGGGTGCCAGGGGAGGGACCCTGGATCCCACTGAGGGAAGGTCCCAAAATCAAGGGAAGCAGATTCATTGCAGAGAAGATGAGCATAATTCGAGTATAATGGGAAAGTATCATCTGGAGTTGAAAGGAATCCTTGTACGTCTCCCCAAAAGTGAATAATGCTTTTTATGAAGTGAGTGATCATAACTCCATTTCTCTGCTTTAAAAAAAATCTGGATTTTCAATATTTGCTGGAAGCAAGGTGACCCTCAAGAATCCCAGCCAACTGAAATATTTTCACCTGGTTTTCCTCAAAGACTCTGAAAGAACCACATGGCTGGAGGCCTGTCTTCGTTAATCTTACCCAGGGAATCAGCGCTTTCCCCCTCTAGGACTGCCCTCCGCACCCCTCACCCCAGGAGGGGCACTGGCAGCTGCGTTTTCACTTGCACTAAGCGGCACGCCCCACCCCCCAGCATAGTCGGACCAGGCCTGGACCAGTTGGGTTCTCTATCTTCCAGGGGTCTGGAATTGGGGCAGAATAACTGCCAGAGGGCTGAAGAGGGAAGGAGAACTAAGTTGCTGGAGGCAGCTATCATCCTCCCTAAGTATCAAAAACCCAGAGGTGCCTGGGTGGCTCAGTTGGTTAAGCGACAGCCTTCTGCTCAGGTCATGATCCTGGAGTCCCCAGATCGAGTCCCCAGATCGAGTCCCGCATCGCATCTGGCTCCCTGCTCAGCAGGGAGTCTGCTTCTCCCTCTGACCCTCCTCCCTGTCATGCTCTCTGTCTCTCACTCTCTCTCTCTCAAATAAATAAAATAAATAAAATCTTTAAAAAAAAAAAAAAAAAAACCAAAAACCCAGATGCCAGAGCAGATACATTTGCAGAGAGGCGCAGAGGAGAGACTCAGGAAGAGCTTCTTGGATCCTGATATGATTTTCCATGCACCCTTTGGGTCCTTGAGTCCCAAGAGACTCCCTTGTCTAAATAAAATAAATACTCCTTTTCTTTTCTTTCCTTCTTTTTTTCTTTATTTATAAGGTGGTAGAGCACCATGTGGGGAGTTTGAACAAAAGAATGACAGACTCAAAGCTCTCTGTTGATGTTGAGTATAAACAAGTGGGGACTCATGCAATTAAATCATTATAATTTTAGAATGAACTCCCCAACAAATTAAGCTAACAATGAAATGGGATGCCTTACAAAGCTGTGAGCTCTCCATTATTCAAACAAAAGCTGAATTTCAATTTCATTTAAAGGAAGTCTTGCCTTCACTAAAAGATAAGACTCTTGGGGCATTTTTCTAATGTATTAAAAGAGGGGAAATACCAAAGTTAGTCAACAGAAGGACAAAGAAAATATAAAGAAAGAAAACATGTTATCCAAAAGAGCCTCTTTCTTTTTTTTAACATATTTAAACACTTTATTTTCTCTTAGAACACATAAATGGTCATTCATTCACCACTCAATTAGTATGGGGCGCAAGACTTCTCCAGGAGTAAGGATCCACTGACTGAAGTTCAGCATGGACCTCTTTCTTAAGGAGAAAAAAAATGTGAGGAAGGACATGGAAAAAATAAGTTAGGAATTGTGGAGGAGAAGTCTACAAGGGTAAAAAGTCATCGTAAGATATTTTAATATGTCCAAGTTCCAAGTATGGTAAGCTGGACTCTATCTCATGTCCCAGGAGACTCCCTTATACCCTAAAAAAAAATAAATTCCCATTTTTTTCTTAAATTAGACCAGATGTTTTCTATTCCTTGTACCTAAGGGTCCTGACACACCTGTATTTCCCACAAGTCCCTCCCCTGGTGTTTCTGGTCCGGTCAGGCTGGCTTCTTTTGCCATCCCACATCTGCCTTGCTCCGGTTTGTATTCTCCAACTGGCTCAGATTGCTTCTTTGGCCAGAAACGCCTTCCCTTGCCCCCTGATCTAGCCTACTCGTAACTCGGACACCTCCTCCATCATGAAAATGACTCTGGCCTCATTGTCGATCTGTCCCTTGAGTTTCTCCTTAGAGTCTATGTCACAAAATTTTGGCAATTAATTCGATTCTGTAGTGTGTGCTATGCCGCTATGTGGATTTTGTCTCCCCCCAAGAGACTGTGAGCTCCTTGAAGGCAGCAACACGTCTTCAGAGTCTTAACTGGATCTCCTGCAATGCCCGCGCCTGGTGCCCCAGCTGGATCCTGACTTTCTGGCCAGGCTGGGAAGAGGGGACCAGAGAATGGGACGGCCTTGGTTCAGATGGAGATGCAGGGTCTCTTCTGTCCTCCTCCCCAGCTCCGAGGATCCTCTTCTCCACCATCTTGAAAAGGGCTCCCACCCTCACGTTCAGCAGGATCGGAGAGTAAAAACATTGCCGTGGAATATGGAAAAGGTGATGCCATTTACAAGAGAACCAACGTCACTGCCAGAAAAAGTAGGGTCAGCTAACAGAGATATGGGGTGATATGTATAAACCCAAACTTTGGATGAACTAAGCATCATTTCAACTTAATTTTGGAAATCTAAATATATGGAATGCATTAGCTGATTTTATTTTTGGCAGCAGACTTAACCATTCTAATCATGTTTTGCTCCAGCGAATTTTAAAATTAGTTTGCATTTCCTAAGCCCACATCAGCTGGGTGAGGGCTGAAGGAGTGGGGGAGGAGGGAGAGGGGAGAGGGGGATGCTAGGAGAAAGCCAGGCTGGGATTAAAACTTTCCTGGCAGATGCTTCATTAAGTGGATAATCCACATGCAGATACATAAAACTGACTAGAGTCGGGTCCCTGGCCGAGGAGAATCTGGTTACTGCAGTGCAAATAGGCACCTGTTCACCTGCCCAAGATAATTAAAAACAAAGTGCCAAGTTAAGGAAGGAAGGGGGGGGAGGGCGATTTACTGCCTGCATACCTTCTGGGAAAAGGGAAAATTGCAAAAACAAAATTTCTTTTATTTTTTTAAATATTTTATTTACTTATTTGAGAGAAAGGAAGCAGGAATGGGGGTTGGGCAGAAGGAGAGGGAAAAGCAGACTCCCTGCTGAGCAGGGAGCCCTAACTACTGACCAGGATCTGGATCCCAGGACCCCGGAATCATGACCTGAGCCGAAGGCGGACACTTAACTGACTGAGCCCCCCGGCTCAAACAAAATTTCTGGGTGATGATAAATTTTCTCTACTTTTTTGTAGGGTTGAGTAATCTATTATTGTCTGCTAACATGGTAGTGATTTTTTTTTTAAAGATTTATTTATTTATTTGAGAGACAGAGAGCATGAGAGGGGGGAGGGTCAGAGGGAGAAGCAGACTCCCCGCCGAACAGGGAGCCCGATGCGGGACTCGATCCCGGGACTCCAGGATCATGACCTGAGCCGAAGGCAGTCGCTCAACCAACGGAGCCACCCAGGCACCCTTTTTTTTTTTTTAAAGATTTTATTTATTTATTTGAGAGAGAGAATGAGAGAGAGAGAGCACATGAGAGGGGGGAGGGTCAGAGGGAGAAGCAGACTCCCTGCCGAGCAGGGAGCCCGATGCGGGACTCGATCCCGGGACTCCAGGATCACGACCTGAGCCGAAGGCAGTCGCCCAACCGACTGAGCCACCCAGGTGCCCCTGGTAGTGATTTTTAAATGACAGAAGAATCCGTGTTTCTTTCAAGGGTTCACTGTGCTTTGTGTGTGTCTTTAGTCTCAGTCAGCTCTGGGAGGTGGAGGTGGACCCAGATCCCTATTTCTGAGGAGGCTGCCATGTGCCAGAAGTCTTTTCCAAAATCGGCCCTCGCCCTCTAGCTTATCATGGTAAGAGCCACTGCCTCATGTGGGACCACTGCTGTGTGCTAGGAAACGTACAGTCCTGCAGCTTTGACTAAACAGCCATTTGCAGATGAGGAAACGGAGTCATGGCGGGGTTATGTCAACTTGGGTAAAGTCGCACAGCCAGAAAGTAGTTGAGCCTGTCCCCTACTGATGGCGCTACCTTTCAAGCGATACAGATCGTGCTTTGAGCTAGAGAACTGGACAGAGCTCGTTCTCCAACCCCTTTATGAGATCAAGGAACTCCGGAGGTGGCACACCAACCAGTGTTCCTGGGACTTCTGTGCTCCCTGTCGCCTAAGAGGCTGTCCTTGATGGCCAGCTGTCCCTTGATGAGCTGCTCTGGCCTTGAGACAGAGAGCAGCCCTCGACATTGCTCAGTAGCCAGTGTAGAGGCGAAAAAGGAAACGTGCGAGCTAAGACGTCTGGCCTTCATCTTCATTAGATCCTGCCTCTACGCAGACCAACCGTGGCCTGTGGTCCCTATGGGCTAACTGTAGGAAGACATTGTTGGAGGGCTGAGAAAAGGTGTCAAAGAGGAGTCTAGTTACACTAAGGACAGAAAACACTAGCGAAATTTATATGATTAAACCAACATTAACCTAAGGACTGGTCAAAAGAGAAAAGTTTAGTGGTGTATCAGTCAGGGTTCTCCAGAGAAACAGAGCCATAGGAGGTACATGTGTGTGCATGTTTATACATATCTATACATATACATATATGAAATAAAGAGGTATATTTTAAGGAATTGTCTCACATAATCGTGGAGAATTGTAAGTCCGAAATCTGTAAGGCAGGCCAGAAGGCTGGAAACTCAGGCATGAGTTAATTGCTGCCATCTTGAGGTAGAACTTCTCAGGGAAAGCTCAGCTTTTGATCTTAAGGCCTTCAACTGATTGGATGTGGCCCACCTGCCTTATCAACAGTATGCTCCTTTATATAAGGTCAATTGTAGAAGTGAACCACATCTTAAAAATACCTCCACAGCAACACCTAGATCAGTGCTGGACTAAATCACTGGGTACTCTAGTCAAGTAGACACAGACAATTAACCCTCACGGTAGGATTACTCTAATACAACTCTTTTCACTCTTTTGTGTTCTCTCCCAATAACTATATATGTATTTTTTTTGGTTGTAAAAAAACTATATTACAAGAATGTACTGCTTTTATTACACATATAAGGCACGTTCATTATAGAAAATTTGTATACATAAAAATTTGCCATTCTAATTTCTTATGTAATTTGTAAACTCGTTTTCATATTTATAAGGCTGTCTCCTCCATGGGATTATGGATGCCATAAGAACAGGGGACCATGTCCCATTGCCTTTTTATGCCTATCATTAATTATGGGGCCTGGCACATACTAAGTGCTCAATATATTTTCGTTAGAAGAATGGGCTTCGTTGCATAAAGCCCACACTTATTATTTGTAATAGCTACATAATAATCAAAATAATATACTAAAATTCTCTTAGCTCATCACCTGTTCTTAAACATTTAGATTGCTTGCAAGTGTTTCTCTTTTCCTATGATAAGTTTTGCTGTTAAGAACTTCTTTGTACACATACGTTTTCCTTTCATTTGAGTAGTCCAAAAAAGCTTGTTTATACACGTTCTCCTTTAGAGTACCGTGGCAATAAACAATCACACCGATTAGTCAAACGACTGATTTAATTTAGAGGGAAGTACGGGTCAAAGTGATTATTTGAAAGATTCACTGAGACTAGAACGATAGCCACCTAATAAAAACTAGTAATTGTGAAACTCACTACGAAACTGTCCCAGACAACATCGAGCTCTGTTAAGTGTGGCAGGTTTTTGCCTCTTATCTCTGTCCCACAACTGCCCTCTACGATAATGGGGCTGGAAGTCTGCAAACTACTTTTTCCAGCTTCCTCAGGCAGCTGGCTTCCTGTTAGGTTTTGCCAAACTGGCAGGAGAATCAAGATCTGAGAGGAGGGGAAACGTCTTTGTTCCTCTGTCTCTCTCTCTCTCTCTCTCTCTGTCTCTTTCCCCTCTCCCTCTGTCTCAATCTCTCCACTCATCCCCTGCCTTCCTCTGATAGTGTTTCTTACATTAGCCCAGCTTCTGAGGCTGTGATCCGCCTAATGACCCACCTTAGCTTCTGGAAACCCCATCAGCACCCTGCAGTCCTCCAGCCCTAGACTATCTCTGAATTACTTTAATCTCTCACTCTCTCTTTTACTCTTTGACTTTCCAAGATCTTTGTAATCTATACCCTGTATTAAATATCCTCTTTTTGAAATACCTCGGTTGACTTCTGTTTTCCTCACTAGACTCTGATTAACAAGACAAAGATAATTTTTTATGAGGAACTGCTGGTTTTGCCCACTTTGGTCTCCAAAATCTTGACTTTAGGAATCAATCCAAGTACACTCTTCCAAAATGTCTCTATGTGACTATATTAATCATGTTTTTTATTGTCTGTATTTTATGATTTTTTTTTTTTTAAGATTTTACTTATTTATTTTTGAGAGAAAGAGAGAGCACACACAGTCACACGAGTTGGGGGAGAGTAGAAGGCAGAGGGAGAGGGACAAGCTGACTTCATCCTGAGCACAGAGCCCAACTCGAGGCTCAATCCCACGACCCTGAGATCATGACCTGAGCTGAAATCAAGTATCTGATGCTTAACCCACTGAACCACGCAGGCGCCCCTGCTTTATGATGTTCTCACGTCTTAAAAAGCTGGCCGGAGAGAGCCAACCCCTCCCCCAGAACTAGCAGGCAAAGGGCTCACCCAGAGCACATCTTTCACATCAAACCAGCCACCCTTCCTCTAACTCCCTCACACAGCCAATTGTCTTCTGCTCTAACGCACCCCAGAGCCGGGTACCAGACAACTAGAGACCACCCCTATGGCCAAAGCCCACCAGGTATTCAAACCAGCCCAGCCTGCACTGTATGTTCTCCCCTGCCTTGTCTTTCCTACAGAAACCCCAATACAGGCTCTGGTTCAGGCTTTCCTTTCGCCTCTTTCTTTCACCTCTGCTTCTGCCTCCCCCTCTGCGCCTCCCCCCACTCATGCTCACTCACGCTCTCTCTCTCAAATAAATAAATAAATAAATAAGTTTTCAGCATCAAATGAATTTGGGGAATGCTGAGTTCAGTACATTTCGATCAACCTCTTTACTGTATATTAACGTACTAGTGTGCATTTTGAATCTCTAGGAGTGTTTCCTAATTTTTTTAACCAAGTGGTCTTTATTCACACATTGTTTAGTTGTGTGTGTGTATAATATACCTTAAGATATCTTAAGTTATAGACATACGTCTTCAGTGTCATAAATATACAGATACATCCATGTGACACTTATCCGCATACATATATTGACATCTTAGAAAGCTTGCTGGCTGTGGGGAGACTGTCCCTCCCAGGGCTAGCCTTTTCTTAGAAATAGCAATGGACTCACCCAGAGCACGTCTCTCATATACAAACCTACCAATCCGGAGCGAGCAACCAGTCCTTCTATCACTGTCATTCCAAAGACTTCCTGCTGTCCTAGCCTCCTTCTGGTTTGCTCCACATACAGATATACAGAAAAGCAGAGGCAATTCTTTTTTTTTTTTCTTTTTAAGATTTTATTTATTTGTTTGACAGAGAGAGAGAGATAGTGAGAGCAGGAACACAAGCAGGGGGAGTGGGAGAGGGAGAAGCAGGCTTCCCGCCGAGCAGGGAGCCTGATATGGGGCTCGATTCCAGGACCCTGGGATCATGACCCGAGCAGAAGGCAGACGCTAACAACTGAGACACCAAGGCACCCCAAGGAGAGGCAATTCTTTAAAAAACTTGTTTTCTTGTCTTCATGAAGCTGTGAAAAGGTTGTGGTAAAGACTGAACTCACGCTTTGCGGTGAAAACTGAACACAACACAGAGGACCAAACATATTGACATATTGACACGTAACTGGCTATCAAGATTACAGCATTATCAGATCTCAGTTCCCCCAGTTTCTGCTCCTACCCCTTGCTTCGGGCAAAATTGCCTAAGCCTCTTCTTTGAAAGCCCTTGTTATAAATCTCAGACCTGACTTATTCCCTGCGAGCAGGGCAGGCTTTAAGTATGAAACCATTACCATGCCCTTTAGTTTGCTTTCTTTTCTCAGGAGATTAAAAAGGGGTTCGTTGTAAATATACAAGCAGCCCCATAGAAGGAAGTTCACAGAAACCTGAAGAACAGAAAATACGAGCTCAGCAAGGCCTCACAGAGAACTAAAAAGTCATTGTACATTAAGTGTGCCCTCTCTCTCTCGTCGATCTCCCTGTCCCCCGCCTCCCCCCCCGCCCCTCCGCTTAAGCCAAGCCTGCATCTTTAGGAGGAGGGTGCTTTACTGCCCTCCCTCCAGCTCCGGACTTGGTCTAGCTTCAGCGTGCACATGACTTCTGGTGGCTGCCCAGTCTGTGGGTGGTTTCACTTCCCCCGGGTTCCGTAAAACTCTGACTGTGAGCAGGATGGATGATGATCAAGCTCTCCTCCTCAAACTTGAAGGCTGCCTTTTCTCTCAGAGCAATAGTATTCTGCACACCGGGTGGTGAAGGAGGGGTTTAAAGCCCTTTTGGCCAGAAGAGATTTTTTTTTCCTACCATCCTAACTGAAGTTTGTTTCAAGCCCAAACCTAAAATGGCTCCCCATTGGCATGACCTTCTCCACACCCCCACCCCCCCAGGCCCAACCTCACTTCTCCACAGCTCACGCTCTCCCTTGGCCCTGCTCACCCGGCCCACCTGCCTTCTGTTCTACTCGCACAACCACACAGTCTGCTCCCTCTGCGGGCAATACTCACCCTCTCTTTTTGGCTGGTCAGCCCTCCTCACGCTTGAGACCTCAGAGCAGATATGACTTCCCCAGGGGGTGCTCTCTCTGCTCTCCCTGCTTAAGTAAACCCCATCCCCACCCACCACAGGCTCTGGTGGCATCCCATTCCCTTTTAGATTTGTTGGAGTAGTTATTTTATAAATGACTTTCTCCCTCCTATCTGCTTTTGTTCATCAGTGTATCCCCAGCCCCCACCACCTGATGGTCTCTTAATGAATATCTGGCTGTATCCATTCTGTCTCCAGCAATCAGATTGTTCATTTCTAAGTGCCTTGACCGGTCCTTTGTAAAAACAATTTGTCCTTGTTTCATAATTTCCTGTTCTTGTTTCATGGATATAGTGGCCTCTTTTGTCTCCTGAAGGATATTAAATATAATTGTTTTAAAAGTCTGTGCTTGGCTGGCTCAGTTGGTTAAATATCTGATTCTTGATTTCAGCTCAGGTCATGATCTCAGGGTCGTGGGCTCTGCACTCAGCAGGGAGCCTGCTCGAGATTCTCTCTCTCCCTCTCCCTCCACCCCTCCCCCACTCAAGTTCTCTCACTCTCTCTAAAAAAGTTAAAAATAAATTAAATAAATAAGCAAAAGCCTGTGCTGCTGGCTCTATTGTTTGTTTCCTTTTGCGTAAGAACTTGTTTATCATCTCTTGTTCATTTTGAAGGCTTTCTTCAAGTGTTTCATAATTTTTCAGAATGTCAGTCTTCTGTGGCAGAAGTTGCTCACAAGTAGCCAGAGTGGTAGCTCCCCTCTGAGGTCTTGAGGCAAAGTCACTCTTTAATCACCTCCTGCTTAGAATTCTACAACATTTCCCTCTCGCCTATTTTACCTCAGTTTCTCTTCGGAAGAACTCTAGGTGGTTGAAAGAACATGTATTAATGTTATCTACATTTTACAACTCAGTAAACTAAAATTCTGAGAAACCATCTTTTCCAAAATCAAGGACTTAACGAACCATCAGATCCAAACTCATAGCAGACCACCCAACCACGTATTCCGCGCTCTTCACACCACGCTACCACTTCCTTTCATATGGATCTACTCAGCGGCGGCATGCTGGTCAGGGTTTCCAGTTATAAGGGACAGAAGCCTGGTCCAAGCTAACAGACCAAAGAGACAATTTCTATAAGGGGAAGAAGGTAGCACATGACCACAACAATGGCTGGAGCCAGAGACCACAGTGTTTTCAGGGTTCTCTTGCTCCATCTCGGGCTTCTGCTCTTCTGTGTGTTGGCTTCATTCTCTCCTTCCGCAGATTCTTTTCTCCACATGGGAAAGTAAGTGCATGGCCTCCAGGGTCCCAGATCCACATCCCAGCAGCCCTGCCCTCCCACTCCCAGAGGAAAGAGAGAATTTCTCTCTCGCACCTTCAGTTTTTAAAATCCTCAAGAAGGACTGTGGTTGGTCCAATGCATGTCACATGCTCACCGCCTGAACCAGTCACGGTAGTCATGGAGATAGGATATTATCATTGGCCTGATCTACTATGGACCCACCCCTGTGGCTGGAGGGCAGGGTCTAATTGTCAGCCGACCACTAAAATCACATGAGCAGCTCCTCCAAAGGACAGTGATAGTTCCCTCTTGTTATGTGGATCACCTAATAGGGTTTGTGTTGGATGGCTGCCCAGTAAGTTTTGCACACATCAGAACAATAATTAGCAAATAGGTCCAGAGACATAGCCATTTGTTATGAAAACCAGTCATGCTTCGGCCCGGTATAGGGGACAGAAGCTGGACTTGTGTTTCAGACTCCGGGTTTAAATCCCAATACTGTTGTTCAAGAACAGTGTGACCTTAGACAATATGCTTAACAACGATACTTGAGTATTTGTTATTCTCTTGAGCAATATATTTAACTTGGCAGATAATAAGCCCTCAACAGTTTCAAATATACCTCTCCTAATATCTGTACTATCTATTTCCTTCCTCGCTGTCCAGATAGCCATGATTCCCAGCCAGGATTTTGCAGCATTCCCAGGTATATCTTTGGTTGATTCAAAATTTGCCATGAAAGTCTCAAAAATGTTTTAATAAAAGGTGCTTTCATTCCTTTCACTTAAAAAAAATAAGTGTGTTTGTTTCTGCTTTTTAGGAGAAGGAAGGCATGAAACCAGACAATCAGAATTAAACAAACAAAAGCGGTTGTTGTGGGCTGAACTGTGTTGGAGATAAGGCCTTTAAAGAAGTAAGATAAATATGACTGTATGCGTAAGCCTTAATCCAATATGACTGGTGTCATATTGATGACTGGTGTCCTTATTTGAGGAGGAAGAGACACTGGGGGGCTGTGCACAGAGGGGAAACCATGTGGAGTAGCAGAAGAAGACAGCCATCGGCAAGCCAAGGAGAGAGGCCTCAGAGGAAACCAATCCTGCCAACACCTCAATCTTAGACCTCTAGCTTCGAGAACTATGAGAAATTAAGTTCTTCTTGTTTAAGCCCCCATCTGTGGAATTCAGCCTGAACAAACTAATGCAGGGTTGTCCCAGCTTTTAAAAAATGTAGGAGTCATTGTCTTTGATGAAGAAGTCCATTTCTGGGCGCCTGGGTGGCTCAGTTGTTTAGCGTCTGCCTTCGGCTCAGGTCATGATCCCAGGGTCCTGGGATGGAGCCTTGCAACGGGCTCCCTGCTTGGCGGGAAGCCTGCTTCTCCCTCTCCCACTCCCCCTGCTTGTGTTTCCTCTCTCGCTGTCTCTCTCTGTCAAAAAATAAATAAAATCTTAAAAAAAAAAAAAAGTCCATTTCTATGCAAACTCTATCATGTTGAGATCAGCTCCTATTCTGCTTCCCCCCAAATTTATGTCAAACCCATTAGTTAAGGAAAAATTTCTATAGCAGACTATGTAAACTGTATGTGGCTATTTCCATTAACAGCAGATCGCTTCTAAACATTTCCTTCTATCTTCTTATCCTAGCCTCGTCTTCCCGCACCCCTTGAAGCCATCTCTTCCCACGACGTTCCCTACAATGCCATGGCCAAGGGATTGCCCTTCATGGACCAGACATGAGTCTCTTCATTAAACCAGCCAAGGCCTTGCTATGCCAGTGTTTAGAGAAATGTAAATCATAATTATACTTAAAAAGAGTTTCTTTCTCCCGTTTGCAGGTCCCATTCTCCAAGAGCTTGGTAGTTTGAAAATAATTGAATTGTTTGGGTTTTATGATAGGTTAGGTGAACAGAATTAACAGCTCTGCCGGGGACATAAGACACAACACACCCCAAGGAGAGGAGCTGTCCGGCCTGGAGTTGGGGCAGAGTAGATTTTCTTCCCTCTCAGATTCCACTTGTATTAGGATGGAACTCAGAAGCAGGAGCCTCGCTTTTCAAATCTATAAAAATGGGATACTATTCACTCTAAACAGGTCTTAAGAGGACTAAAGAAATACGTAAGGGACCTATCAAACGTAGGTGTTCAGGACAAACCAGTTCACTTCCCATTTGTTTCTTCACCTGAGGGGAAAAGAGAGAGGATGAAAGAAAGAGAAAAAGGGAGAGAGGGAGGAGGAAAGAAGTCAGAAAGAGAGAAAGAAGGAATAGAAAAAGGAATAAACTCCCCACCATTACAGAGACAGGATCAAATGGCATCCTCTGTGGGAGAGCGTGGTACAAACTGTGTAATAGCATCCACATGGAAGCTGTAATAGTGATAATTTTTACTTATTTAACCAATAAAATACACTTACAATATAGAGCTTACCACATGCCAGTCAGTGTTCCACGTACTTTATAAATATTAACTTCTTTCCTTTCCACAACAACCCTGGGGTAAGTTCTTTTCTTTGGCCCTTTTCACAGGAGGGGAGCCCAGCCCAGAGAGCTCAAGGTATTTGTCCAAGTTCACATGGTTAGCAAAACGCAGAGCTGAGATCCAACCCAGGCAGCCAGGCTCCCAAAGTCTGTGCTCCGACCCACAGTTCTCTGCTGCCCTCGGCCATGTGGCCGATATCCTGGGGTACTCAGAGTCTCTTCAGTTCCCAGCATTTTCTCCCTCCACCTCCACCGGCACCATGAGCCAGGGATCTGAGTCCCAGCGGGAGGTTCGGAAATGAAGGTTACTTCTTCAAGGGAGACCTCCTCCTCACCCCTGCCCTGTCTTCCAGCCCCTACAGAGCAATCTGCCAGGGGAAAACTGGGTCCCCCGCCCGGGGGGTGCTGCTGGGACGCCACAGCCGGACAGGCTGCCTGGGCAGGGGTAAGACAGGGAGAAGAGGTGTGCCAGCCCGCCAGCCCTACTTCTTCCCTTCTCAGCCAGAGCTCAGCTTGGAGCAACCGACTGAGGCCCATCAACACCTGAACTGTACCTGGAAAAGTATTTGTCACAGGCAGGAAGGTCATTGCTTCTTACTGCTGCCAAAGACAATTTCCCCGGGCTTCCACTTTTCAGGAAGGGCAGGGTGGCACCGCGTGTTTCTGTTCTGTGGGGTACCCCCACTCCGTGCAAAGCCGTGAGCACCCACACACACAGAGGGCTTGGTGGCTGCAAGAAGAGGAACGAATTCAAGAGGAGGACCCGGGAAGCACAGCTGAAAATGGACATGGAGACAGAATTGGGTTTCTCTCATTCATTTATTCACTCCTTCTACGAAGATTTATTGAGTCTCTACCTTGTGCCAGGCCCTCAGCCAACCCTGTGGACATGGCAGTTAATAGAACACAGTCCTGGGGCATCTGGGTGGCTCAGTAGGTTAAGCCTCCGACTCTGGATTTCAGCTCAGGTCATGATCTCAGAGTTGTGAGATCGAGCCCTCGTGGGGCTCTGCGCTCAGTGGGGAATCTGCTTGAGGATTCTCTCCCTCTACCCCTCCCCCTGCTCACTCGAGCTCTCTCTCTCTGTCTAATAAATAAACCTTAAAAAAAAAAAAAGAACACAGCCCTTGCCTTCTTGAAGTTTATACTCTTAAACAAATAAGAGAATTTTGCAGAGTGATAAGTACCGTGCAGAAAATGAAGCTGAGCATTGAGACAGACCATAACGGGAGCGGTGCTAGGGGGAAAAGCATGGCAGGCAGATGGAAATGCAAGCACAAACACCCCAAGTGCAAGGGCAAGGCATGGCCAGCTAGATTGGGAAAAGTTAGGAGAAGCACTGTGGTCAGCCTAACAGCATTTTAGTGAACAGGGGGGATGTCATAGACCCTAAGATCAAAGGTCCACTTACAGAAGCCATCAAAAGCCTTTTGGTGGGGAGACTCACCAACTGATAACTTTTTTCTTTTTATATATATTTTTTATTTATTTATTGGAAAGAGAGAGAGAGAAAGAGCACAAGCAGGGGGAGGAGCAGAGGCAGAGGGAGAAGCAGGCTCCCCACCGAGCAGGGAGCCCGATGCGGGGCTCGATCCCAGGACCCAGGACCATGACCCGAGGCGAAGGCAGACGCTTAATCGACTGAGCCACCCAGGCATCCCAACTTTTTTTCTTTTTAAAAGTTATTTATTTATAATTTTCTTATAACTTCATTATAATGTCTTACAATCCATATTTATTAAAAGCAATAAGAAGAACAAACAATAAGAAAATCATTTGCCAGTTAGTAAATTGTTGATATCGAAAAATAAGAGAGGTGCCAGGACGGTTCAGTTGGCTGAGCGTCCGACTCTTGATTTTGGCTCGGGTTGTGGTCTCATGGGTCATGAGATCGAGCCCCACCTCAGGCTCCCCACTCAGGAGGGAATCTGCTGTAAGACTTTCTCCCTCTGCTCCTCCCCCCACTCACATGTGTGCACTCTCTCTCTCTAAAATAAATAAATCTTTGAAAAAGAAAGAGAACACAGTTGTCCCCAGCCGTGAAGTAGAGAGAATTCCAAACTAGGAGTCAGAAGACTTGGAGTTACCTGATCAGATCAGTTCACTTCTTTGAGTCTTCCTTTCCGTATCAGTAAAGTGGAAAAATGATACCTACTTTTAAAAATATATATTACGTTTTTTATGAAGGTATAATTGACATACAACATCATGTTAGTTTCAGGTGTACATAGTGATTTGACATTTGTGTACATTGTGAAATGCTCACCACAAGAAGTCTGCTTACCCTCTGTCACCATATAAAGTTCTACAATATTATTGACTATATTTCCCATGCTGTACATCACATCCCCATGATTAAGTTATATTTTTTTGACTTATTCATTTTAGAACTGAACATTTGTACCTCTTAATCCTTTTCACCCATTTCACCCCCTCCTCTCTGGCAACCACCCATCCGTTCTCTGTATCTGTGAGTCTAAGTTTGGTTTTGGTTGGTTTGTTTGTTTTGTTTTTTTAGATTCCACATATAAGTGCAATCATGGAGGATTTGTCTTTCTCTGTCTCACTTATTTCACTTAGAATAATACCCAAAGTTCCATCTATGTTGTCAAAAATGGCAAGATTTCATTCATTTTTAGGGTTGTATAATATTCCAGTGTGGGGGGTGTGTGTGTGTGTGTGTGTGTGTGTGTGTGTGTGTGTGTGTACCACATCTTCTTTATCCCTTCATCTATCAATGGACATAAGGTTGTTTCCATATCTTGGCTATTGTAAATAAGACTGCAATGAACATAGGAGTACTGTATCTTTTAGAATTAGTGTTTCCTTTTCTTCAGGTAGATACCAGTGTTGCTGGTATCATATGGCTGACTTATTTTTAATTTTTTTAAATGACTTATTTTTAATTTTTTGAGGAACCTCCAAACTATTTTCTTTCCATAGTGGCTGTACCAATTTACATTCCCCAACAGTGCGCAAGGGTTCCCTTTCCTCCACATCTTCACCAACACTTGTTATCTCTTGTTTTTTGATATTAGCCATTCTGATAGGTGTAAAGTGATATCTCATTGCAGTTTTGATCTGCATCGCCCTGAGGAGAGTGATGTTACTGACCTGTATGAGTTCTTTATATACTTTAAATATTAGCCCCTTATCAGATACATGATTTGCAAATATCTTCTCTCTTTCAGTAAGTTGTCTTTTCATTTGTTGATGGTTTCCTTCACTGCGCAGAAGCTTTCTGGTTTGATGTAGTCCCATTTCTTTATTTTTGGTTTTGTTTCCCTTGCCCTTGGAGTTAGACCCAAAAATATCACTACAACCGATGTCAAGATGCTTACTGCCTATGTTTTCTTCAAGAGTTTTATGGTTTCAGGCCACACATTTAGGTCTTCAATATATTTTGAGTTTATTCTATGTATCGCGTAGGAAAGTGGTCCGGTTTCATTCTTTTGCATGTAGCTGTCCAGTTTTCCCAACACCTTTTGTTGAAGAGACTGTCTTTTTCCCATTGGATATTCTTGTCTCCTTTGAAAAAGACACTCCCTTGAAGGGTTTTGGGGAGAATTAAATGTAACAGTGTGCATAAAAGTACCAGCATGTTGTTTGGCACAGTAAGTGCTCAAAAACTGAGAGGTACAACAAGATATACCACACACCTATGAGAATGGCCAAGACCCAAAACAAGGACAACACCGAAAGCTGGAGCAAGAGGCCCTCTCATCCATTGTTGGTGGGGATGCAACATGTCATGGCTTCTTTGGAAAAGAGCTCAGTGGTTTCTTACAAAGCCAAACATACTCTTACCATGTGATCCAGCAGTCACACACCTTGATATTTACCCAAAGGAGTTGAAACTGTTTCCAAATAAAAACCCACACACAAGTGTTTGTGGCAGTTTTATATGTAATCTCCAAAACCTGGAAGCAGCCAAGATGTCCTTCAGTAGGTGAGTGGATAAATAAACACTGGTACATCTGGACAATGGAATACAATTCAGCATGAAAAGAAATGAGCTACCAAGCAATGAAAAGACATGGAGGAATTTTAAATGCATATTACTAAGTGAAAGAAGCCAATCTCAAAAGGTTATATACTATATGATTCCAACTATGTGACATTCTGGAAAAGGCAAAACTATGGAGACAGTAAAAAATCAGTGGTTGCCATGATTGGAGAAAGGATTTTTAGGGCAGTAAAAATATTCTGTGTGATACTATGATAATTGAAACATATCCTTATACATTTGTCTAAATGCATAGAATTTACAATGCCAAGAGTGAACCCTAATGTGAATCTTTGTGTGATGATGTGCACATGCAAGTTCATCAATTGTAACAAATGTACCACGCTGGTGGGGGTTGTTGATGATGGGGGAAGCTATGCCTGTATGGGGACGGGGGTATATGAAAAATATTAGTGCCTGTCTCTCAACTTGGCTATGAAACTAACACTGCTTTTAAAAAATAAAGTCTTAAAAGAAAAAAAACATAACCAAACAATACCAAATGGTATTTCCAGCCTGGGCACTAAAGAACCTTGGGCAAGTCACTTAAGGGAAAGGGACAGCTATCATTTATTATCTACATGTGGCAGGCCCTGCCCTAAGCACTGTTCATGGGTTATGTCTGCTTCCCTATTTGTTCAATGAAGGGGCAGGATCAGGTGATCCCCAAGATCCAGCTTGGGCATCTACCATTAAGAGGGGCTGTGCTCAGACCACCAAGCCAGGGGAGACTTGGAACAAGGCAGCACCAGGGAGGGCCTGAGACTGGGGCCCTACAAGAACTTTCCAGAAATCCACAGGGCCCTTCAGAGCCTCTCAGAGACTCCTGGAGCTCAGTGCTGTGTCACGGTGCAACAGCCACATTTTGGGCTGGGACCTGCCTTGTCCAATAATATGGCGCTCTAGGAATTCACTTTTCTGTTTTCCCCAGCAAAGTTTCTATTAAACACCCTCACTTCCTACCCAATATGCCCCGCCCGACACCCTGATGGAACCATGGCTTCTAGTCCTCGGAATTTACTGCAGCCACCTTGGCCCTGTGCATGGTCTCTGCATTATGACCAGATGGCAAAGACCAGGGGGACTTAGCGCCATGAGTGCTCCCCTCTCCTTGCACAGTCACCCCCATCCATACCCATGGACTTCATCATCAGCGGTGAGCTTGGTGGTACAGATGGTTCACAACCGGAGAGCTGAGGATGGAAGAAGTCTTATTTAGCTCCAGTTTCCACATGGTTCCATCAAATCATACAGTTCCATATAGTTCCTGATATCAAAACCGAGACTCGGGGCACCTGGGTGGCTCGGTCGGTTAAGCGTCCGACTCTTGATGTCGGCTCAAGTCGTGATCGCAGGGTCCTGGGATCGAGCCCCGCATCAGGCTCCCTGCTCAGCGGGAAGCCTGTTTCTCCCTCTGCCCCTGCCCTCCCCACTCTCTTTAAATAAATAAATAAAATCTTTTTTAAAAAATGAGTCTTTCAAGGACTTCCTACATGTATGGAATCTAGGAAGACCATACCGTGGCTGGGAGATGGTACTGTTGGTGATCCGAGGATTCAGAGCGCTTGGGACAATCATTTAAGTTCTTATAAAGTTATTTCTCTGATTATCCTACGGGTTTGTGGGCATGTGCTGATTTGCAGGCCTTACCCCAGACAAGAAGGTTTTCTCATATTTACAACAGTAATAGGGGGAGTAGCCATGGTTATTTTCTGAACACCTAGCACGTCTCAAGCCCTACACATATATAATTCTCATTCGTATTGAAGCTTCACAACACTCCCGGTCTCCAGATGAGGAACCTGAGACTGAGAAGTGAAATATCCTATCCAAGGTCACACAACAAATAATTGTCAGAGCAAGAATTGAAACCCAGGCCTGTCTGATTCCAAGGCCCAAATTCTTTCTGCTGTGCCCTGCTGTCTCTCAAAGTGAAAGGGGCAGTCCTGGGGAGCCTGGGTGGCTCAATCAGTTAAGTGCCTGCCTTCAGCTCAAGTCATGATCCCAGGTTCCTGGGATTGAGTCCCAGTATCGGGCTCCCCACTCAGTGGAGAGTCTGCTTCTCCCTCTGCCCCTCCCCACTCCAACTTGTGCAGTCTCTCTCTCTCGAATAAAATCTTTAAAAAAAAGAAAAAATTTTTAAAAATTTAAAAAATTAAAAAACGAAAGAAAGAAAGAAATGGACAGTCCTCACAGCTCTAACCAAACAGAGGCGGGCTCACCCCCAAGGTGCCGAAGAGACTGCCAACAACAAAGGCAGAGGCAGGAGAGGCACGCAGGGGCCCAGCTGGGCCTGCAGGGACCACTGGAGTCCCTCAGGGGAACATGCCTCAGGCCCAGAAGTGCCCCCTGCACTTAGAAACAGAGGACACCTTCACTTTCCTCCCCTAGCAAAATATTTCCTTGTTGGTGGAAAATAGGATCAACTCAGCCCAACTCCAGTTACCCTTCATGCAGACTTGGCCTTTCCCGCTGGAGGCCAGGCCCTGCTGGGGGTCTGGACAGCTTTCTCACCAGGGAAACCCGCCTTCCTCCCTTCCTCCTCCAGTCCCCTTCCCTTTCTTCCCACAGAAAATCTCCAGGCTTCATTCCCACAGGAAATCTGGGGAGGGCAGGAGGGAAACCCCTTCCTTGTTCTGCTCTCTTCCCCCCCAACCCCAGAAAGCGATTTTTCTCCTCCGCCCCGGGGTTCCTCTCCTGCTGCTCAGCGCTTCCCCAGCCTTCACAAAAGAGGCTGTGGGTGAAGGGTTTTCCATTTAATTTCATTTTTCATCATTTTTACCCCTTTTGGATGGTTCGCATCTGAGAGTCTCGGTGGATTAACTGGCCAATCAGATTTCATTATGAGTCCAAGTAGTTCTTATCATTAAACCTGTAATTTATTTCTTCTGTGTTTCATAAAATGTGAAATATTACCATTCTCCGGGAGCTTGAAGAGAGCAGGGATGCTCCATTAAGTCCAGCACTGCTCCTCCATAAGAGACCGTAATTATATGCGGATTTTTTCCTAACAGCTAAGTTTCTACTTGCGGATGCTAACAAAAGAAATAAGCTTTTAATCCAAACATAATTAATATGAATTACCTCCCCAGTACACCCTGGCTTTGCACCATTAAACTTAATTTTTGTTTTGCATGATAATTGTGTTATCATTACCGTTTATAGGAGAACTCAGGGACCCTCACTTTGTTTTCAGTCAAGACCAAAGGGACTGGAAATGACTTCCCTCCCCTCAACCAGCCTGAAGCCTGTTGGCCAGCCTCCCTGACCCGGCCCTCCCTGCCCCTTCGGCCCAGGGAGCCCGGGGCCCTGCGCCACCTCGGTGGCCACACACCTCTCTCCACGAGAAGAAGGAAACTGATTCCTCCTCCCGTGGTGGAAACTTTGCTGGGGCTACTGCCCGATCATCAGCATCTCCATCGCCATCATCATTATTATCATAATCGTTATTCTTGTTCCGCACTGTAATGAGCACTGCGCAATTTCTTTGCTACCTTGCTACTGGCTAGCTCTTCTAACTATCTGGGGAGTCCAGACTCTGGGTTATTTAAGCAAAGCCCCAGAACATCTTAGATAGAGCACCAAAGCCCTGGGTTTTATCCAAGCTTCTGTTCAAGACTCTGTTCCAGGCCACTTTCCTGTCTCTCGCACCCATGTGCCTCATTTACCCGCTTTCTCTCCCATTCCACTTTATACGGAAGATTCTTCTTTTTTTTAATAAATCTGAGAAGGAAACTAATACCTTTGGAGCTTGGCACTACATTTATATATCGGCATTCCTTCATTGGTCAAAGCATTATTGAATGGGCTACTATGGTCTACCACAGACTAGATACTGTGAGGAATTTTACATATATATATGTAAAAATATATATACATATATATATATATATATATATATATATCTCCCCATGACTCCTATCATCAAGGAATTTATAATCTAGTTGAGGGAGGAATACAGATGCCCACATGTTCAAAAAAGGAGAGGAATTAAATAACAACCCAAAACAACAACACCAAAGTTGGGAAACGGAGCGCTGGCTGGTGCATGCATCCGTGGAAGAAGAGATGGCAGGCATGTTCGGGGAAGTCATAGGGTGGGAACAAGAGCTTGGGCTGGACTCGAAGGATGTGTAGAGGTGAGCACGTGCAGGTGGAGAAGGGGGAGCACAGGCAGGAGGAACACACAGAGTGTGGTCTAGGACAGTAAGGGAATCCAGCAAACTAGGTGAGGCAGCCCTGGAGAGGAGGAGTAGGAGACAGGAAAGGTCATTTGGAGTCAATACAGAGAGTCCCAAATACCAGAGCAGCTGATAGGGCAACATGGAAGAATTGTAACTGGGAAGTGGTGGGGGTGGTTTAATGGACGTGACTTCGTTAGCTGGTCAGTGTGGGAGCACCTGCAGGAGGGGGAGACAGGGAGAGGCAGGGGCCAGCGAACCGTTGCAGCAGTGAGTGGAGATGGGGGCTTCTCTCAGATGGGACAGCAGGAACTGGAAGGAAGAATACTGAAAAGAGAATCCAGAGGACTTGGTAAGGAAAAGGAGTGAGAGAGTAAGAGATGGAATACATGGTAACTCACATTATTTCATAGACATGGTCACTTTGGGTCTACTACAGAGCACTCAAAACACAGCACATGGGGCCTGGCACAGGGCAAGCACTCGTGACTATTGGCTTTTGTTGCTATTATTAGTATTAGTATTTTGTCCTATTTTATCTTCTCACTGTCCCTATGGGATTGTCCAGGATAGTTCTGTTATACTATTACATAGCTGGGAGAGCCACTGAGGGCCTAAGGAATGACTGACATGTAATTTTTTTTTTTTTTTTTTTTTTTTTTTAGTAACCAAAGCAACAATAATTGGTCTTCAGACTCTTTCCTCAACAATATTGTTTTTAAAAATCAGGATGACAATAATAAGCAACAACCAGGCCAAACCCCAAAATTATGACTCCTGTCTTCAAGGAATGGGTGAGACTCCTCACCAAAGTGTTTTCACATGCAGAAGCCATGCCACCCAGTGGTATCTCTCCAATCTCAACAAGCTTTCTTCTCTCTAGGGTGGTGGACTGGGGAGTTGACACCCTCATTATTCTTGAAGTGCATTGTATCACGAGGACCTGGAGGATGTTTCTGATGCCGCTTTACCACAATATTGGCTCCATTTTTCTTGTCAATCTAGTCACCAACAATTCAGAGAATGCATTGCTTGCAGAGAAATTTTGCTCTAGGAAAGACCCTTCTGTGAAAGCAACACTGATCAATGGCCCAGGAGCTGTAAATAGGGAACACAATTTTAAGTTAATACAAAGGTTGATTTGACAAACTGGGTACTTGGTCCAAAGCAAACCCAATGAAGTTCAGTGGTAATCAGTGTAAAGTTTTAAACCTATTAGAAGAGGGGGAAGTGATACCATTAAATAAATAGGTAAGGGGCGCCTGGGTAGCTCAGTCAGTTAAGCGTCTGCCTTCAGCTCAGGTCATGATCCCGGGGTCCTGGGATTGAGCCCCACATCGGTCTCCTTGCTCAGCGGGGAGCCTGCTTCTCCCTTTGCTGGCCGCTCCCCCGCTTGTGCTCTCTCTGTCTCTGACCAATACATAAATAAAATCTTTATAATAAATAAATAGGTAAGAATAAAAAAGTGGAAAGTGTGGGAAAGAATAAAAGCTACTAAGAAGAGAATAGCAGATGCAGACTGCATAACAGGCAAGTGCGAATCAGCAGGCAGGTCTAGTGCTTTGCTGGGTGGTGGGATCGTGCCTGCTGTGTGTTACCAGTCAGTTGAGAACAGTAAGTGTGAATGTAGAATGAGACAATATTTGGTAGAACAACACAGGACCAGCTAGCAACCATCCTATGAGAACCTGGAGTTGGCCCCCACTGGGCCTTCATGCCGTTTGGGGCTGACCAGCTGAAGGGAAATGGGAAAAGAGCCGGGATATCAAGGGGAAGAGAGTAGGGCCTTGAATTCTGGAGTCCAGAGAGGAAAATCTAGGACGAAGCAGGTGAGTGGCACTGAGCTGACTTAACAATAGGCTCCAAGCCAATGAGAGGCTCTTTCTGACAGACACAGTGCCCAGCCTGTCCTCCCCATTCTTCTGAGGGGGAAAGAGCCAGTGATGGGCTTTAACTCCGTCAAAGACTCACCAACCCCACAGTCATCTCCTTGGGATCGCTGGCTTTTAAACCTGTGTGGAACAGGTTTCTTTTCTCCTGTTTCCTTACCTTATCTCCCTCCATCTCTCACATCCAGGACATCACTGGATTGTAGATGGCAACTTGTATCCACCACACTCCTCAGACACCTGATGGCCAAAATACCCTTTCTCGTGTCTACACCTTCCCCACCCTCAGATAGTTGAGAATATACCCAGAGGAAGGGAAGGGCCTATGTGATTCCCACTTCCCAACCCAACGGAACAGGGCCTCAGCCCTTTCACTAGCAGGAATGGTTTCGTGTCTAAGTTAAATCAGCAGCAGTGAGATCCTGTCCGTCTTCAGTGGTCCCTCGCAGGAGACAGCTCTGGGTATTGAGGAAGAATCTGGTCTCTGGAGACAGAAGGTTTGGAGCCACAGGTAAGTTACCTAACCTCTCTGTGGCTTAGTTTACTTATCTGTAGAATGGGGACAATAGTAGTACCTACCATGTGGGGTCGCCATGAAGATTAAGTAAGTAATATGGGTCAAATGCTCTGAATCAAGCAAGGCACACCTTCAGCTACTAGGTAGATGTTTGCTAGTTGTTTAAACACTGTTGCTTTTTCATTGTGATGAACGAGGTTGATCTCAAACCCGCATTTACACCCTGAGATTGTCATTATGCTATCATAAATACCAGCCGTAGGCCTCTTTATTTATCAGATATCCTACTGGCTTATATGGATATTTTATTCACCAGGCAGAAAGCACAAATGCTCAATGTGCAGTTAAAACTGTAGAAAGACACAGTCTTGCTTAGAGAGAGGCCTTTATAAGATTTTTTAATAGAATAATATATGCATACTAAAGAATTTTTGGCAAATGTACACACAGAAGATTTTTTAAAAATCTGTCCCATTCACTACTACCCGTGGCCCCTACTTACATTTTGTTACTTTTTTCTTCCAGTCTTTTCTCTGTATTCTGATGGAAATTTTAATGCCATTATAACCCTTCAGCATGTCATCATTTCCCAAAACTCCATTCTGCAGAACTCTCATGCTCGGGGATGATCGTAGATGTTGGTTGGATTAAGGACTACGGGGTGAAATAAGTTCAGAAGCCGTAGGTCAAACCACAGAACTTCTCAGAACCTTCTCTGTTGATGTGCATCAGGAAGTCCTGAGTGGGGCATATGATACCAAGCATTTCCCAAATATATTTGACACGGGAGTAGGATTCCAAAAAACACACTCTGGAAAACCGCTACTCTACAATTTTGTATTCCGCTTGTCATAAGCATTTCCACATTTTTCATACACGTTCTTCACATCCTTTTAAATCACTGCATAATAATCTACTAAGTAATCTATATGCCATAGATTACTTAACCATTTTGTTACAATGAGACATTCAGATGAATTTCAAATTAATTTCCAATTTTGCTAATATAAATAAAGCTGTTTTTTTGAACGGTAGGTTTGAAAAAAATGAGAATGTGTTTAGGACTAATTTCTTAGGACAGATTCCCAGAAGGAGAATTACCGGGTCAGAAGGTATTCGTGTTGTAAGTTCATGGTGCCTGGTGCCAATTTGTTTTTCAACAGGTCTGTATCCATTTTCACTACCCAGCACAGTGTGACAGTGCCCACATGCCACACCCAGAGCCAGGCGATTGGTCAAAAGGCTAAAAAAAGTAGGGCTGCTGATGGCTACTTTCATCAGCCTTCATTAGCACCCCCTCAGGTAACAACTTTTGCAGCTGTCAGATCTGGTGCCAGCCCCTCAACCCTTTCCCCTGCTTCTCTCTCTTCCAGCTCCTCAGACACAGGCTCCAGTCTGGGCAGTGTCTGAGCTAATTGCACAGAATAAAGCCCGCACCCATACCCTCATCTCTAACACTAGGGAGGCACGAAAGAGGTTCTGGTCCCAGTAGGGTGCTGGTAAATATAGAACACCAACTCTCCAGGGGAGAAAAGGCCCTGATTGGTGGCATTTGCCACTCCACAGTATTTATACCCTCCCCATGGCTGATTTCAAGCTAACAAGCTGTGAACAGAATGTCGCTGGGCTTGGAACTCCGAAGAGGTATGCCCAGAGGCTCCTGTGAGTCAGTAGGGTGGGCTCCAGACCCCACTGCCCAGCCACGGTTGCTAGCCCACTGAACTTTCTTCTTGTCTCCTCCCTACATGGCTCCTCCCCACCCCCCGTCTGCATTCCCCTCCATGTCCAACCACACCCAGAATCCGCGAGAGCCCCTGGGGCTCACACAGCCCCTGAGCTGCAATCCCCTCTACACACATCCCAGACTGCAGCTCAACTCGATTCACTATACACGTCCATGGGGTTCAACTGCCAAGTACCCTAGCCCATAGATACCTCCACTCTATGCCATCCACTCAGGCTGACACCACTGTGCCCCTGTCCCGCACCCCATCACTCTGCTCTGGCCATGAAGTCTTGGCCTATCCTGCCTCACGCACGCCCCCTGCCAGCTCCTTGCCTCCCACTCTACTTCCGTAGTAACCACGTCCCTCACCTTCTTTGCCTCCAGTTTCCCACCCAGGATTTACTCCATGGATCTGGTGACAAATTCAGTTTCCACCTTCATAAACAATTAGATGATATTTTTAAATCATTCTCTCTGGCTGTTGCCAACCCCTTCCCCAACCCCTCCCCCTCTACCACACCCCTTGAACATGTACACACCCACTGAGGATTAAACAGTCCCTCCACCCCATGAGGAGGCCCTGGTGTTTTTCCAACCGTCCACCCCCAGGACCAGGCACCAACCACTGTGCCCTCCACTCAGTATGGTCAGGGATGCTTAATTTCCAGGCTTGAGGCCATCAGACTTCCGAGCGAGACTCTTAGTTGGAACATCTTGCTCTGTGTCCCATCCGTCTGATTAGATAACCCCTAACTGTCCAGTCCAAACTTACCACTGGAAATCACTGAATCCCCTTGAGAACCAGCTGCTGCCACGAGGGACGAGTAGAGTCGGCCATTCCTAACGTCGGGAGTCTTAACGAGAAAACACCCTCCCCACCACCGCATACACTGTGCCCCGAATAAGGCTCCCCCAGCCCTACTGCTTGCTCCCATGGTCCCTCGGACCACCTGATAGTTCTCATGTGTCAGCCACAGCTAGGATGAGTAGGCTAGGAGTGCAGAGGAAGAAAGAGAGAGTGAAAAACACAAGAGGACAAGGAAAAAGAAAAAGAAAAAAAAAAGAATATAGAAAGGAATAGTAGGGTACCAGGGGTAACAGAATGCGTCATGTTCTCCAAAATTCCATTGGGATTTCCAGACCTAGGAAACATAAATAATGGCTTCTACTTAAAAACGAAACAAAACAAAATGGATGAATTACTTTTAAGATTCCCAACCAGGATCCACATTCCAACTGTGAGGATTGTTACCCCATCCAAACATGTGTATGAAATAGTTAACAGTAATATTCCTGAGTTGAAGCAGGGAGGGCGCTTAACAGTGTTACAAGGAAGCATATGGATCCCCATATTTTTTACCAAAGGCAATCTATTCTAAGCTCGGACTCAATCTGGAAGTTACTCTTCCCCCAAAATGAGTCAAACTCAAACCCCTTCACCCTATCACTGTGCAGGGCACTGTGCTCAAGACGGGAGAAGCAGGCGGGAGGAGGCAGGGAGAAACAGAAAGCTAGAATCATTCAAATAGAAATCCCATATAAAGTAAAGCTAGTAGTTGGCATTTGGCTGATTATATTGGAGGAAGCACCCTTCCTAAGGAGCATGGCTGGTAAAGATTCTTTACTTAAGTGAACCTGGAAGAATCACATAAACAGAGACAGATGATTTTCTGTGGTTAGTAATGAGGATCTTGATACAAGAAACACAATATCCCAACCCAAACCACTGGGGCACAGGAGTCAGGGGAATAGCATAACCTAAAAGAGGGAAAATTGAGAGTAAAGCATAATAAAAACTATCTCCTCCTCCCTACCCCCAGCCACGCATGGTTTCGTTAATTCCTTAATGAGGATGGATTGTAATTAATATCAGAACTACACAGTATAATTATTGCATATAATTATGCTTGAGTTAACTGTAGAGTAAAATCATATATAGCTTGATTCTGTAGTTTGAGTTTTCAATTCATCTTTTTGTGGGCAGGGAGGGTGCTTCATAGGTCCTTCAATAAAGAAAGTCTCCAGGAATATACGTATATCGGGTGGATCTTTGGATATTACATTCAAGACTCTGATGCTCAGAATTGCCAGAACCAGCAGCTGCATCTCCTACAGACTTCTGTCTTAAACAGACGTATTCCTACCCCACAGGCCAGCCCAGGAAAGGAGCAGCTACTGGCTGATCCGGAACCTGCCTCAAAATTAAGGTTACCTCTTGGTCGTCAGGTGTCTTGGGCCTCATGTGGGCTGCGTGGGCAGTTTCTGTGGGTCCCTGGCCCCTCACCTCTAGAGGCTGCATGTCTCACTCATCCCACTTACTCCCCCACACCCTCTGGGACCCGAAAGCTCTTCCCCTCCCTTCCTGCTTCTCAGAGTGCAATCCATGGACCTCCGATGGTCATAAAGTTCAACAGAGGAAGAAGAGCAAGCTTTCACCTGTTCCAGAATGCAAATCATGCATAGTTAATGAAACTTGGACCTCTCCACGATGTGTGTGTATGGGGATGTGGGGTGGTTAGAGAGGGAGGGGGGTGGAGAGAGAGAGAGAGAGCGAGAGAGAGGGAGAGAGAGGTCTGGTAAGTGGTCTCCAGGTGAACCCCAGAGGATTGAAGGCTGGGTGGGGGGAGGGGCAGTCAAATGGCAGGGGCCATTCTCCCTTCCTCTCGTTTCCTGCCAGCACTGGGGAGGTGTTTCTTGCCTCAAAGCCTCTGCCACTGTCTCGGAAGAGCTGCTCATTCCTTCAGGCGCTGTTTTCATTCCCAGCACCACCCTCTCCTCACCCCTACACCCTATTCTGCAGAGTGGCTGGGACGATGCTTTCCAGGGGCATAGGGCATTATCTCAGGCAGAAAGACTTCTTTAAAATTAAATTAATTAAGTAATTTGGAAGACACTTGTAACTCTCCCTTTTCCCTGGACGCTTTCTGTCTTTGCTCTCCAAAATCCTTCTTCCCTCCCCCCACCATGGGACTCTTCATCAGTTGACCTTCTTGCCTCCAGCTCCCTCCTTCCCCTCCTCCGGGTCCTGCAGCATAGGCTCTGGGGTGACGGAGGTTCATGGACCCAAGCTTCTGCTGCTCAACGGTAACTAAACGACAAGCCCCTGACCCGATGCCTTCCAGCTTCGTCACCCTCAAGAACAGTCTAAAGTTTGAACCCTTGACCTCCTTCAAGAAGCACTCAGGCAAGCAGCGCCCCCACCTCTGGAGGGGCAGAGAAAGCAAAGGACGAGCAGCTCAATGCTCCCCGGGGACCTGCGTACCCACCCTTCCCTCACCCCTTCCTGCAGCCTGGAATACCACCACGAGGAACCTGCCAGACACCAGACAGAGACGGAACCACCCCTTTCTGCCCCCACCCCCAGCCTCCTGTCCCCTCCGCCAGCTCTCAAAGGCCACCCTTAGACAGAGTAAGTGACACTAAAAACAGCAATTCTCCCCCCCACTCCGCCCCCTCCTGCCCACTGATAATAATGGGCCGAGACACTTTTATTATCATTATTAATTAGCACTTTCAAGCAATGGAATTAAATCAATATGGTGGACTGAAACTAATTTTAACAAGCCATTGAGATCAATCATTGGGACTTTTATCTACATAAATGCCACTAAACTCAGCTCGTTAGTGTAACATTAGCTGGAAAGAAAAAGAAGCGAGACTGGCGGGGTTTTAATTAGGAAGACATAAACCGAGCCACAATTTTTCTTCTTTGATTTGCTTTTAATCTCATCTGCAAAGCTCTTCTGGTGCTGCCCAGGCTGATTTTCAGTCCCAGACCACTTGGGCAGGAAGGGGAGGACGACAGAGTGAGGAGAAGCAAAGGGCAAGCGGCGAGGAGCATTCAGATGGGGGGCCTCCCCCAGATGGACCGGGTCCTCTCCCTGTCTCCCCTAAATCTGAGATCTCAGACTCCCGTTGTCAGAGCTGACCACTGTTCCCCTTGTGTGCGCCACTGGTTAGCATGTATTCATTTCTACATTGGGTGAAAATTATTTATGTCCATTGATTCATTCAGGGAACAACAGATGAGCACTTAGTATGTGCCAGGCACGCTGCTCACTGCCCTCAGAGAAGAAAACAAAACGAGCCAGATGTGATGCTCTTCCCCCGAGAAGCCCACATCTGGTCTTCTGGCCCTCCTAGACTGATGGGCCTGGAGGGCAAGGACTCTCACTTCTTTATCTGTGTGCCCCCACCCCATCTAGCCCTGTGCTCTGCACCCACGGAAGCCCAGGCAGTGTTGGGGCGAGTGATTAAGAACCCCACTTCTCCGCCCACACATCTGCCCTCTCTCTGCCCGGGCCCTGGAGCCTGCCACGCCACACCGTCCCCATTCCACGGGCACGTAGCCCCATTCTGAACGTTACACCTCTGTTCTTGCTGTCACTGGCTCTAAAACACCCTTCCAGCCTTGCTCCCCGACCGTCTGTGGCTCCTTATTCTTCAAGGCCCGGTTTTCAGGTCACCATGGGAACGGCACCTGTTATTGGACTGTCTGGACCCCCCCACCTGCCCAAGTCTCGCTCTGTGATGCCCCCATTGCCCTGCATTCCTGTTCTCTTCTGATGCGTCCTGCCCGCTGTGCTGCTAAACTGTGAGCCCCTGTAGGTAGGGCCTGGACCTCAGCAACCTTTCTACCTCCAGCACTCCGTGGGATGCTTGGCAGGGAGCTGGCGCTCATTGTGGAATGTGGGCAAGCACAGAGCCATCTACGTTTGCCCAGATCAGGATAAAAGTGCACGTCAGCATTCAAGGTTCCCCCACAACCTCTCCCCATGAATACTTCTAGTATTTCCTTCCACTGCTCCCCAACACAAGTCCTCCATCTAGATGGGCTTTACACATCCCATGTCCATATTCTTGCCCACTCTGCTTGGTCTTTTCCGATGAATCTTGCCCTTCCTGCTCACCCTTCCAAGCCAGTCTCAAGCCCCATCTATCCCACCCCCCATTCCATGCAGCCTTTCCTGATCACAGGAGCCCTCCCTGCTCTCTCCCTGTTTGGCCTCCCATGTGGGCCTTATCATCAACTCCCTTCCACAATGACTTAAACATCACGTCCTGGCTTTCCTTCTGGGTGAGGGATAGAACTCTTCCCATGCGGCACTGTTTCTAGGAAGCAGATCATTCCTCAGTGCAACAGAGTGTGTGGCTGGGGTCAAATCCCAGCTCTATCATTTACGACATGCGTGAGCTCAGGTAAACTCTTTAATCTTGCTGTATCTTAGTTTCCTCACCTGTAGAATGGGAACCAAATAGGACAGACCTAAGTTCCTTATAAAAACTAAATCCATTAAATTGTAAAAAGCACTCAGCATTGTGCCTGGCACTTAGTAGGTGATCAATGTGTCTTTTATTATTGCCGTCATTGCTGTAATTATTACTATTAGCAATTTGTTGTGCTCTGATTTCATCCCTACCCTGCAACCTGTTGATTATATAATTGTACTTTGGCTTCCCAACAAGAAAAGCCTCACTAATCTGTTGGCTAACATGAGAATCAGTCTGTGTATTAGATACGTTTCTCTTTGCAAATTAATAAGTTGACCTCCTAAATGTTATCTATCAATCTCTTATGAGTCAGGCTAGGTTAAATAGATCCCTAAGTCCAGTTCACCCCTGAATATACCAGCAACCTGGGGCCGAGGTCCTGCATCTTGGCAACCATACTAGGGAACCACCAACTTGGGGCTCTGCTTCTGCCACCAGCAAGGCTTCATGGGCCAGATCAGATTTTAGACTCGTTTTACTTCTTTCCGCAAGCTGGTTAAAATCTCCACACTTCGGTTTTTATCTGTAAAACAGGGATAATATAGTAGCACTCGCATCCCATGGGTGACCGTGAGGATTGGATGGGAGAATGAATGGAAATACCTAGACCAAAGCCTTGCACGATAACTGTTACCTCTCAGAACAGTTAATCATCATTCTACCTTGCCATACTTTCTCATTCTTACAGTCTGAAAAATACTTGACATTCACAAAACCCTTTCACATGCATTATCGTACTTCTCTCTGACAACCGTCCCCACCTAACAGAGAAGGAAACTGGGAAGGAACAGAGTCACTTTCATAAGGTCACACAGTTTGCAAATGACAAAGCTGGGACTCATACCCAGGTCGTCCTCCAAGTTGTGTCCTTTCCTTATAAAATATCTGCCCATCTGATAAATATCAAACAAACAAACAAACAAAAACCCTACTGTTTGTTTAATTAAACTTTAAAACTATTTTAGGGGGCACCTGGGTGGCTCAGTCATTAAGCGTCTGCCTTCAGCTCGGGTCATGATCCCGGGGTCCTGGGATTGAGTCCCGTGTCGGGCTCCCTGCTCAGCGGGAGGCCTGCTTCTCCCTCTCCCACTCCCTCTGCTTGTGTTCCTGCTCTCATTCTCATTCTCTATCAAATAAAAAAATGAAATCTTAAAAAAAAAAAAAAAAAACTGTTTTCGAAATTTTGAAATTGTGGCAGTACATTCTCATTCCTTCCATGTCCTGCCCGTGTGATCCTTTCTAGCCATACTGAGAAGATGCCCTGGTTTTCAATGCCCTGGATCAGAACACCAACCCGCTTGCTCTGTGGGGACTGACAAAAACAGGCCGGGAGGCTAAGAGCAGACCAGATTTTCTACATCCCTTGGGCGTCTTCACAGGGCCTTGGCCATCTCCACGGCATCTCCTAAAGAACAGGAATAATCGGCAGCGTTAGGACAGGCCTCAGACACAGCAGAGGGCCCCCTTCATCCTGATGGATGCTTGTGTGTCCCTGTGTGGTGTGGCAAGTTCTCAAGTCACAGAAGCTTGGAAAAAGCCAAGCTCACTTGAGAGTCACAGATCTGGTTGCTTTTATGCTGTCTAGCTAAAATTAGACAGTCTCCTCTCTGGAGAGTCCCCACATCTGGACCCCCGAAACACAGATGGTGGATGGCTATAGGCCTTGAGGGTGGAGACCCTGAAACAGGTTGACCTGGGTTGCCTCCCAGTGCTCTGGTGAGCTGTCCCTATGCTTAGGCCCATGGGTGGCCCAGTCATTGTCCAGCTTTCAACTAGCGCTCTATTTTGACTTAGAAACCGGACATTTCCATTGCCCTTATGACTTCTTCTTGAACTGAACTCATTACCATCCTCTCCTCACCATCTCCCTACCCCGACCAAAAATGTCTTAACTTCCTCATGTCTAACAATGATCTCAGCATTCTCAGGGTCTCCCAGACTCAAGACCCTGCAGTTGTTCTTAAATTCTTTTACTCTAATTCTCCAAATTCGAAGAGTACTAAGCATAGGCATAAATGAAGCACTAGGTGTAGACTTTGGTCATGGCCCTTCTCATTTCAGATTTGAATCTACAGGAGTTCCCAAATTTGTCTCCCTAACAATGGAGTTCTTCCTAGTCAATCCTTCTAAATCAAAGACAGCAAACCTCTTCCATGAAGGGCAAGATAATAAATATTGTAGGCTTTGTGGGCCATACCGTCTCTGTTGTAACTACTCAACTCTGCTGTTGTACTGTAAGAGTGGCCATAGACAAATATGAATGAATGGGAGTGGCTGTGTTCTAATAAAACTTTATTTACAAAACAATGCCAGGCAAGATTTGCCCTATGGGCTGTGGTTTGCCAACCCATATTTTATATTGCTGTTGTATTAATCTTCCTTAAACACTGTAGTCCTTGGTATTTTGCAAAAGTATAATTAGGTCTAGAAATAAGACTGCAGTTCTAGTCTTCTGTAGCAGACATTGTTGATGGCCTGCCTCCTATTTCCTTAGCCCACCTCTGAGTACCTACAGCCTCAGATGACAGCTCCTGGAAACACTGATATCTTCCCCACTGAGCCTACCTCTCTCTGCTTCACCGCCCAAGGGTGTTCTGTAGTGTTCTGGGAGCTTGCTTAGCTTGTGTGCAAAGAAGGAGAGATACTGGGCCTTTAACACCCCAAAGAACAACCTCACCAATGGGATGTGAATTGGTATATAAATATAAGACTTGCCCATCCCTTGGGAAGACAGTTTTGAGGTGCATTCTGTGTGGATCCACAGAGGGTCCTATTGAGAGCCAATTGCCCACAACAGTAACCCATCAATCAACTTACCTTCATCAGCTTTTCTCCCACTGCTGTCACATTTTCTCTACCCCCTTGGTTGCTTCCTAGGATCTTTGTGTCTGGGACTAAACTAAGATGTCTCCTAATTCAGGACATTTTCTTCTCATTTTATCTCCCTTCATAAGAGTCTACAATGGCACTTTTACTTCTGACAACATGACAGACTAAGCATTCTAAAAATATCTTCTGTATTACTCAGCCATAAAAATGGATGAGATCTTACCATTTGTGACAACACGGTTGGACCTAGGGAGTGTGTTATGCTAAGTGAAGTAAGTCAGACAGAAATATAAAAACCATATGATTTCACTTATACATGGAATCTAAATCACAAAATAAATGAATAAACAAACTAACCAAAAGCAGAATTAGACCTATAAATACAGAGAACAAACTGATGGTTGCCAGAGGGGAGGATGTGGAGGGATGGGCAGAATGAGTGAAGGGGAGTGGGAGGTACAGGCTTCCAGTTATGGAATGAGTAAGTCACAGGGATATAGTCAGTAATATCATAATATTATTATATGGTAATAGAAGGTAGCTACACTTGTGGTGAGCATAGCATAGCATATAGAGCTGTTGAATCACTATGTTGTACACCTGACACTAATATAATATTGTGCATCAACTATACTTAAATAGAAAATTAAATTAAATTAAAAGTATAATATCTTCTAACCCTTAATTAATTAATTAATTAATGTGGCTTTGTTATGAATAGGAAATGGGATGCTAGGCCTTGACCTTATTCAAGGTTGAGGCGCTACACGCAAGACTTCCACATAAAGCTATATCCTCAAAGAAAGGACAAACTGAAGAAAAAATACAGCCTTCTAGCAAAGGAAAAATGTCTCTGTGGTGGCTTTATATATTTTTTATATATATAAAATAATATTCCCTTAGAATTCATAACCTAGATCTATTTTCACTGGGGTCAGGCGTTTGGATTCATACTACCCACATGTAAAAGAAATGTTAAGCTGATAAATTAAATGAAAGTTGTCCAAGTTTGGTAGTGACCCAGTGCCAAACAGAAGCAAATATAAACCCTTCTGAAAAAAAAGTTCTCAACACAGACCCCATAGATTATGTTCAAGCAAATAAGAGCTCAAGCAAAAAATTATCAAACAAAAGGAGAAACAAGCTACCTTAAGCCTACATCAGCAAATGAAAAATGACCCCCTCGAAATTTGAATATTGGGTTATCGAGAGTGAATATGATATAACTAACTATGTAGTGTTTAAAGAAAATAGATAAAATTGGGAGAATGAACAAAATACAAGAAAGGTTCAAAAATGACAAGGAAAAAATTTTTAATTGAAATTCAAAATACAATCATTGAAATTAAAAACTCATTGCAAAGGTTAACATCAGACTAGACACCCCTGAAGAATAAATTAGTTAAGTGGAAGAGAGTTGATGATTTATGCAGAACCTAGCATACAGTTAGGAGATGGAAAATATGAATGAAAAAGAGGTCAAGAAACATAAAGGATGGAAATTAGAAGGCATAGCACATGTTCAATTAAAGTTATAGAAACAGAAATTGAAAGAGAGACAATATTCAAGTAATAATGACTAAGATTTTTCCAGAATATGTGAGACATAAATCTACACATAAAGGAAGCACAACCATACACAGTATAAATGAAATGAAATGCATACCTATGCACCTTGTAGTGAAACTACAGAACAGCAAAGCCAATTAAAACATCTTTTTAAACATCCAAAAGACTGATTACCAAAAATAAAAATACAAAAGTAGAAATCAATAATTAGACTAGCAACAGACTCCTCACTTGTGACAATGGAAGTCAGAGTATAATGGAATATAGTCAATGTGTTGGGGGGAAAAACTGTCAATCTTGAACACTGTATCCAAAAGATTTGTATTTCAAGTTCCTTTCAGATTAAAAAAATTAGTTTTCTGCCAAGATATCCTCACTGAAAGACTTAATTTAAGAAATAAAATAATCCCAGAAACCAATGCAATGAAAGAAGGAACTGTAGGCAATGCAAATGATAATATGTGTATAAATTAAATATAGTTTAAATATAATATAAACATATTGTATATGGTCTTATATAATAGAAAATATAATATACAAATTTAAAGCATAATATGTATGTAATAAAATTAACCCCAAAAGCAATATACTCTGAATATAAAATTCAAAATAATGGTCACTCTTGGGGAACAAGGAAGATAACTACAGGGAAGGAGAACACAGAGGGCTTCAGGGGTATTGATTTTGTTCTAATTTTTAAGTAGAATAGGGGGTACACAGCTTTTATTTTGTTCTTTATACCTTATAATTACACACACATGTGTATTTGTATAAACGAAATATTTCATTAAAAGTTTTAAAATTTCAAAAAAGATCAACAGTGGCTCCATATTGTTCCATTAAGTTCAAGCTCATCAGCCTGGCATTTTAAGCCTTTCCCCAGTTGGGTACAACTTCTCTCTCACTCTTGCCCAATATAGGTTCCTTCCTCTAGAGGGAATTCCCCATTGCCATCCTTCTGCTCTTCATCGACACTACCAGATTAATTCACATCTCCAAGACTTTGCTCATTTTGTCCTCTTCATCTTTTCTTCTATCTACAATGCAAACTCTATAGTTCCCAGAAAAAAAATAAAAAATAAAACATTTCCCCTACATGAAGCCTTCCTGAATTTACCCCAGGACACAGGGATCTCTCAAAAACATGAAATACTTCTGGGACTAGTGAACTCTGTCTGCCACACACTCTTGGTGTTCAATGTGGGTGGAAGTCTTATCTCCTAACTAGCCAGTGAACTCCTTGAGCACAAACAGTTCTCATTAAGAAATGTCTGCCCAAGACTCAGGCCAACTAAGTTCATGCCTCAACAAAAATTATAAATTATCTTTAAGATTCTTCACAGACAACAAATATATGAATGGCAAGGGTGTACTGAGTTGAATTAGGTCTTCAAGGTCCACAGCTAGTTCTTTACATGGTCAGAATGCAAACCTAAGTCTCTTGACTCTCATTCCAGTGCTCTTCTCATTTCCCAATGTGCTCATTTATGTGATCTTAGAAGTTATAAGGTTGTTTTCTCTTCTGAAACCTCACAAAGAGGTTTGTGATAAAATAGCAATTAACTAATACCTTTGCCAATAGATACTTGAGAACTATGGGATGTTCGTTCATTATCAACTTATTCATTCAGCAAATATTTATTGAGTGCTTACGTGGCAGGCATTGTCCTAGGTGCTAGGGATGTTCTAGTTAAGGGAGTCTTGACAATAAAGTAAACAGGTCAAATATATTTTATGTCAAATGTTGATGCATGCTATGCAGAAAACTAGAGGGAAGGGCATTAGCAGTGTCCGGAGGTCAAGATGGACATCTCAGGGTGAGCAGAGAAAGTTTTCCTGAGAAGACAACCTTTGAACACAAGCACCCAAAGAATGGAAGCAGGAATAAGGGAAGAATGAAAGAAAGTAGAAAGAAAGAATGATTGCAAAGTGAGTTACCAGGAGCTCTTGGATAGCCTCCCAGTCCTGATTCCTTGGTTTTTCCTGGACCCAAGAAGATAACAAGGACAGAGAGCAGGCAAGACTCTTCTGCAAGGTGAAGAAGTCACAGGTCTGGCAGAACTGATTAGCAGGCTGAGGTGGAAGATAGCAAATCCTGCCTCCCAGGAAGTAAACAACAGAAATAGAGGGTTTATTTCTTTTTAAAGATTTTATTTATTTATTTGACAGAGATATAGCGAGAGAGGGAACACAAGCAGGGGGGGTGTGAGAGGGAGAAGCAGACTTCCTGCCAAGCAGGGAGCCCAATGCGGGGCTTGATCCCAGAACCCTGAGATCATGACCTGAGCCGAAAGCAGACGCTTAATGACTGAGCCACCCAGCACCCCAGAAATAGAGGCTTTAAGGACCAGGGTTTCCTGCTCTCATAGCAGACTTTTAATTCCTTGGATTCTTTCTCTCTCATATAGATTTCACACACACTACACACACACACACACACACACACACACGTGTGCATGCACACACATCAGTTCCTAACAGAATATCTGACAAGACACTCCCTCACTGCTTTTGGAAGTTTTGAGGCAAACTCTTAGGACTTCCATGATTTCACCAGGTTACTTATGGGGGGAATATAGCAAGGCCAAGGAACTTGGTTGGGAGGTTGGGGGAAGAGCTGTTTGAATACACAGAGTATGAAATCCTATCACTAAAACAAACAACCAAAAAAGCTATGGAAAATAATTCTATCAAATTAGCTAGAAATTCCCTGAGATTAATCTGTCTCTGGAACTCAGCTGGGTCCCCCTAATGTCATCTGGGAAGGTCTAAGACACTAATGAGACTGCACTATCTCACCTTTCATCCATCCTCTGAATCAACATGGGCCTCCTCCTGTATTTTCTATGGAAAGCATGGTTTTTGGAGTCAGACAGACCTGGGTTTAAATCCCAGCTCTTTGTGGTTCAGAAACTTGTTTTTAGGCTTAATTGTTTTAACTGTTTGGTTTTTTTTTTAATCACTGCACAATCTCTCCCACCTACTGTATATTCCCAGAGACAGATCTTGTTTTCTTGAGTATGTTTCTCAATAAGCCACTTCGTGAGTCCTCTTAGGGGCATTCTTGAGTAACAGTGGATGGTCCCAAGCTATTTCCTAGGAGCTTTCTGTTTCTCTGTCTCATACAGCCTTTTAAAACCCTGTCATCCCAAGAAATTCAGCTCTGGTTCAGCTTGCATACCATGTTCAGCAAAACAGAAGTTTCAATCTCCCTGTTTCACTGTCCCAGCTAATGACTCCCATCCTCAAGGCTGCCTCAGGGTTTGAGGTGGCTGTGGAGTTCTAGCCATCACATCTGTGTTACAGCCAAGGAGGAAAAGCAGAAGGTAAACAAGGGGCTCCTCCAGACTGAGTCATTCCCCTTCAATACTCCCTTCCAGAAGTGCCACCTACATCTCACTGGCTAGCACTCCGTTACAGAGCCACACATCACTGCAGGAAAGGTAGCAACATGTCCTGTTAAAAGTGAGGACTTGTTATGAGGGAGAAAGGGAGAATAGATGTTTGAGTGGGCCACCAGTGGTCTCTGCCAAAGTGCTAGAAGCCACCATTCAGGCACACGGAGATGGAAGTCACCCACACGTGGATCCCACATTAAATGAGGATCCCATACCCTCATGCCTTGGCACCTTTGCCCAGGCCCATCACCAGCCTGGATGATTTTCTGCCCTTTTTAGCTAACTCTAGTCTTTCTTTGAAACACCACTGCTATGCTACCTGCAGAAAATTTTCCTTATCCAACACTCTGTTCCCCTACCCTTACTCTCTGTTTTTGCTTATTGCAGTACTTTTCATATTCCTTGTACTTCTGTCTTTCCTGAGCTAACCAGAATAAGAATACATCCCTATGCTATACTAAGTGCCGGTCAATTTATGTATTCCTATTATTTCTCTCCTTTTCCCCCCTTCTTCTTCCTTGCTGCCCATTTTTCTTTCCATATCTTTCTTTCTATCATTCCCTTGCCTGTTCCTTGGGCCTGCCAGGGGCATCGAAGGTAGGTCACCATGGAGTTCCACTGATGGTCTATAAGGCCAAAGAGTATCCTGATCCTAAATCCATTATATCAAAGCTTCAAAGCCAGAAATGGGTCACTAGTGGGCCTAAAAAGTCAGTACAGCTCCCAATATGTCTTAACTTACTCTTAGGAAAGAACTTAATGCTCCAGGAGAATCTGGTCCAAACTACGCCATTTCAATGACCTTGACCTTGAGAAATGACAGTTTCCCTTATAGGATATCGTGACAAAGAGTGTGTCAAGGTACCAAAAAAAAAAAAGAAATGCTGCATCCTTTGCAGAGTGCATGTAGATTTTACATGAGCTATGTGCATTCTTGTGTCACCTTGAATAGCTTCTCCCAGCTGGGCCTTCAAGGTCACACTTCCATGGTTGAGACAGATCACCAAGGAACTGGGAAAACTTCAGTCAGGAAAAAGCAATTGGGACACAGGCCTTCCTTCCCTAAGCCCTTCTGGACCAGAAGGTCCCTACTTGTCCCTCAGTGTCATATCTTAGAGGTGGCCTATAGCAGGGGTGGGGGCAGGGGTGATAGAGATAGTGATGAGGGCTTGCTACAAACATCCCATGAAGAAAGGCCTAAAAGCATGAAGGAGAAATTCTCTGGTAAGACAACCTGAAACAATGAAGAGCAAAACACTTCTTGCTAGGCAGATTATCAGATTTCATATCAATTTCTAGGTTTATCTCCCCTTTATTTATTATACTCAATCCTTTTGTAAAGTCATGTTTAAATGACTTTATCTTTGTGGGATCTACAGTATAAAGAAAGAGATCTCAGGTCAATACATGACCCAGGGGTGAAAGTACAAATAGTTTCTTCTTCCTCCTTCCCATCCCCCCAGGTGAAGGTAGTAGCTGAAATTATCATTGCTGAGGAAACAAGAAGTATTTACTTTTCCAAGGAAAGGTGACAATCTATAGCGTAAGAAAAATAAGACAAAATTGCCTGCTAAAGAACTAACTAGGGTTCGGTGGAAAACACCTAATATTTTGATCAAAAAGTCTGGGTTTGGACCTCTGTCCAGCCACTTACCGACTCAGAACCAGCTACTTAAGCTTCCTGAGAACCAGTAAAAGAGGAATTATAAAATCGACTTCAGAATGATGTCATAAAGATTGAATGAGATTTCAAACTGTAAATATAAATAACATGTCTCATATTAGAGTAGGTATCTATAAATACACTTTTGAACCTGACTCAGACCCTGGAAGAGCAAATACCAGAGCAAGGACTCATAGCCCTTTCCTAAAGCTAGTTATTTTGCCTTCTGTCTGGAATATCATTCTCTCTTCCACCCACCCCCCAAGTTAGTTTGCTCCTCTTAAATACTTCAAGATATTGACATGATGTCACATAGCTCCTATCAATACATTCATATTGAGTACCTAATACTAAAGTACACTCCCAAGCATTGATAGGGAATGGGGGTGGCCTGGCAGGATAGAGTCAGCTACCCGAGATTTACTATATTCAGGACCTTACAGTTTATGTGGAAGGTAAGACTAAGCTACTAGAGAGCAGCAGCAAACAATAGCCCTCATTCCAGAGTTTGGGGAGCCAAGGTGGTGTTTCTGCCAAGTTGCCGAATATGTCTACTCTTTTTATATATTCAGGAACAAGAAGGAAAACTACGGAGAGGATCCACGGGTGCACTGAGAGATGCACCCATGTGAGATGGATTTATGCCAAAACTTCATTTATCACCTGATCACAGTAAGTTCCCACTCTGAATAGTGAATCACAGTGGCATTTGGGGACCCAGTTACCAGTGCCAATTCAGAGCCAATTATGTGTGTAGTAAATCTTCGAAAGGTCTAAAGATTTCCATTTACCTAGTGCACACTAAGTCTAGGAAATGGCCAAAGGTCCCTTTGAGAAAGGCTTAGAGGAATATTTGCAGAATACGGTTGTAGCAGGGTTGCATGTTCATCCTCAAGGGAGGCCAGCCTCCCCTTCATTCAAGATTCTCAGGCTCTGTGACCTGGCTTATGCCTGAAGAGTAAGAAGCTAAGGCTCTATTGTGCCCAGTCAAATTAAGTTCTGGACATCAGATCTAGAGTGTAAGTTACAAAGCAAAATTACCTCCCAATCTCCTTCTAGAATTCCCTACTGCAGAACCTAATAGGAACACAGATGACAAAGAAGAAAGATGGTTAGCAGAGTGATAACCCTGGCATTACAGAGCAGAAACTACAAGGGTATACTTAGAAATCAAAGGCAGCAGCTTAATAACTAGTACAAATACGTCTTACTAAAACTGACACAAGAAAAATAGAAAACCTTTATGTTCTGACCATTAGATAAATTTGAGCACAAGTCAAAAGTATTCCTATAAAGCAACCTACAAACCCAGATGGTTTCATTGGCAGGTGCTACCAATTAGTCAAGGAAAAAATAATTCCAATTATACACAACCTTTTGCTAACTCATTATATGAAGCTAGTATAACTTTTATATCAAACTCAACAAGGATAGTATAGAGAAAAGTATATTTCTATTTCATTCATCAGCATAGATACAAAAATCCTAAACAAAATGCTAGTAAGATGAATCCAGCAACATATAAAAATGGATAATAAATCTTACCAAATTGGATTTATTCCAAAAATGCAAAGCTGATTACATGTTAGAAAATCAATTAGTGCAACCCAACACAATAACATGTTAAAGAAAATATAATCCAAAAATCTCAATAGATGAATTTAAAAAAAGTACCTGATAAAATTTAATGTCCATTCATAATTTTTTTTAAAATACTTTGAGTGCTTGGAAGTAATTTTTCTGGTATGATAAAGTTTATCTATTTAAAAAATTATAGATAATATAGTACCTACGGGTTAAACTCTGAAAGTTTTCCCTTTGAGATATGTACCAGATGAAAGATTTTTCTATCACCATTTCTTTTCAATATTGTATTAGAGGTGCCAGCCCATGCAATGAGGCAAAACAGAGAAATAAAAGGGATACTGAAGAAAAGAAGAAACAATACTGTCATTATACACAGATAGTATGATTGTGTACATTAAAAAATCTCAACGAATCTGCAAATTAATTCTTTGAATTAATGAGAAAATATCAAGGTTCCTATATATATATATATATATATATATATATATATAATCAAGATGCAAAAATCAATGATACAAACCACTCTGAAATAAGACAGTAGTTTCTTTTGGACTAACATTCCCACAGATAACATTTATAAAATACTTAAAAACCAACTATTTAAGGGTATAGAGGGCAACCAAAAGCACTCAGAAACTGGTGAAGAATCAAACTTTGAAATAAGGAAATTGCCCTCAGTCTGTTTTTGCCTGAGGATACTCTACAGTCTATAGAACATGAGACATCTAGATGTCAAACAGAAAGCTTCTGGCTTACTGGCTTAAAGAGTCAGGAATTGGGCTTCCACAGCAGCTGAAAAATAAAATGAAACTTCTGGAAAAGAGTGGAGCATGAGGAAAGCCTCCAAATCTACACATAATTCCACCTAAATCCTTGACCAACCCCTGAACTTCACATATATGGGGGAGAATCTCAGGAGACCAGTGGGAAACAACAGCTGCATGGCTGAAAGAACTGAGCCTGAGCAAGGATTTCAATATTGCCTACTCCAGAAGAAACAGTTTGGAGTTTCAGTCCAGCCAAGTTAACTACTTGCTAGAAAAAAATAAACATTCTTCAAAGGAAGATAAAGGATATGCAGTCTGTACAACTTATCATTAACAAAGTCTAGTGTACAATAAAAAAATTACTAGACATTGGGGGGTGGAGGAATAAACAGAAGAATGTGACCTAAGTCAAGAAAAAAAAATGTTGTCTATATAAGCCAAACTCTACACGTCCCAGATGTTAGCATTAACAGAGGAAAAAAAAAAAAACTTAAAGAAATTATTATAAATATAATCAAAGACTTTAGGGAGCTAACTTCATAATGAATAAACAGATAGGAATCTCAACAGAGAAATGGAAACCATAGAAAAGGACCAAATGGAAATTTAAAATTAAAATTACAGTATCTAAAATGAAAAGATGACTAGATAGTCTTAACAGCATATTGGGGACAGTAGAAGATAGGTCCAACAAGCTTATGGATAAATCATTAGAAAGTATCAAATCTGAAGAAAAAAAGAAGAAAACATTTTTGAGAAAGGACTAAGATATCAATGACCAGCAGGAAACTATCAAGAAGTCTGACATTCATGTAATGAGAGTCCCAGAAGGAGAGGGGAAAAAGACTGGAGAAGAATAAATATTTAAAGAAATAGGAGGAAAACTTCCCAAATTTATGTTAAAAACATAAATCTACACATCTACTAAGGAGGTCAGCAAATCCTATGAAGGATAATTCCTATGAAAACCACATGTAGGTGAATTATAGTAAAAATGTTGAAAACTAATGATAAATTGATAATCTTGAAAGCAGAAGGAAATGATATATTGCATACAGAGAACGAACAATAGGAATTATGGCTGAGTTTCTCATAAAAAAAGCAATGTAAGCCAGAAGACCATGTAAAGACATCTTTAAATGTTCAAAAGGAAAAAAAAAAAAATCTATCGTCCCAGAACTCTAAATCAAATGAAAATACCTTTCAAAACTGAAAACTGCTAAAATTTTTAGGACGAAGAAAACTGAAAGAATTAACCAGCAATGAACCTGAACTATAAGAAATGTAAAAAGTTATTTAGATTGGAAGGAAATGATACCATATGAAACTAGGATTTACTGGAGAGAATAAAAGCACCAAAAAAGGTTAATAGTGGATTAACATAACAGAGTATATTTTTGTTTCTTTCTTTTAAAATCCTTTTAAAAGTATGTAACTGTTTTTTTAAAACAAAATATGACACTGTATTATAGGATTCTTAACATATGCAGATGTAATATATATAAAGCATCAATAGTACAAAGGACTCAGGAGCAAGAATTAATATATACTCTTGCAAGATGCAAATTTTATGTGAAGGGATAAAATATTAACTCTAAAAATACTCTGATAAGTTGAGGATGCATATTTTAATCCTTACAGAAACCTCTAAGGATACAAAAGAAAGAAAGGTGGGAAAGGGAGGCAAGGGAAAAGGAAACGGGGAGGAGGAGGAGGAAAAAGGGAGAGAGGAAGGCAAACATGAAGGAAGGAAGAAAGGACGGAAGAAAGGAACAAAGGAGGGAGGGAGTCTTAGCTTTGATTTTCCCAAAAGAAGGCAGGAAAGGAAAAACAAAGAAAGCAAAAGCAAGTGGAATAAATAGACAACAAATGACAAATGGTGGTGCTAAATTAAACCATATCGATAATTACATTAAATGTTAATTGACTAAACACTCCAATTAAAAGACAGAGATTGACAGTCTAGATTTTAAAAGTAAGTTTCAACTATCTGCTGTGCATAAGAGATGTGTTTTAAATGAAAAGACACAGATAGGTTGAAAGTAAGATGACAGAAAAAGATATACCATGTAGACACTAATCATAAGAAAGCTAGAGAGTCTGTATTAATAACAGATAAAATGGATTTCAAGAGAAGTATTACCAGAAATAAAAAGTGACATTTCATAATGATTAAAAGATCAATTAATCAGGAAGAGATGACAATCGTAAATCCCTATGCACTTAATAACAGAATTTTAAGATACATGAAGCAAAAACGCACAAAATAAAGGAAGAAATAGATATATCCATGAAAATTGAAGGTTAACACTGTTCTCTAAGCAACCATAGAACAACTAAACAAAATAATAGAAATATAGGAGATCTGAACAACACTATCAACCATCTTCATCTCATTATCATTTATAGAACACTCCACCAATGACAGAAAAAATACACTTTTCCAAAGCCACGTGGAACATTCACCAAAATAAACCAAGGCTCAATATATTTCAAAAACTTGAAGGGGAATTTGTGCAGCAGCATACCTTCAGGTCTAGCACAGGAATGTGCATACATCATCATTGTATTGTAATTTAATATAATAATTTTGGAGTCTATACATATATATATGTACGTACATATACATACACATACATACATGCATATTTATAAATATGCATATATTTTTATGGGATAAAGCAAATGGAGCAAAATGTAAACAACTGATGAATCTGGTATAATGATATATGGAAATTCCTTGTATCGTCCTTACAACTTGTCTGTAATTTTAAAATTATAACAAAATCTTTTCAAAGTATCCCTATCTACCAGCAACAGGAAATGAAATATTTTAAAAGGTAACCATTTATAGCAAAGTATCTAAGAATGAGTCTTTATGGGGAGAATTATAAAACTTTGTCAAGAGACTTCGAAGAAGATCTAAATTGAGAGTTACACTATATCCATTAACTGTAAGAGTCAATATTATGAAGGTTTAAATAATCCCAAATTGTTTTGTAGATTTGCTAATATTTAAATCAAACTTCCAACAAAATTTTTTTAGAACTTGACGAGTTGATTCTAAAATTTATACAAAAATGCAAAAAAACAAGATTAAGCAAAACACTCCAGATGAGGAAGAAAAGGTGGGAGAACCTGCTCTACCAGATAGTAAGACATCATAAATCTTCAGTTATTAAGGTTTTATAATATCAATGCAGGGATAGACCTCCATGTATGGATTTTTGAGAGATGACAGAGATATCATTGTAGATCAATGAGAAATGAATGAATTTGCCAACACATGACCAATATGAAAATATGCTCAACATCATTAGCCACCAGGGAAATATAAATTAAAATACAAGGTATCACAGCATACACTACAATGGTTAATATTAAAAAGACAGAATATACCAAGTGCTCACAAGGGTGTGAAGCAACAAGAACCCTCACAGGCTAATGGTATGAAAAGTGCAAAATGGTAAAACCATATTAGAAAGCTGTCTGGTGGTTTCTTTAATCCAACCTGAATTATTCCTGTGGTTCCTGTGGTTTTTGTGTATAAAGCTGGTTGGTGGTTTGACTTATAAAGTCAAAATTATACCTACTGTATGACCCAGCAATGCCACTCCTACATAATTTAGCATATGTCTTGGAAGCTTTGTTAGTAATTGCCAGGGGCACCTGGGTGGCTCAGTCAGTTGAGCAGCTGACTCTTGATTTCGGCTCAGCTCGTGATCTTGGGGTCCTGGGATCGAACCCCACATCGGGCTCCATGCTCAGAGGGGAGTCTGCTTGATGATTCTCTCTCTCCCTCTGCCCCTTCCCCCACTCACGTGCTCTCTCTCTCTCTCTCTAATATAAATAAGTAAATCTTTAAAAAAAAAAACACTGCCGAAAACTGGAAACATTCCAAATGCCCATCCACAGAAGAATGGATAAATTGTGATCTGTTTATACACAGAATACCACTCAGCAGTAAAAAGGAACAAACTACTAACATCCAACAACACAGATGAATTGTAAAAGCGTTCTGCTAAGTAACTAAAAGAAACCAGGCAGAAAAGAGTATTTTCTGGATCATTCCGTTTACCAAATATCTGGAAGAGACAAACCTATAGCGACAGAAAACAGATCCATGATGGGGGAGGGGACTGAGGGCAAAGTTTTGAGGGTGATGAAAATGTTCTATGTCTTGATGGTGGTGGTGACCCATGATGGTATACAGTTGTCAAAAGTCATCAAACTCCACTCTGAAAGAATGAATTCTATTGTATGTAACTTATACCTCAATAAATCTGATTTTTGAAATTGTAAATAAAGAAAAAAGCCACGATGAGAGCGCCTTAAATATGGACCAAACTGGCAAAATACCAGGTCTGTTGATATCAAATTTTGGCAAGGATGAGGAGCCGCAGGAACAGTCGCAGACTGGGTTGTCAAGAAGCAGGCTCTGAGGTGGGGCCCAGTGTGGGAGAATTTCATAATAAAGGGTTGGTGGAAAAAACAGGAAAAAAAAGTCGCTAAGGCACAGGCCTGACAAAGCTCTGATGGGGCGATCGGGAGTGAGTGTTGCTCATCAGACTGGCCCCACAGTGATGCAGAATGGCCCCGCCATTTTTCTCCTACCCACAGCCCTGGGATCCAGGCTGTCCCGGGAAGGGCGGGTCCCTGGGCAAAGGCAGCTCTGCGGTGGAAACAGGCCCTGCAGGAGCTGAGCAGGTCAGCAAGTCGCCCTGGAAGAAGGGTCTGTGCAGCCCACCTTCAGGTCTACCATGGGAACGAGCACACTCTACTGATGGTGTTGTGACTTAATACAACCATTCTGGACACCAGTTTGATCAAGCTGAAGATGTGCATGCCCGATGATCCAACATTCCATCCTCGGGGTGTAGCGTCGTGAAATGCATTCCCGTGCATCCTGAGATAAATGCTCATCACAGTACTGTCTGTAACAGCCCCAAACTGGAGACAACTCTAAAATTCATTTTGTAAACTACAATATATTCATAGAGTGAAATCATCAATAAATTATTTTATATCAATATATACATATAAAATGTATACAACGTATATATCGCCAAGAATGAACGAGATATAGCAACAAGTCACAAAGGTGAATCTCACTGACATAATGTTGAGCAAAAAGAAGGCACAAAAGAATACCTCCAGCATGATTTCCTTCATACAAAGATTTCAAATTGGCAAAGCTAAACCCTATGGTTTGGGAATGAATATATAAATTATAGATCTAGGAAGTAACGTGGTGAAATGGGTTTCACAGAAGTCAGGATAGTGGTTACTATGGAGGGAGGGGAGGGGGTGCTCTGATTAGAATAGCATGTTTGGGAAAGTTACCAAAATTTTACCATCCATGGGTGTTCACTTTATAATTATTAGTCAAGCTATACATATACGTTTGAGGTACTTTTCTTTGTGCGTGTTGTATTTCACAAGAAAAATAAGGGAAAATGGGATGTACGTAATGGTTAAAGGAAATAAGCAAGTTTGTCTGAAAAAGAGAGGCTTTAGGGGTCATATAATGGTTATCGATCATCTAAGAGCTGCCCCACAGGGCCCAGCTAGGACCTTTGAGAGAAAGAATTTTCTAATGATTCAAACACATGAAATGGGCCTCCGGGCTCAGCCATTCCTGGGCCTGTGCAATCCAAGGCCGGGGTGAGTGGCCTGGGACAGAGGGCAGGCCAGGGGCTCTCAACCTGTCTTCCAGCTCTGAGGTCTCAGGGACAAAGGAAGAAGGGGGAGCAAAGGCTGATGGGAGCCAGCAATAAAAGAACAAAGAATGAAAGAGCACATGTTTATTTTTAAAACAAATGTCAGTTCATGGATCCTTGCTGTAGGAGCGAATTCACCCTGCCGCGTCTCCTTCAAAGCACCTGCTGCTTGTACATAGGCAGAGTGCAGTTTTTAGCTGATCCTGTTCTGCTGGTGGCCCTCTGGGCTCTGGGTCCTCGGGGATGCCCAGCGTCTCCTCAGGAGAACAGCACTGGGGCTGCCCAAGATGGTTCCATCTGAGATTCTACGAGGGCTTGTCTTCCGGACCCATTCCCAGGTGGATCACCACCCGGAAAAATGAAGAGCCGAGAGACGCCAGGCAAGGAATACCAATAATGCTGCTATTGGTAATGTAATGCTGAGGAGCCCTGACCATGTGTTCTGCATACATTTTCTCATTTAAATAATCAAACTCTGCGTATGCCTTCCACCCATCCTGCCATACTGACCATGACTCAGAAGATTAATCCGCCCCTGTGTGCCACAGCAATCAGGAAAGGTCTGGCAGGAGGTGAGTACTGGTGGAGGGGAAGGGCACCTGGTCCTTATTCCAAGAGGACCAGCCTGCTGTCTCTCACTGCCTAGCCCCCTCATTTGCTTGTGTGCTGCCTCCCTTGCTTGTCCATTATAACCTCCCCCATGCCCATGGTATAATAACTCACATTAATAGAGCACGTACTGTGGGCGAGATACAGAACCAGAAGCATCTCATATGTATTTCATTTATTCATCCTAACACTGCTTTACTGATGAGCAAACCAAAGCTCGGGGTAGTTAAGTAACCTCCACAAGGTCACATAGCTTGTAAGACCAGGGGAGACTTCAAAAGACCTCATATCCCCAATGCTTTATTATATACTGACTTCCCCTCCAACCTCCCACTTCTGCCCCCCCCGACCTTCCTAACGGACAAATTGACCTCACGTTTTCTCAAGCAAAGGCCTCCCTGACCTTCCAGGTCAAGTTCTTTCTTGTCTTGCCTATTAATCAGCATCACCTCACTTGACTTCCTTAATAAAACCAAGGCCTGTTCTCCATCCTGCCCCCTAACAAATACTTCTTACCCGTTGCAAAATGTAATTCTTGCCGTTTCTCCCTACGCCCTTTTCTGCTTAATTTTTGTGAAACCCTGGACAGACCATGAGTCTCTTTTCCACAAAGGCTCATTCTCTATTTGCTTAGGGAGCAGCTGACAGAGCATGGGGGCTACAGGTGTTCTGACCCCATACTGGTCAGAGTGAGCGAAACCCATAAAAACTCGTTGAGTCCAAGGGCGTGGGAGAAAACTATTTTCAAGAGTGCGCACGTACAGGTGCATGAGTTTCCAGCTGCTAGGGACCCGCCTGGTGTGCGAGGAAGGGTCCTGGGTCAGCGGGGCAAACTCTCAGCTCTGCGCAGCAGGCTCTCCCCAGTGGGGAAGCTAACCACCCTCCCCCCCATTCCCCGGGTCCCCCACCCAAAGCCCAGGTTCGCCTTCTTGGAGATCGCCACAACCCCGATCGGGCCCTGAATCACGCGTGACTCACTTGTCAGCCGATTTCTCTGCAGAAAGCTCTTAGCAGTTAATTTCTGGCTAATTTATTATCCTTCAGCTTAGCCCTACAGTGCCATTAGCCAGGAGCCTGACACGACTGAGTGAAATATTGTCTAATTTATTATCTTATTACTCCTCTGGAACAGGATCAATTAATTACCCATTAAAGTATTTCAGCTGCGGAGATTTATTAGGGGCCCTCTGCATTTTAACAGATGATTAGTTATACATGTTTGTTTGCTTGAAGAGCAGAGACTAGCAAATGAATAGAGGCGATGGAGGAAAGAGAGGGGAGAGGGAGTCCGTGCAGCAGGAGGCAGCTAATGGATCTCCTCTGACTCGGTGAAAATGGAGCAGTCAATGACAAGAATTATCGACTCATTCACTTGCGGTTTTGAGATAACCATATGTACAGCGGAAGGGGAGGAGGGGGAGAAAAACCCTCACTCAACTGCTTTTTCCATTCAATAAATTCGCTCCAGAATATATTGGATTGGGGTTTGATGGCTATTTCGTGTTTTGCAGAGTGCTGACACTGGTATGATTCAGTAATTATTGTTTCTTTTAAGTTATTGCTGTAATTTTGCTCTCTGAGATCCCAATCAATTTCTGCCTCTCAAGGGCACGCTTGAAAAGCGATATTTGAAAACAGCCCTCTGATAGATTGTGCTGCTAGACAGTGGCTGAGACAAATAGCCTAATCTGGCACAAATTAGCTTGGCTTCCACAGATAGTTTTATACAGCGATGTAAATTATATTGTCAGGCCTAGTCACTTTCCTGCTTAGAGTGCAGCTAACAAGGAACCATGGAGACATTATTGGTGCGGCCGTGCACTCCCCGGGCTGCTGCAAAGCCATTTGTAAGGGGCGAGAGAGAGAAAGAGATTGAGAAAGGGAGAGAGAGAGAGAGAGACTTGGGGTAACAAAAGCAAGGTAGTCAAGCAGAAGTGAGCTAGAACAAGGAGGCGTGGAGGAAGCCCCGAGTCCTCTTGAGCAGGACGGACTAAAGCACCGCACAGGGAGGCTCCAGAGCGCGAGCTGGGCGGGTCCACTCGGTGGGAGAGACGGGGAGGGAGGGAAAAGCTCTGCTTGGAGGGCTGCAAGCCAGAGAGGCAGGGCTGCGTTGGGAAGCAGCACCGAGAGGAGCAGACCCGAACCCCATCCTCCTCTCTGCCTGGAGAAATGGTTTGCGCTGGCCTGGGCGCGGGCGAGGGCCGGGGAGCTGAGCTGAGCAGAGCTGGAGAGGAGCGTGCTGAGCGGAACGGGCGGCCCCAGCTGCATGGCCACCCTGGGCGGTACGGCAGGGTGAGCTGACCGGCTCCCCCCACCGAGGGGCCAGCCCCGGGCCCCGTGAGCACCCAACACGGCTCCGTCCTCGGCATCCTGGGGGAGGTGGGAGTTTGCTGGGCTGGGAAAGAAGCCTGCCTCCAAGGTGCCCTTCGTGTGCCAGCCTGAGAAGCACGCTGACCCCTTGTCTTCTCTGCCTGGCTTTCAGAATCCTCCGGAATGGGGCACCACTCACCTTGGCCACCACAACCCCCTGCTCCTCACCACCGCCCCTCACCCCAGTCAGATCCATCCCTTTCACATCCTCAGCAGTCAGCTGCTCCTTCCCTTTTGCTCTCTCTCCCATCCAGTGCCCTGTCTTCTTGCACCGGAAGATCCCCACTTCTCCAGGCCTCTTCACGACCCCTCCAAATTCTACCACAGAGCCTGCTGCCGGCCTGGTGGTGGAATGCCGCCTGCCCACCATTTGGCATCTGTGGAATCAAATTCCACGTTTTCGGAGGCTCACCTTGTGTGCTGGAATAGAAGCAGGCCCAGCCCCAAGGGGCAGTAACCACCACTCACCTAACTAGCCCGGGGAGGTCCCCAGGCCCAGGGGCCATGAACCCCCTCTGGAGCGGTCATGGGTAACCTCATGAGCTTAGGGAGAGCAAAGCTCCGTTGGGGGGGGGGGGGGGCTGCCCAGGCTGGCGCCAGAGCCTAGGCAGACAGCGGTGAGTGTAGAAACACCACGTTCACCTGCGACGCACGGGCATCAGCCTGGCTAGGCTGCAAGGGAGCCCCCGGATGGAGGCGATTAGCGGGTTTGGGTGTCCGGAGTGTGCCGCGCAGTCCTCCATCCTCCCAGTTCGGTACTTGCGCTGACATCACGGTCAAAGGCTGTCCTTCCTGGGCAAGTGACTGAACATACATTTCTCAGAGACAGCAATGAGGACTTCACTTAACTGAAAGTCTTCTGAGGGAAAACAGCTTCCCCACACATGTCCTGGGCCTCTTTGTCTGATAATGACCCAAGCACATTTGCTGCTTTAACGGAAGTACTTGCTTTGAGTTTCATTTCATCTTACCTGCCCGTCCCATTGCCATCTGATACTTCTGAAATGCCCTCAGCCACATGCTCTCCCATTCCTGCTTAGGACTAAGTTATCCCTCGGGGATTCCAGGAGGGAGACTGCTATTACTGTTTGGGTTTATTTGGAAAATGAGAGTCACATGCATAGATGACAAAAATACGACATAAGCAAGAATGACGTTGACTCTTCATCCAACCTGATAAAACTATTGTCGTCAGGCAGAAGGGCACTTTTATTCCTTTAACCCTATCGTGTGACAGATAACGCTTTACATAGCTCACCCTGTCTAAATTAATTTGTAAAAACAGACTCCAAAATGTATGATAGCTCCAACACAATAGAAGTTTGTGCCCCACTTACACGAGGCTAGAATATCATCCCTAACAAGTGGGGTGGTGCTCCTCCAAGCGGGTAGTGGGGGCCCAGCATCCTTCCGTCTTGTGGCTCTCGTCTTCACCATGGGGCTCCAAGCTCTTTGTCCTAAGTTCTGCCTCAAGTCTGAAAGGGAAAGATCATGGAAGTTTGCCCCTGAGAGGTTTCTAATGGGCCAGGCCTGGAAGTAGCCTGTGTCACTCCCACTCACGTTGGATCTAGAAGAAATATTTATAGATGGTATTCATAAACGGACTACTTTTTTAAGCAAGCTCTGCCCTCAACATGGGGCTTGAACTCACAAGCCTGAGATCTAGAATCACATGCTCTGCCGACTGAGCCAGCCAAGCGCCCCTATAGATGGACTTTTAGATACCACCGCTTGGCCCTAGCTGGGCAGCTCCCAGCAAGAAATCCTCTGTGCTATAGGAAGAACCAAGAATCTTTGATGGACAGCTGGTCATCTCTGCCACACCCTCTAAGCATTTTACACATGAGGAAACAGAGTATAATGTCAGAGCTAAATTTAAATCCAGGTGTGTCTTACACCAAAGCCTATGCTTATTCCACTCCACCAAATTAAACTATACAGGAAAAGAAAAGAAAATCAGCACATAAACTTCCAAGAAAATAGTCCATCAACTTTCCCAAGACTCAAGTTGGAGAACTGGTTCTAGAACACCTAGTTCTAAGAGCTCTTAAAGTCTGACATGTGGACCCTGAGCCATACTGGACCCGGAACTCAGGAAGCAGAAGCTAGATTCATCTCCTTTAAGAGCAACGACAGAGATTACTACCCAATTTGCACATGATGACACTGAGGCTCAGAGAGGCTAAGTGATTTATTTAAGGTTGCACAGCTAAGTGGGCCACCGGCAGGACTACAGCCTAGTCTTCTCACTCCGAGTCAAGGGCACAGTCCTCAGCTCTCCACCCCTCCCACCTCATTGAGGTTTTTCACACCAGAGCTGGAAATGAAATCAGAGATCAACATACTCTCCATGCAGAAAGACTGTTTAGAGCACCTCTTACCCATTACCTGAATCTAGAAATATGGGTCTTTTGAGGACCCTGCTCTCCCTATTCCTAAATTTGAAAAAATTGAAGACCCCACCAATATGGAGGTCAGAAGAGTCTCCCTCAAGTCACAGGGGAGAAGGACAAAACTGCTCAAAGGAAAAGACTGTGTACTATTTTTTTAATATCCTCAAGGCTTCATATTGTACTTGAAAAGCTAAGGGCTGTGCAATAAACATCTATTAGACAGATGCATGTATGAATGAGTAAATGAGTGCATTCCCCATTTTCCCAGCAAGAACTAGTAATCAAGATGAATTTCAGGCAGAAAGCGGAAAAAGAAAAAATAAGTCTCTTTTATTTCTCTCTTTGTTTTTGAGCCATAACTTTTTGTATTATCTTTTTTGTGTTTTTTCTAGTAATTATAATGCATATTCTTAACTTTTCACAATCTGTTTAGAATTCCCATTGTATCTTTTCATGCAAAATGTAAAAACTTTGCCACTGGATCGGTCAGTTTACCATCTCTCCCCATCTTTTCTGCCATGGTTGGTGGCCCTATTTATCACAACTGCTCATGTTATAAAGCCCGCAAGACAACGTTAGAACATGCGCTGTAAATGTCATGTGTATTTTAGAGAAATTAAGAAACGAAAAATAGTAATTTTTTAATTTACTCCAGATACTTACCATTTTTTGATGTTCTTCACCCTTTCCTGAAGATCTGCTTTTCCATTTGGTATCATTTCGTTCCAAAGAACTTCCTGCAGCATTTGTTGTCATGCGGGTCAGCTGACAGTGAACTCACTTGGCTTTCTTTTAGCTAAAAATGTCTTTATTTTGCCTTTGTTCTTGGAAAATATTTTCACCGCCTATAAATTTGGGGTGGACAGAGGCTTTTTTTAAGCACTTTAAAGATGGCCTTCCATGATTTTCTTGCCTCTGTCAACTCATTGTCTTCCTATATATAAAGCATCCTTTTGAGATACCTGGATGGCTCAGTTGGTTAAGCAACCTACCCTTGATTTCAACTCAGGTCATGATCTCAGGGCCATGAGATGGAGCCCCAAGTTGAGCCCCACATCAGGCTCTGCGCTTAGCTGAGTCTGCTTCTCTCCCTCTCCCTCTGGCCCTCCCTGCATGCTGTCTCTCTCTCTCTCTCTCTTTCTCTCTCTCTCTAATAAAAAAAAATCTTTAGATAAATAAATAAAGTATCCTTTTGCTCTGACCGCTCTCAAGATTTTCTCTCTCTCCTCTGGTTTTTCATAATTTGCCTATGATGTGCCAAGTCATTGTTTTCTCCATATTTGTCTTGTTTGGGGTTTACTGAGACTTTTTTTTTTTTAAGTAGGCTCATGACCCTGAGATCAAGACCTGAGCCAAAATCAAGAGTCGGTCGCTTAACTGAATGAGCCACCCAGGAGCCCCTGCTGATATTCTTGAATCTGTAAATTTGTCTTTTATCACATTTGGGAAATATTTTTTCATTATTTCTTCACATTATTTCTTTCTATTCTTTTTGTTTTTCTTTTTCCTTTCCATTCTTTCTTAAGGATAGATAATTTATATTAATCTACCTTCTAGTTCACAGACTATTTCTTCATCATCTCTTCTGCTTTTAAGTCCATTCAGTGAAATTTTACTTCAAATATTTTATTTTCAACTTCTGTTTGGTCTTTTTTAACAGTTTCTATTTCTTCTTTAAGGTTATATATTTTTTCATTTATTTCAGGCATATTTTCTCATTTGTTAATGAGTATAGTAATAACAACTAATTTAAAATCCTTTTTCTACTAATTCCAACATTTGGGTCACGTAGGGATCAGTCTTCACTGATTGTGCTTTCTCTTGAAAACAAGTCACATTTTTCTAGCTCTTTCTGTACTGGGTAGCTGTGGATTATATTCTGGACATGGTGAATGTTGTGTTGTGGGTACTCTGAATTCTGTTACATTCTGCTGAAGAGTGTGAAATTGCTACTGTTGCAGTTGTTGTTGTTATAACAACAATTAAGGCGATTAGATTGGTTGGGTTGAAATTGTCAGTTCTGTCTCTTGGGTGGCAGCTTAAATCTCAGTCCAATTCTTCTATTTTTAGCTGAGCTGCTTGGATTCTACCCCATGCATGCTGGAACCTGAGATTTGGGTACAGTTTATATTTAGCAGCCACAGTTGCCCAAAACTCTGTCATCTGATTCTTTAGGCCAGGAAAATTGCAGGTTTCCTAGAGGAGTTTTAGCTGCCCCACGTGGGATGGATTGCAGCTAAAGGCCACAATAATGGGAAACTTATCCTACACTATCCCTTTCCCCCAGGTGTCAACTGTGCCTTCAGGTGGCTGCTTCTTGAATTTTGTCTAGAGCTTACAGTCATTGTCTGTTTGGAGGGGGTTCATCTGATAGGCTCCTACTTGACCATGCCAGAAGTAGAACCCTCCCAGTGTATTTTGAGGGGGGGGAAAGGCCAGCTGTTCTGATAAGACCACCCCTTATAGTTCCTTGTCCTACTGTATGTCATAAAACCTTCCCAAACTTTCAAAGGTGAAAGAGGTGTGCTTGTGGTGGGGGTGTGAAAGGAACAGAATCCAACTAAAAATTCAGACATGACTGGCTCTTTAACATGCATCATTACACCTGTCTTTAACATGTCAACAAGCATTTACTGGGTATCTGCTGTGTGCCAAACAGGGAAATTTCAACCAGGGCTCTTAATGGATAGGGTACCTCAAAGCTCTTCCAACCCTGATTAATATGAATATATAGGTTGTCCTGTACCACGTGCGGCACAATTAACAATAGTAGTTACTACTCTGAGTGTCAAATGTGTGCCAAGCACTGGCTCTAACCATCACAAGAATCCTGCATCTTTGTCATCTCTAGTTTATATGAGCAGTGCTGTGAGGTGGAAAACACTCAGGTGTCAGAGTTAGATAAGCATAGATTTCGATCTTCATTTGACACTAACTAAATGACCACAGCCTAAGGCCAATTGCTTAACATCTACAAGCCTCAGTTAACTTACCTATAAACTGAGCATTCAAAGTTGTTGTAATGATAAGAAATAGCAGGAATAGAACACCTAACATGGAACCTGGCTCATCTAGCTACCATTCTTTTTATAGACGAGGATATTTAAGATTAGGAAGTTTAAATAACTTGCTCTATGAGGAAGTTATCTTGCTCTGTAACAGGAAGCTATCTTGTCACCTAATAAGTGTCATAACTGGGCTTCAACCTCATGTCTGTGCACTTCCTTGATAGCTGGCTGCATTATCTCCAGAATAACCACCAATTATTGAGGACCTATTATGTCCAAGAACTACTTAGGTGCTTAACATACACAGAGATAGACCTGAAACTAACCAAAAGATTAAAAAAAAAATAATAAGACCCTTGGATCTAGTCACTTTCTCCCCTTATGGAATCATCAGAATTATTAGATCCTTAAGGTATCTCTTACTAACCCACAGTTAAGGTCTTCCCTTGGAGGAAGCACCTTCCCTTGATGGAGTTGCTGTCTACCCCAAAATCCCAGAATAAGACACACTGGCTACTCAGCTAGAGAGGCAGAGGCCCTCTAAATGGCTCCCTGGTACCCCCTTTATTCAAGAATACATTTAAATGGCTCAGGGGGGTGGGGAGAGAATGAAGTTTGGACAGAAAAATATTTAAGGCCCCCTCAAGCCAATGACACAGTCAACAGCCCCCTGCTCCTTTCTGTGCATAGGAGAGTCAACCTGGGTATCATTCACTCATTTTATATCTTGCATTTCAATCAAATTCTGAGCTACAATAAGATTTCCTTTGTCAAGCCATCTCTAGTGGGTTCAAGATTCTTGATGAGTATATACAGACCTTCCACACCCACATAGTTATTTAAAATGATCACTGAATTCACTCAAAAACAATTATCTAGCGGGTTGGCCAGATCTCACTTCTCTCCTATATAGCATAGCATGTTTTATCGTTTCTGTTCATTATCCCACATTGTTGACTTCCAGGTTGATGTTAAATCTCAGTCACATTGTCAGACCTACTGGTATATCTATTCATGCATTTATCTGTTCAACAAATGATTCTCAAATGCCTGCCTGTGTCCGACACAGAAATGAGAGATATGCACAGTGATGTTTCATGATCTCTATCACAGCCCGATACAGTGGACAGCACCCTGGTCCTGAGCCGGAGATCCGGACTCAAGCTCTGTCTCCTTTATTCACCAAATGAAAGACCTCAGTTAAGTCATTTAACTTCATGGACTCTCAATTTGCGCATCTGTAAAGTGGAAATAATTTGCCTGACATCTCTAACTAACAGGGTCTTGTGAGGTTCAAATAAACTTATATAAACAAAAGCATTAAAATTGTAAAATCATATATTAATATAAGCTATCATTCTAATTAAATATTACATATCATTTATATTTATTGCTTTATGTTTTCTTCACTGTACATCCCTAATAATTTTCATGGGCAGAGGTATTACTATTATTATAACAGGTAAGCACTACTACATCATTATACAAAGAAAGGCTTTGCCTAGAGCAGGAGAGGGTGAGGGAATTTTTCGAAGATAGTAATTTTTGCCGAATGCTTTCATTTGTTTTCTTCATCAAATAAAGAAGGCAGCCCAGCTTTCTTGGAGCTTACAATATAGTCACAAGTACAGATACTGGTCATTTAATTATTGGTTTAATTAGCGTTAGTAAAAAAGAATTAAGAGGTGCCATAGGAGCACAGAATAAGGAGAGGGCCCCAGTAAGAACATAATCCCAAAGCTGAGCTCTGGGAGATAAGGAATAGTTAACCAAGCAGGGAGGGAAGTAGAAGGAGCGCTCCCACAAAGAGAGTAGTATGTTTGAAAGACAAGAATCAAGGGATAGCATAGCTGATTTTAAAAGGTGTCAAAACAGGGGTGCCTGGTTGGTTCAGTTGGTTAGGTGCCCAGTTCGGTCTCCGCTCAGGTCATGATCTTGGCAAGGTCACAGGATGGGGCTCCGCACTCGGTGGGGAGTCTGCTTGGGATTCTCTCCCTCTACCTCCGCCCCTCCCCCCTGCTCACGCGCTTTCTCTCTCTCTTTCTCTAAAATAAATAAATCTTAAAAAAGAAAAAAAGGTGTCAAAACAAACCGATATGTCAGGCCTGGAGAGAACCAAGATCAAAGAGGCATGAAATCAGCCTGGTGACTCAAGCAGAGGTCACGTCGGCAGGGTCTTCTAGAGCACATTACAAATTTGGGTTCATGAAAAGCCATTGGAGGATCTTAAGCAGGAGTAATATTATCGTATTTTCATTTGTATAATGTAACTTTGACAACGGAATGGGAAATAGATCTGAAGGGGCAGGAGTAAGTGTAGGAAGGCCAGTTAAGAGCCTACTGCAATGATCCAAGGAAGAGATAATGGTGCCTCGTACTAAGCTGGTGGCAGTGGGGTAGAGAAGTGTCTAGATCTAAAATATGTAAGAGATATAAATGGCTAGAGTTCGAGAAATACTGATGTGCAGCAGTGAAAGAGAAAGAGAGAACTCAAGACTGATTCCAGGTTTCTGGTTTGAGCAACTGGGTATGACAATGATGCTCGCCCAGAGAGGTAACTGAAGGAGCAGGGTGGAAGGGAAAGATAATGAAGGGGTTTGGGAAATATTAAGTTCGAGGTGCCTGTGGCAGAGACTGCTAATCGTCCTCCCAGCCTAGATTCTGGGGATCTGGGGGATGAAGGGAAGCTACCAAGAAACTTGGTCTGACTAGTCAGTTGGATAAAACTTGTCCTTGTGCCTTAGGTCATTTTAATAAATGTGCTTAATTTCCTATCATTCTATACTGGGGGGGGGCGGGTGATGACATCCAGGATCTTCTATTTCTTATTTTCACAACAGAGTGTCCCGGGTCTTCACTGATACAAGGCTGCCCAGGTGATGCCCCGTTTCCTAGCTTAGCTCACAACTAGGTATGGCCCCGGGGGTTGGGCATGTAAGCTCCATACACAACTACTGGCTCACTCTCTGGAAAGGGAGCTAGGTGCCCTTAGCTTCCTCTTCCCCCTTCATGCATGCTGGAACACAGTGCTTTGAGCCATTTTTCACCCTGTGGAAGAGTGGACAGTGTCCTAGACAGTGTCCTTTCTATCTAAGAGGATAGAAAAAACCTACATCCCTGGACAACTTCATGAAACAGAACCACTTGCCCTCCCTGGAATGCCCAGAAACTCTGGACTATGGTGTGAAAGAGAAATAAATTACAGTCTCATTTGAACCACTGCATTTTACACTCTGTTTTAGCAGAATAGCCCAGTGGAAATGCTTGGTAAAAAGGTGGAGAGAGCATCTCAGGAGGGTTGGAGCATCCTCAGAACGTAAAAGGCTGTTGAAACCATGGCAAAGAAATAAATAGCCTTGGCAAGAGAGGAAAGAGGGTGAAAAGCAGAGACTTGGTCAAAACCCTCAGGACGCCAACAGAAGAGTCAGGTGCTAAAACCCCAGCTGATGAAGCCACCTGACAATGGCCAGTAAAGGGAGCAGACTCCAGGAGGATGTGGTCCTCCACAAGGGAGCAGGTGGTGCTGGGAGGAAGCATGCAACATTAGCATCTGTTCGTGTCAGTGGCTTGGAGCTCACTGGTGACCTTGGGGAGAAACTTCAAGGACACAGAGGGGAGCAGGAGCAATGCGCAAGGAAACTGAGAGGCAACAGAAGTGATGAGTAGAGCATGGTTGTTCAGAAAGTGTGGCTGGAGAGAGCAGGGGCGAGGTAGCTAATCTAGAGATTATGGCAGGGGCGGCATTTTTTTTAAGATGGAAGAGATTCGGGTATGTGTCGGTGCTAAAGATAAAGGGAAGCACAGATATAAGTCGTAGCTCTGGGTCATAAGAAGGTGAGGAATAATGGAATGATTTAGAGTACAGGTGGAATGGCCACAGAGGAAAGAAAAAGATAGGGCTTCTATTTTATCAGAAGGGAAGCGTTTTGGGGCACCTGGGTGGCTCAGTCCGTTAAGCGTCTGCCTTCAGCTCCGGTCATGATCCCAGGGTCCTGGGCTGGAGCCCCATGTCAGGATCCCTGCTCAGTGGGGAGCCTGCACCTCCCTCTCCTCGTGCTCATGCTCTCTCTCGCTATCTCTGTCGCTATCTCTGTCTCTCTCTCAAAAAAAAAAAAAAAACATAAAAAAAAAGAAGGGAAGCGTTTTGCAAGCACACATCTGTTCCACCAGACTGAGTCAAGGTTCACAACCCCTTTCTGTCATCACATTAGACAAGCATTACCAAATCAGTCAAGTGGCACGAATAAAGAATTTTGGAATTAACATTTATAATAATGGTCTCTTTTTTGCAGAATTTTGAAGCCAACCTAATTAGTGGATGGTGGATGCCGAAACTGTCCACATTTTATTATGCGCATGAATATGTGTATACAAAATACAGGCAAATCCCAGTTAGAAAGTTAGAATAAGAGCCTCTTGAAGGCAGGAATTTTATACAATTTTTGTTTGTGTCCCCAGCACATGCTCAATAAATATTTCAAGGATTCGGTTAAGACTAGGTTTCACAAAACAGTTACTTTTCTTTACCAACAATTTTACCACCAGGTGTGTTCGAATTACCCAGTAACCCTGATGCATTTAAACTTTGAATAAAAACTTATATTTGAGTTCTGGCTATAAATACCTTCAGTATTTTGAATTATTACCATCGAATCTAGCCACTCCAGTATGTTAGGGACATATCTATTAAGTAAAATCAAGCACCCCAAACCTCTTAAATCAGTGAGAAGAGGTTATAGCAATGGCAGAAGATATCAGTGGCAGAAAACATTCCTGAAATTTCAAAAGCTAGGAGGTGGTGAGTGGGGAAAGGAGGATACAGAGGACCCTAACCTGACTAGCCAGTTGGGTCAACTTTGTCTCTGTGCCTCGGGTCATTTTAACAGATTTCCTTCATTTCTTCTCATTCTCTCATGGGTTGACAAAGTCCAGGGCCTACCTATTTATCTTGCCCCTGAGGTGAGGTTCTCCTTGAGGCGGAGAAGTGATTATGGGAAGGAGATATGCAGCTACACATGCTCTGGTACCACTTTTTACTGAAGCTCTAAAACTCACCCTACCATGTCCTTGGTTTCGGAATCATTGGTCTATTCACCCTCTTTGCCCCCTGTCAGATGTAACTAAGACACACTGACAGTTCCTGGAGAGCTGTGTTTCTCTCTTCTGGGCCATGCAAGTCACCCTCAAGAACACAGCGCGGACGACTGTGGGGGATGCGAACCCCCGCCTTCAGTCTTTATCTGCCTGGAGTGACTGGGGACAGAGAAATGCACTCTGGAGAGAGGCGAGCCGGTCTCATCCCTTTATTTGTGGGTGAGAAGGCCCACCTAGGACGTGAAGCGATTTGCCCGAGGTCATCAGCCTTGGTGAGCAGCGGGCTCGGACTAGGATCTGATCTCCAGGCTCCTGGCCTGGAGATCTCTCTCTCCTGAGGGACCCCCAAATTAAGACATTCTCCCCTTTGCAAACATCTACTCCCAGCCATTCCTATCTTTTTTATACCGGTCAGGAAGGAGAAGAATATATGCCTCTCTGTCCATATGTTCTATGTTTTCTAGGATAAGAAATCACTGGGGGCCAGATCAGTCCCTGAGGGACATATGCTTTCCATTCTCCAGCCTACTGTTTTCTACAAAAGCCTCCAAGAGGTCACGGAGACTTGAAAACCCACCTTAATGAGCCGCCTTACTTCTCAGCATCTTCATACCACCTTCGTCCCCCCCATCATAAATTATTCCCAAATATCTGACCTGCCTGGGCTCCCTATTCCATTTCATAAATTCGTAAATTTGTCCCCTCAAAGCAAGGCATCTAAGCCTTCCAGGGCCACCCGGTCCACAGCCATGCCTCAGAGATGGCCAGGGAGCAAAGATAATCCTCAGAAGAAAGAGGTGCACCTCCAGGGCCCTTTTATGTCTCCCAGGCATTTGCACACATATATTTATACACGCAGAAGCATGCACACACATGCAAACACACACACGCACATATGTGGCCACCACATGAGCCAAAATGCAAAAAAAAAAAAAGACCCATGCAGGAGAGGAGAAAATGTCCCCTTTATATCTGCAGGCTGCCTCCAGCAAAAGCATTCCTAAATACGATAGGTTAAATATATTGCTGCCATTACACCCTACAAGAAACACATTCCATAAAAACGAAGGTGCTGTAAATTATACAAATATGATGCTAACAAGCCAGGAAATGCGCCGCTAATGAGGTCAGCTACAGAACTCCCGCAGCGCTGCAAATCAGGTGCCAATCCTGCATGTGAGGTACAAGAGCAGCATTGGGTCAGCATTTTCCAAGTGCGTCTGTAACCTGCTGTTTGGTGTATGGTTACACAGGTAGATAAAAAGCCTCTGCTTCTCCCCCCACGGCAGCCCCTCAACTTTGTTTATGTGTCAAATATCCAAGCCACCAGACGAGCATGCTCTGCATTAATGTACCTGACTATTATGCCTATTGTTCTCCTGCTCGGAGTAGAGAATTAGTCACTCAGATGTGTAAATATTGGTTACAGTTTTGAAGCATGCAAGCTTTGTGTTTCTATCAGCCCCATTCCTGGAGGAATTATGCATGCTGTTGGCACCGGGTTTTGTACACACCGTATTTGCTAAAGCTCTAAAAATCAAATAAACATGTTCTCAGCTCCTGAATTATTAGTCCATTCACCATCTTTTCCCGTTAGGGGGGGGAAACAATAAACACGCCGAAATGTGGCATTTAGGAACTGCAACAAGATTTCTGCTTGGCATTTACAAGTTGGAGAACAATTGAACACCTTTCCTATGCCTTTGTCACAAGGCCTTCCGCACAGAGAGCCAAGAAGGCTCTGAGATCGCTCCTGACCCCTAGGTGAACGTGACCTTCACCTTGGGTTGGTGTGCAGCCTCCGCTCACGGACATGCGTCAGATGCGGGGACTGGTGCTTCTCCCAGAGATGAGGGCAGAGAGGGAGGTCAAGAATCTGGGCATTGAGGAAATCCATACCACCCAAATGCGGAGGCCAGAGCCACAGCTGTTAAGAGGAGCCTGGCTTTTCCCTCGGAGAGTTCCAGCCTCTATTTCCTGCCTGCGTTTGGGATTAGTAGAGCTCCAAGACAGAGCTGAAGAGGTTAGATTTACCCCATACGCCGAAGATCCCCTCAAACTAGCAGCCGTTTGGAAGCAGAGGGCAGCCAGTTTGATCAGCCAATCCCATGGTATTTCTTGGCACGTTTTTTTGCCCCGCCAGGATCCAGGGTAGTTAAGGTTTAAAGCCATTGAGGGCGAGCGAATAGAAAAGTGAGAAGTTTCATGTGAGATGCACTAAAGGATGTAAGGGCACATTTAGCAAACAAATAGGATCACAAAAATATCTCCTACATCCCCCGATGCTAAGCGAGCACAGCTTCAATTTCGAGCCAGCAGCAGGGGTGGGAGGTCATTTTGTTCTGAACCGCCTGGCCTAGCCCTAGTCTCCGACACCTGTTTATACTCTATGGCGAAGGCTCTATCGAGTCTGCTCTCCGCAGTCTAGGGGCCCTGCCGTGGATCTATCTGTATACACATATCCTCAGGTTTGGAAATAACTTCAGCACATAAATGCCATTATTTCCAGCAGAGTTGGTGTAAACCATATTTACTACTCAAACACTCAGCTAAAAATCGAGCTGTAAGGGAACAGAGGCAGGAGCACGACAACAACAAAGAAATCAGTAACAGCTACAAACCACAACCACAAATCAAACAAATCCGTAAAGTGGCCTTGAGGCGGGAAGCACAAAGTGCAGACGTAACAAGGTGGTGGGCGGTGGCTGTGCTCTACACAGAGGAAAGGAAACTGAATTCGCAATTCCCAGCTCTACATGAAATACAGGCTGCATGTGGGGAGCACACGGGGAGGTAAAAAGGCACAAGGAAGGTATGGGGGGGAGGGGGACACAGTGAGAAGCACTAAGTTGTTCTCACTCCCCCCCCAAAAAATCTCAACAGTCCATGTGATCGTAGACAAGGGGATCTTAGGGTCTACGTGGAGCACGGGAGCCGTCCTGACATTCCACAGTTACCCGATTATCCAGCACCGTCCAGACAAGGGGAAATATCGAATGGGCAGCACGCACGCAAGCCAAGACTCTCTTCCCTTGGAGGTGTGAATTGCCTTGCTTCACTCCTCCAATCGAGAACGATAAAGCCACAACACCAGAGCCTCACTCACACCCCACGTGGGAATTTCCACTTATTCATTTTCCTGACATGCATTTGCTAAGCACCTGCTGTATGTTTGGCGCTGGAGAAGACAAAAATGTCTGTGAGACCCTGTGGTCTCACAGGAGAATAAGAAATGTTAAATAAGAAAATCATGATGATATAAGAAAATGACAATGCTTTTCAGAAAAAAAAAAAAATCCAAAAAGCAGTGTGCGATCGATGACCAAGGGAGACAGTGATATGGGCTGTAAGTGCTAACGGTGTCCCAAGTGAAGAGAGAGCCCTATATGCTGGGTGAGCCAGGAGGGCTTCAAGGAGGCAGTGGGCTTTGAAGGTAGACAGGACTCAGCTGGGCAGAACAGAGAAAGAAGCAGCATGGATGCAGGAGGATTGTGTGGGGGTAAAGGCCAGGAGGTGGAAACAAGCATGGCATGTTCGGGAAGTCGAAAGTGGCCACTTTGACGGATAAGTGGATGTGCTTCTGTAGGAGATTTCTCCCCAGGAGAACAGAGGCAGGTAAAAGTTTGTTTCTACTGAACACCAACCAAGCTGATGTTAGAGATCGGGTCATGTTTAAAAACCTCCTGTAATGAACACAGGGCAGCCTTCAATAGAAGGAAAGACCCATATTCGTCTATTTTACATACATTTGCCTCTTGGGAAGAGGAGCAGATGCCAGGATAGACACAAGGCTGGGTGTGGACGAGGGTGGATGCCTCTGTCTGCAGCCTGTGTGTGTCCACTCACTATCAGTGTGCCCGGGGGGCTCTTGCGCCCCCCTTCCTCCTGGAAAGCACTGAAGCAGCCGAGGACGCCTCCCAACAGCCCGGCAAAATGTGTGTGTTTGGAGAAAAAGGGAGGTTCGGCGGGGGAGGGAGACAGGCTGGCGGAAGGTACTCGAACTCTGTGGGAAGGTCGGTGTTTGGAATGAGGATGAGTTGAGAATCACCATAACCCAGAACAGACAAAGTGTGAAATATTCATTTTTCTCTTTCATTTCACACTATTTTTACGAGACCTCTGTGGAGATGCTGCAGCGAAGCCCTTGGCTTGAGCCCTGCGGGGTTGGCAGATTTATTACTGAATAAAAAAGAAAGGAGAAGGAGAAGGAGGAGAAGAAGAAGAAGGAGGAGGAGGAGGAGAAGAAAGAAGAAGAAGAAGAAGAAGAAGGGGGAGGAGGAGGAGGAAAGAAAACAGTTCAGCTGTTTGGCCAGGTAGAAGGGATCATCTCTACGTGAAAGAAACCAGACCAAAAATGACTTGCACGGGCCGAGGGAAGGACCCCTGCTCTGCCCAAAGCTGTGGGCCTTCTGTTGCAGCCAAAATTGCTACTCATTCTTCAAACAATTCTTAATCCCGTCCCCAATCTGGTTGCGGGAAGCAGACTGTCTCTCTCACAGACACTATCCCCGGACCTTTCGGGGGCAACCTCTCCATGCCCGGGCCACCGTGGCAGAAATTGCCAGCCTGGCGCATGCTGGCGATGGGCCCTTGCCTGAAGGCAGCCTCCGGCTGGGTCACACAGGGGATCTGCGTCCCGGGCTCGCAGAGAAGCACCAAATCTGTACTAGAACCTCTGCCCCGACCCTTCCCCGTCCTTTCCCCGAGGCTCAGCCCAGAACCAGCCCGGCCTTAAGTCAAATACCTAATCTCATTTCACAATCCGGAAGGCCCTAAGAGTACCACAAATGGCTAATTGGAAGGTACAAGATGCTCTTCCACTCACATCATCCCGGTCGACCGATTTTCCATTTTAACCGATTTTACTAAACTCTTGCTGTGTGCCAGGCACTGTGCTAGGCCCTGGGCGTATGAAGGGCATTAAGATGGAGCCCCTGACCTTGGGACAATGCCCACAGACCCACGGGCTGCTTCCCCCAGCCCCCATTTGGGTAGACATTACTTGCATACCCCGGGAATAGTTGAAGAAACCAGAATTCCAAGAGACTGGGCACTAACCCAAGGCCACAGAGCCCACAGAGGAAAAATCCGCACCTGGGGGCCAGCTCATCGGACTCCCCATTCTGCAGGTTCCACACCCTCTGAAGCGGTTCTCCAGAGGCTCTGCTTCTTGTGTTTGTCTCACTCCTCCCTCCATCCTTAGAACACACCGCTCTCTTAACTTCTCTTCTCCAGGGAGCTGTACTGCTTCTCGCCTTTATCGAAGGCCACGCTCATCCCGTAGAGAAGATCTCGTTCCTATCAGCCCACCTGCCTGCTCCCCAGTACCTGAGCCTACTGTCTTGTTCCGGCTTCTTGCTGCTTGCTTGCCTTGGCCATTGGAGAACTGGTTGGCTCTTCTCACCTCTCTAAATCTTCTACTCCCCAAACTCCACCGGCTCCCTAGAACCTGAGGTTCCAAATGTCCTGGCTGGAGGCTCCTTGCCAAACCCACCAGGAATAAAGGAGCCATGCCCCCAGCACCTCTGCTGAGTGTCCCTGCCATCCTGCGGGAGCATCCCTCTTGGCCTCAGCTATCAGCTCCCTGTCCCACACCCCTCTCCTCACTCCAGCCCCAAGGAAGTGAGGGATTCGTGTTTGCAAAGTGCTGTGAGGAAGAAAAGAACCAAGTACTTCCCATCCACAGGAAGAAAGCAATTTTAATTGAAAAATGAAATCACAGATTACATGCAAATCTTTGTTGGCAAATTTCAATTACCATCAAATTAAATGCATAGCTAAGCTAAGCATCTTCGGGACACTCCATTTAATGTTTTCCCGGATATGTCCGCAGCAATCAGAGGAGGCATGATAGGTGTCCTCCTGCAGAATGAGTCCTCGGGAAGAACTCAGGGAGCTCCAGCTCTAGCCCCCTGGGGTCCCCGCATGCAGACCTTAAACAAGCTTATCTCACCTGGGTAGTGGGAAAAGAGGGCAGGAAAAGGCAGGAGTTCCCACTGGTTTTACCCATTCAGCTTCCTGTCTTTCAAAAACGGTGGGCATCAGAAAAGGAAAAATTAGAAAATATTCTTCAAGCAGCAATATGAAAAATTGTGCCCCCCAAGTTACCTCACCTTTTCCTCTTATTTTATAGAGGAGAACACTGAAGCTCAGTGAACCCCTTGATCAAGCTGAGACACGAACACGGACTCCATCCTGCCCAGGACAGCATTGTGTTCCGAGATGCTCTCGAGAGCCCTAAGGGACGGGGTTCACCCTCTGCGGGAAGCCGGGGATGGTAAAGCTGCCTCCATCCTGCTATTTATCAATCCTATTCTCAGATGCTACTTTGTCCCGTTGGCTGTGTCAGGCACTTTGCTCCCTGCCACATCCCATTCGGTATGTTCAACGCACATGGCTCACATGGCACCCAGCACCACGCTGGTCCCTGGGACCGCAAAACCGGGAGAGCTGACCCCTTGCGTCCCTCGCCGTCACGATCACATCACGCGGGCGCTGTGTGTCCCCATGTGGACACTGCCACAGCGGCATCCAAGACTGGTTTTAGAACAGTCTCTCCGCCCAGGCTATAAAGCGCGTTAGGGAAAGAGCCACAGTCGTTAACCTGTGCATTGCTCTCTCTGTGTCCCGGGCGCTTGAGTCCGTCCTCTAGTGTGTATTAATGAACAGTAATCCACATTTGAAAGAAAACGCTAACATCATGGTGGCAGTTGCTCCGAGAAAGTGGAAATGTCCATATGAAGCTTTACCCTGAACTGCAAGGAGGTTCTCCTAGATGTCTTTCATCCAAGCAGGAAGTTTCTTATCACCAGGCGATAATTTCCATGTTGGCCAACACCCAAGTGGCTGGGAGACGCCAAGGAGGATTCAATTAAGCCATAGTCATGCCCATCACAGCATGCACCTTGCCCTGGGACACCCCTCCTCCTGCCTGCTGTCAGACCCCAGGACCTTCTGCACACCTGCGGGGGTGGGGTGGGGAGACAGGAGAAAGATGTGATTTTCAGGCCTGTCCCCAGAGTGGGACGAACAGTTCTGTGAGTTGGAACAGCCGCCAAAGCCAGGGCCCCCATCCTGAGTCTGATGAGAAAAGCCAGAAGGAGTGTGACAGGCCCCAGGCTGATGGGGAGAAAGTCCCCCTCAACAGGGCCCCGGGCCCCAGCCAGGCCGGCTCTCACTCGACTCTGCCTCTGCAGAGCATGTGGGTTCTCTCGGCCTTATCTGCCAGATGGCTCCCGGAGGGGATGATTTATTAGGTGCAGAGAGCTCACTGATAAATTTTACTGCAAGTCCCCGGCAGAAGACTGGGGGTTGCAACAGCCCAGCACAGGCAGCTCTAATGGAAAGTGCCGTCACCAAAGAGCAAAGCATTATTTATGACTGTCTGTAATGCCGTTCGGGGGAAATTCATCATTGCCTCCCTGCTCCGTGCACGCGGGGACAGCAGCGCTGCGGGGCGGGGGCACGGGACAGGTGGGGACCAGTTAGAGCTTCCCTGGGAATCTGCCAGGGGAGAGCAGGGCCGTATTTTCCCCGAGTGACCCCACTCCCCTTGTCAAGCACTGACCGACAAGTCCCCTCACCTTCTGCCATCCCTCCCCGCCACCCTCCCCGCCCAACCCCCACCCTCCTCCTCTCTGCAAAACAGAGAGGAGAGAGAAAAAGGATGGCGTTTTTCTTGTTCTCTGCGTGGAGGGCAGATGCTTTGCTCTTTGCTGGGGTGAGGGCAGTCCTTTCCAAAAACAGACGTCTGGACCAAGCAACACTCCAGTCCCCACCGAGTACAGAGCAAGAAAGCGGATGTTCTCCCATTTTGCAAAACTGCTGAAGAAACAGGCTTGGAACAAGACAATGGCCCAGCTCCGGTCACTCCACTGAAGCCAAGTGAAGGCCAAGGAGCTCAGAGGCTGGCGTCCTTGGCGGGCACTCTTCCTTCCGGCACACAGCAGGGGTGGGGTAGACTCCCTCTACCTCTACCTTGTGCACTCACCTGGACGGAGACGTTTGGGGGTGGCCCTATCCTGGCCCCCCCCCCCCCCACCATGTCAACAAGTGAGGGCCCCAGTCCCTACACTTCCTTTTGGTCTATCTAGAGGAGTCATGGATTACCATCTGCCTCAAATTTGAATTATTTATGTCTCAGTCTGTCTCTCTTATCAAACTAAGTGCTCCTTGAGGGCAGAGTCTGTATCCTATTCATTTTTATATTCATCTCAGAAGTAAGCAGAGCTCGTGGCACATAGTAGCCTTCATAAATGCTCGATAATAAAATTACACTGGCAGACTTAAGATATACTGGGATTGTGGCCCCATGTGTTCTTACGCATCTGTCACCATGCTGGTATTCATAGCATTTCAGAGTAGCTTATCCCCACCCACGCATCCATCAGCTTGGTATAAGGGAAAGAGCACTGGATTAAGAGTCAGGAGGGATGAGTTCTAGTGGGCAGCAACCCCAAACATTCTTTGAGTAGGTCACATGAGCCAAGTCAGATTTCACCTCTAAGGCAATAATTAAGCGTGGGGCAGCTCAGTTTACTTCTGCATGCCTTGGTGAGCTGGGGAGTAAAGGAATAATGAAGTCTGCCTGTCCTCACTTACAGGACTTCTATGGGAACGTGAGTCCGGTGAGGAGCAGGAGATCTGAGTTCTAGGAAGGAAGGGAACAGCTTGGCGTCCCATGGTTGTCCATGCTAAGAACAGCACTCAAGGGCTTTGTGGGCATTATCTTGTTTACGTACCTTCCCGGCAGGTCCACGGGGTCAGTTTTATTATTAGACTCAAGGTATAAATTTGAAAACATGGTGTCATTTCCTTCACTGACTGGTGGGGTGGCTTTGAGTTGGGTCACTTTCCCTCTTGGGGCCTTTTGTTCTCATCTGGGAAATAAAGGAGTTGGAGTAGATGCTCAAGAAGGTCCCTTGAGCTTCAAATCCCCATGCATCATGGAGGTCTGCTGTCATACACACAGCCCAGGCAGGCCTAGCCCACTGCCAGGGTAGAGTATAAATGGGTGACCAGTATTTCCAAGAAAAATAAGCTATGCATGAAGGGGCTACTTCGATTTTTGCTTGAAGATCTGGGATTTAAAGTCACTTCACCAGGAAGTATCAAAGAATATGGCACTAGAGCCCGCCATGACTGTCTCCTGAGGGGAGAGGTGTCTGACAATGTTAGGCCTAAGAAGGAGGCAGGCCAGCGAGGTCAGGACAAAAGAAACCTCAGGAGACTGGTCTGCAGAGTTGTCACCCTCTGCCCATCCTGAACAGGTGAGGACAGGGACAGCGATGCCACTCACAAGCCCCATCAATCTCTTTGCCAGCTCCATGGCTGATGTGTTTTCCGGAATTGGGACATTTTAGATCCAGAAGAGAATTTTATGGCCTTTAGTTCAACAGATTAGCATGGAAACAGAGGACCCAAGTAGTAAAATGACTTGCCCAAGATAAAAGACCTACCTGGAAACCAAGCCTCTTGACTACTGTGTAGTGCTCCTCCATACACTGGATGATCAGCCAGTCTGGTGGGCACGGGGCCAGTCCTCTCCACATACACTTTCCAGGATATATGGGAGGAGCATCCAGGTTGTTCCATGAAAAGCCACATATGTAAGGATCACATTGGTGGTTCTTTCTCTTTTTTTGATATCAATGATAAAGTCTGTAGCCCTTTATCTTCTCAAAAATATGAATTTGGGGCATAAGAACAATCCTCATACAGTTTAACAAACTTTATTCATGCAAAATTAGACAAATAAAAGACCCAGTAATAAACGGTGAATTTTGATCAAGCCGATGGGAACACCAGAGTCTTACAGACCACTACTGGTGTGTTTAGCAGGAGCCCTTCTTAGTCCTCACTTGGGGTTTGCATCATTAATGATGGTTTGGGCTCCAGCAATCTCAGAGAACAGAATATTTCTTGGGAACAGCGGGTAGAGTGTAGTAAATAAGAACAAAAGATGTGGAGTTAAACAGCCGTAGGTTCAAGACTCACATCCACAGCCTGCGTAACCTAAGGCAAGTTACTTAAATTTACTGAGCCTCAGTTTCCTCTTCTGGGGACAATAATAACTTTTTCATAGGATTATCTGAAGGACTGCATTAGGCAATGTATATATGGTCCTAGTGAAGTGTCCAGTACAAATAGATGCAGAATATCTAGTATTTGGGTTTTTTTTTTTAAGATTTTCTTTATTGTTGGTCAGAGAGAGGGAGAGAGAGAGGAGAGAGCACAAGCAGGGGGAGTGGCAGGCAGAGGGAGAAGCAGGCTCCCCGCTGAGCAGGGAGCCCTATACAGGACTCCATCCCAGGACCCTGGGATTATGACCTGAGCCAAAGGCAGACGCTTAACCGACTGAGCCAACTAGGCGCCCCAATAGCATTTGTTAATATGACTATAACATTCAGAAAATCAGGTAGACTCGAACATTGACCATAGAACCAGAAATTTCAAGACAGTCTGTCTTCTTGTTCAACATGAACTGGCTTTCTTCTCTCTCAATTCCTCTCAAACCCAAACCAAAATGATATAGATGCATGATAATTCAGATACATCCTGAAGACTGATCTCCATAAAGCATGACTCAAGCTCATCCAAATGACCAATCGCTTTGGAAACTGAGACTATATTTCCATTTTCCAAATGACTGCAGTCTTTCAGTACCTGGAATAAACCTGGAATATAAGGCATCTCAGCCATGGCATATGAATATGGTATTTTTGGCCAACCATCCAATGACATAGACTAGGGCAAAAACTTTCCTATCGTTTGAGTCTCCAGCTTCCAAACATGGGTTTGTGAGCTGGTCTTGGGTATACTGCAGAAGAATTACTGAGGGTTTCGTGGACATGCTGAATTCTAAGCTCCAAGACCAGAAATCGTGATTTGCTCTAAAATGAGGCCCAGGAAGCTGCACTATAAATAAGCAAGAGATTCAGATGTATATCTAGGTTGAGAACCACTGATCTAAGACAATGGTTATTTTTCTGTGTGTACTTTATTATACTTTCTCACATATGTTCTGTCTCTTTGAACTTCATATTTACACCATTAAGTCACAGGGAGATTGGGAGAAAGGACTGAGAATACCTTTCTCCTAGTCTCATAGACTCATCAGCCACTTCCTTTTATATTTTGAGACTCTCACTGCACCAGATGTTATAAAAATGTCTCCCTGCTTTCAGACCATCTTTGGGTTTCATAAAAATGCACTTAGTATTTAAGATGGCAGTGAAGAATTCCTACTTTAAAACAGAAAATGGCAAATAAGATTCATCTGGTGTAATACCACCAGTCGATTGGCAGGGGTTGTCTGGAACACCAGAGCACTCTGAGGACAAGCCCAGCTCAAGGAGAAGGCGTGCTGGTTCAGGGGGTGACGCCTGGCCTGAGTACCGTTTAGGGACAGTCAGAAAGATGTCACTTCTTCCAGCTCCACTTCAATGTATATTACCTCCCAGGGAGAAAGAGGATTCAGAATTGATTGAAAAGTGATATTTACATGTAAGGTTTTCATTCATACTTCAATTGAGAGCTTGTTTTCCATTTTTGTTAGTTTCCTAACTAAACTGAAGGGACGTTCGAGAATCTGTGTGCTCCGGGTCCAGATAAAGTAGAAAAGGATCTGAAGTAAGATCAGAAAATGCTGAGGCTCTGGACCCCGTGGAAGGGTGCACAGCGCAGCACTTCCTTTCTCCCACTCCGGAATGCAAGAAGCTGGTTTGTGTGCTTTCTTCCTGTCTGGGCATCATCAAGGACAGACTGCACGTTGAATAAAGGAATCGTTCTTGGCATTCCCTTTCCCATCCAGCCTGCCTTCCCTAGAACTATTTCCTTCCATCTTAAATGTCCTTCCCCACCCTCCACTGTGTTTTTATTGCAACCCTTCCAATTATTTAAGGTCCAAATCAAGAACTACCTCCTAACAGAAGCCTCGACAAAAGACTTGACATTCCCAGTTGGAATAATTCTTCCACGATATTTAGTGACTTTATAAAAGCACTCCTGACTGTCTGCCTTGTTATCCTAGTTAATTGTGTGTTTGTCTACCTCTCCCCCTGGTTGTGAGCCCTTGGAGAGTAGAGACAGAATCATATTCCCCATTAGAGCCTCACAACCCAGCATACTGAGCGGCCCTCGGAAGTACTCAATTGAATTAAACTGGAAATGCGGCTAGGCTTTGTTCTGTAAAAGAAAGAGAATAAGGTATAAGGTGAATCTGGCAAAGGAAAGTCTTCTCTGTGTTTTATGCACTTCCTGATGCATTTGTGTGCAGGGAAGCCTACGTGAGAAAATACCCTAACCATTCATCCTCCAAGACCCTCTCCCTGCTTCTTCAGATGATGCAGAAGGAGCACTAGAGTCAGGGGCCCCCTAACTGAGGCATGCTCAAGGAGGTTTGGTTTCTGGGAAGACTCCTACCACCCTGTGGAGCACGCGGGCTCCGCTGAGAAGCGTAACGTGCAGAGATTAGCACAGTAGCTAACGCCGCACCTTGCAAAGACAGAGCCTGCCAGGAGATGCGGTCAGCAGAGCAGCCAGGGACCCAGCACCCAGCCCCTCACCGGCCTTCCCAAGCCCTGAGACATCAGAGCAGCTGGGCTCCCGTGCACAGATATCCGCGCTGCCATCAGGCTAGACCCAGGTCTCTTGGAGCAGGTGAGGGAGGCAGGAGGGAGGAGAGAGGTTGGGGTCGACCAACGAATAGGTGCCAAGTCTGAGACATCAGCAGCCACTGTAGAGTCTGGGTTTGCTGCCTAGCCTTCCAAGGGCAGTTCATTTCCTCCTGGGCAATGAGCCTACAACACAGTACTGCCCCCAGATCAGCTGGGGTTCCGTGATAATGATCTCAGGACCAACCAGTAGAGTTTCTTCCCTATGGCACAGGTAGCCCAAGAAATGGAAGGAACAAAGGTCACACACATCATTTGGCTTTTTCCCTAAAAACCAGTTCTTATAAAATTACAGAATTGTGAGGCTCATGAGTAACTATATGGTCATATTTTCCAAGCTCTTCATTTTACAGATCAGGAAACTGAGACCCAGACATGCCAAGTGATTTGCTCAAGGGCTTCCCTCTGGTTCGTGGTGGAGAGGGGGGGATGAAGCCCAGGCTGTCTGCTCTCTCGTCCAGCATTATTTCTGACATAAGCTTTAAAATACACTAATTACTGGGCGCCTGGGTGGCTCAGTTGGTTAAGCGACTGCCTTCGGCTCAGGTCATGATCCTGGAGTCCCGGGATCAAGTCCCGCATCGGGCTCCCTGCTCGGCAGGGAGTCTGCTTCTCCCTCTGACCCTCCTCCCTCTCATGCTCTCTGTCTCTCATTCTCTCTCTCTCAAATAAATAAATAAAATCTTTTTAAAAAAATAAATAAATAAAATACACTAATTACTGATTACCAGTTTTTACTCCACATAGGTAAGAAAATACGTGAATTTTAACAAGGCACTGATTAAAATGATAAACCTATCCAAATGTTGCTCTCTCTGTTTCCTTTTAGCTCTCAAAATTGTACTGGACAGACAGTTTAGGATTTGCCAGGAGAGAAGATTAAAGGAAAAATAGAACGAACATTGACTGCATGCTTGTGTCCCATCCATCATGCTGGCACTTCTATATAGGTTACCATATTAAATCCTCACACAAATCCAGAAAGGAGGCATTAATACCCCTTCTTTTATAAGTGAGGAAATGAAGGCTCCAAAATGTTAAGGGATTGGCCCAAGAAACAAAGCTACTCAATGGCAGAATCAAGATTCAAACTCAGATCTGGCTCCTAGGCCAGTGTCTTCCATGGTGTTCCATGGTGCTGTGCTCTTGGGATTTGGGGCTTTGGGGACCCTATGAGAGACACTGCCCAACATACCAAATGAGGGCCAAGGCTAGGCAAGGGGGCAAATGAGGGCCAGGTGGTCATTGTGATTCCCAAGGGTTTTGCCCCCATTCCACAGCCCCTCAAGGTGAGTACCCTCCGTCCCACACTGAGCCAAGTCCTCTAAGGTATCCAGCCTCTGGGTGGCTGTAAATTATCCTGGAGCAATCGCCCTCTGCTTGAGGTGGAGGTAAAGGACTATACCCCCAAAGGGGTTTCTCCTGGCCACATCCCAAAGGGGGATTTCCTCACAGAAGCACAGAGAGGAGAGGTCTGTACTCAGTATTTAGTTCTAATGGGTCCCCTCCCGTCCTTACAGATATGCTATGAGGACAAACGAAGCAATATACCTGAAGTGTTTGAGAGCTTTCTAAGTGCGACATAAATATAACAATGGAGCTGCTGATGCTGATAACAATAATAACAATGGTGATGATGGGACTAGATCCATGGTCATAATTTAAGGGAATATTTAAAATGAGAAAACCCAACCAAAATCAATCTACTGAACTTTATTTAGAAGAGAGGCTGCTAATAAAAATATTATGGGAATGTGAACTCTTGGGAAATAATGATGATTTTCTTCTATTAAAAGGCTCATCAAATCCATTTCCAATGTACAGCTCAGTTATTTGTGGGCTCTTTGCCACTCAGTGCAACAAGTTTGTGAGAGAGGGAGAGAGAAGAAGGAGGAGGACGACGATGACGATGAGGCGGGGAAGGGAGGATGAGGGGAAGAAGAAGAGGAAGAGGAAGAAAAAGGGGGTGGGGAAGTTGCTATCCCTGCTGAGCACTGCTGGGTTTTGGAGATACAACTGGCCTCTATTTCCAGATCCATTGCCAGTTATCTCCATTTACTGAGGGGGCTGGCACTGGGGAAACATCTGTCTGATTTTCTTCCTTCTCTCATCCCCCACCCCCATCAGCAGCTGCTGTACAGCTTGAATTTAGAGTCAATAATAGTGGGATAATAATGGACTGATGTTGTCTTTCTCAGAGTTGGTAAGGTCACATTCCAAAGATGAATCTATCCAAGTGTAAGACTCCAACACGGAATGGACATGGAGTACCCACTGCAGCAGCTAACAGAATGCTCGCATGTAATATGGCTCTGATCCCTATTTGTTCAGATTACCATGTTTAGGGAAGTAGGGGTGGGGAGATTAAAACCTAGGTGAAACAGCAGGGCTAGGAAGAGACATATTAAACAGAAACCAAAATCCAAGGAGAATGGGACAATGAGGAACTGGACAAAAAGTTAGGGCAAGTGGATCCCCAGCATGTCATTCTTCAGTTCTGTCCAGGAAATGATAGTAGAGACATGGCTATTCAAATGCTGTTTCTAGGCTGGAATGTTGGAAGCCCCCTAACCAAGAGCATCATCAGAAGACAAACAAACAATCATCCACAGCATTTTAGAATTTGCTGAAGCATCTTAATTCTTGGAAACATCTCCATAAACAGCATGATGAAGCAGGCTGCAAGGGCAATCAAGGACTGAGACTGGTTGCAGGATGAAATTCACCACCACGATTTTCCTTGAGAGATGGGATGTGCCACTGAAAAGGCTGGACAAGGGGACCATATGGAGTAATGCTGAGCTCTTTGTACAGGGGCCCGTCGTGCTCTTGCGTTTGCGCAGCTGTGGGTTGGTCACCCTGGTTCGTCCTGGGGTGAACACAGGGCACTTTCCTGTGCACAGAGGAGGCCGAACCATGACAGGCAAGCCTGAGGATTCCCAACCAGGCACTGGTACACCGTGAATGTGCCATCTCCAGGTATTCTCAGTGAGAGAGAGAGAGAGTTTTCAGGACATCTCAACTTAGCTACCACTCTGATTGACCTTGAAAATTCGTGAAAAACTGCACCATTTTTATCAGTTCTCAGAAAGCAAAAATGATCTGTCCACTGGCAGTGATAGGCGCTACCCCCTGCCCTTCTAATTCAGAGCTCCAAATACTGGATTCAAAAGTGTTTCTGCCTTTAATTGAAATAACTAGGAAACACGCATGTTCCTTTATGTTTTTATATTAAAACACAAGTGTATTGTGACTGAACATACAAAATGTTGATGATTTTTTAACATTAAACACTACAATTCAAACATGTAACACTTGTTGGGAGATGTTTCAGGCCATGACATACCTGGGGGTCTTGTCCATCCCCCTCAGCCTTTACTTGGGCTAAAAGGTTGAAGAAACTCCATTCTGAGCTGGGTCCCCTCCTGGCCAGTCCACTCTCTAGCCACGGGATTCCATTTAGTCATCTGCAGGATGAAGTTTTAAAAGCTCTTGAGTCTGGACATAGTCTATACACATGTGGTTCAAGAACTTTTTCCCCAGAGGTCTTAAGGACAGAAGAGTCTTGCGTCATTTAGGATGATGGAACCCAAACCTCCATGTTGCAGAAGAATAAAATCCATGACTTCCAGAGGCTAATTTGGTAATTTCTAGGGTTTCTCTGACCCTCTGCCAGACTTTCTCTACCTAACAAGGCACAATGATCAGCAGCTCCCTTCTCGTCCCTCTTTACTGCTCCCTTCACCTAAATAATGCTTCTCACTTCCATTCATGCCTCATCCCAACAAGATATTGGAACTTGCATCCCAAAGAAAATGAGGCCATTCCCTCTCCAGCTCCTCTTCACAGAAACCAAACTCTTTTCAAAGGCATCCACAATGCAGACTCTACCACCCCTCTTCCTGCCAGTGGGGACCCAGCCACCTTATTCTATACCCCACCTCCACTTAATGGTAAATCCAGCGTGCCTGGGTCTATCAAGGCGCAGGAGACACAGGGAATCGTGGGCCACACCAGCTTCTCGTTTCAAACAGAAGAATAGCTTTTGGACCTAATCACCACAGAGATCACTTCTACCCTCCAACTAGGCAAAGTGAAAGGTGTCTGCATTTTGCAAATGCTGCTCACACTCACAATAATTCGGCATGATATGTGAATGGGTGATGCGTTGTGCTTCCTTAGCACTTGGCACTGTCCTAAATGCAGTCTCTGGTCTAAAAACATGTCAACAAAATCCAAGGCCACTTCATCTCCATTTATTCAGGCCTCTGCCAGAGTGGTACTTTAGCCCTTGGCTAAGCAACGCACTCCCAGGGAGTGTGGGTTTGCAGATTAGAACATGACCTAAGTGCCATCCTTGGCTGATGTTCAGGCCATTCTGAGCTTCGCTGGGATTCGGGCCTCATTCTGAGCTGTCTGGCCCATCCTTGAGGTAAATGGGGACTGTTGGGTCAAACAGTCCTGGAGTCAGAAACATTTTTTAATAAGAGAAGGAAGCTTTCAAAAAGAATGGTCAATAATGTTTAGATTCACTACAAATTGCCATGTAGATGGCTTGTGCAAAGGGAATCCGATCTCATTTCCAACATTCTCAGATAAACATGGCTGTGATTTTTTCCTGAGACCTAATATTATATGCGTGAGATGCTAAAGCATTCCTGTTGGGTTGTCACATCTTGTCTCCGGGGAGCTTTAATTATTTTCAGTATAGTTCTTGAACCGCAGGTACCACCATTCAACCACATCCACAAAGCATGTAACTATATAATTCCATTATCCATGATACAGAGTGATAGCACGACTACAAGAATTTTTAAAGAACTTTTATTCACTCATTTATTCAAAAAAATTCTCAATGAGCTCGTATTGAAGTGTAGACACTTTGGTCTAAGACCTTCCTGCCTGGCTTTATTGGGACAACAGAGTGAGCAGTGAACTACACATGTTCGGTACATACAGTGTCAGCAGGATATATACTCTATCACACTCACCATCTCCATTCAAACTAGACCCTCTACCTAGGATGACCAATAGGAAGGAGAAGGAAAAGGAAAAGGAGGAGGGGGAGAGAAGAAGGAGGAGGAAGAGATGAAGGAGGAGGAAGAGGGGAAGAGAAGAAGGAGGAGGAGGAAGAGGAAGAAGGAAGAGGGGAGGAGGAGAAGGAGAAGAAGAAGGAGAAGTGTTCTTCACTTTTGAGTTTTCAGGATCCCCACAATAGAAGGACTTTCAGAACTAATTCTGACTTTACTGGACTCACCATGCCCACCGGCTTGAGAATGCAACACCCACCTGAGCTATGGCCCCTCTATCTCTAGAATTCATTACTCGCCATAAACCACCTCGGACTGAACACTTAAGTGCAGCACCCCCACCCCCCCCCACCATTGCGCAGTGCCCTTCCCCTGCTGAATGTAGCTAGGAAGGTCACGTGGGAGCCCCTCAAGTCAGCTCCTTAAACATAAACAGTAGAAATCATTTTAAATATTTAGTACCTAATACTAGGCATATCTGTAGTCAGGATAATTACTACATTTAAATACAGATAAGTCTCTATGCAAAGCAGCTTTGTACCATTTCTGTTTGGCCCCTTTCTCGCTGAAAGAATCTTTCACCCTTTCTTCCTGAAGTGCCCCCAAATCCATGCCTTTTAACCCCCCTTCCCAAATGCCATTATCCATAAATCTAAGAAACACTTTAGTGCCCTAGAATCTCCTATTTCTAGGTGGCAGATCTCTCAGTTTTCAGCTGAAAGTCAAGTTATTCCCACATCCTCCAGTACCTTCTGTTGGGATATCCTATACCTCAGTCTTCCCTCTACCAAATGGGTCACACAGCATGAATAGCATCCATGAGGAGACCCAAGGACAAGAACCCATAGCATCAAGGAAATGATCAGACACCAAGAGTGAAGATGTGCCTTAGTGATCATTAAACAGAGGGGAACAGTGAGATCCAGAGACGGGAAAGAACTCAGCCAAGCCACAGAGCTGTCAGGACAGAGCTGGGGGTCCCCTCTCCGAGGCTCCTGTTTCCAGAGCAATGTTCTTTCTCCCACGCAGGAACCCTCTTCCATGGAGATAAATGCCTTCTAGTCCCGCCCTCACCTGGGGCTGGTTCCTGGAGCAGGCAAAGCCACATCCCTTGTGGGGAGAGGGGTGGCATTTCTGATGCCCCTGGAATCCCTGGCTCCAGCACGTTCCCCTCGGTCCCCACCTCTGGGTAAAGGCTTCCACTCAGCAAGTGTGTAACTCAGAGCCACATGACACCGAAATGCTAAGTGAAGAGCAATTAACTTTTGCTTCTGAAAACCCACTTTAGCTTTCCATAACTCTTTGGGGGCCATTTCAACTAAGCCAAACCTCCCGCACATTCTCCCTCAGCAATAAATTACCTTCCTGGCTTTAATTAGCTGCCGGAGTGCAAAACGGGGCTGGGTGCTGACGTGGCTGTCTTCCCCACAGGTCCCATTCTGTCACACGGACTCCAGGAGAACGGCAGCTGCACGAGGGACGTGGCCATGGGGGACTCCTGACCTGCCCACAGAGTGGGAGGGGGCCAGCGCAGAAGTGGAAGCCTGGATGGAGCCAAATTCTGAAGTAGGTGCAATTAGTTGAAGGGGCCTCAGACTCCCCCTCCAGCTCTCCTGGCCCCCAGGTGATGTGTCCCCAGACTCATGTTCCCTCTTGTCAGTCTCTCCCTCCTCCAAACAGCCCCCAGATGCACACACACACTAGCCCCCAGGTGGCCAGTACCTTATCTCCCTTATCATTTTTACTAAGGTAGAAATTACTGACAGAGCTTAATGTATTAGCTCTACCAAGAGAATTTGCTGTATAATTGTGAGCTTAGCTTGAATCCAAATGAATAAATCCCTAAGTATGTGATTTTAGTGACATCCATGGGCTGAAATGGCATTGTCTGGGAAAGAGAGTAAAAAGGCACTCTCAGAATCCCCACCATCATTCTAAGCCCAAGATTAAGATCTGAGGTGCAGTTAACCCTGCCTCTAACTACAGGTGTGACCCTTGGCAAGTCCTCCCCTTCCCCCGCTTCCCCCCCCTTCTCCCACCCAGTTGCCCAGGAGAAAGCTATGATAGATGAGCCAGAGTCCCCTTGGGCCCTGAAAGTCTTGAGTGAGTGGGGGGGGGGGGGAAGGGGAGTGAGGAAGATGCGTCTAACCCAGCTTCAGTGCACACTGTCTCCTCTCATCCCTCCTGCTTTCTTCTAGAATCTTCCATCTGGGCAGGGGAGCATCCGCGGGGGCCTGAGTGGCCCCACCCCGCCTGAGGAGGCAGCTGCCTGGGCCTGGGGCTGCACCCACACACTCCATGCCGGGAGCTGTCCCCTGGCCGGGGGCGGGGGGGGGGGTGCCCTGGGAAAGCACCGCAGCCCCCTTCCTCCCCCTGTGAAACACACTTATGCTAATGGCTGCTTCTCAAGCCTTACACCTCCTCTGACAAGCAAAAACCTTCCAAAGCCCAATTACAGCCTGCTTTCTTCCGCCCTTCCTTTCCTGGGGGGAAAAAATTAAAAGAGAAAGTGCCACCACGAAGCCCGCGGTGGGGCCCCGCTGTCGCAGGCGGGTGACAGGCCCTCCCCGTGGCTGCGGTGCGCGTGGTGGCCCCCGGAGCCCAAGCCCCCCGAGCCGCAGCCCCGCCACCACCCTCCGCGCCTCCCCAGTCAGCAGCAGCCCGGCGGGCGGGCAGGTGGCCAGCCCGTCACAACCACTAGACAGGCCCCACGCCCCGCCATCCCGCCCCCGCCGGAGCCTTCCTCCCCAACCTGTCACACGCCCCATGCGGGGAGAACAGAGCGTGCAGAGGAGAGCGCGGGGACTGGGCTGGGACCAGCCAATCCCGGCCTCCCGGAGAGACGGGTAGCAGAGGGACCTCCCCTCCCCAGTGGCCAGGAGACGACCGAGAGTGGGTCCTTTGGGAATCCTAGGAAATGGGCAACAGAGGACTGCTCTGATGGAGATATTGGAGCAGCCTGAGTCAAGGCCCCGTTAAATCCCCTGGCCCAACTAACCACACACTGGCCACCTCCTCGGCCTTGCCTCTTTCGAAAGGGCACTAGGCTGAGATCTAGGAGTGCCTCACAATTTCCTGGCACAGTGATCCATTATAATGAGATGTCTGGCTCCAGGTCCCACCAAGAAAGCCCTTGACCTCCTCCTGCAGGCTTGGCCTCCCTGCAGACACAGGCGCCAGGCTGCTAAAGCCCAAGCCCCCAGTCACTGAGTGGACCTTCATAACCGCTACCTAGTCAGTGATCTGAGTTAGAAGCCTTACTCTGGCCAGTTTTCCCAGGGAACGCCCCACCCCTCTGAGGCTGACTCCATGCCTGCCTGAATAGCTGAGTGGGGCTGGCTTTGCAGAAAATCCGCCCATGCATGCTCTTCCTAAACCGAGGCTGCCCTCCACACAGACAACGACATGAATTGTGTTCCTGGAGTGGAGCAGTGTGGTAGCCCTGCCTCTCCTGGGCCCCCTGAAATCAATCCTCAGATGCAGGCACTGTTGACTTGCTCCCCTCAGAAACGGTATCTGCCCTTTATCTTCTCTTTACATTTGTGGCTTGGTCCTTTCAGGCTGCTATAACAGAGCACTGTACACTGGGTAGTTTTGAACAACAGAAACATTTCTCACAATTTCAGAGTCTGGAAAGTCCAAAATCAAGGTGCTGGCAGACTCAGTGTATGGTAAGGGCTTGCTTCTTGGTTCATGGACAGACCCCTACTTCTCTCTGTGTCCTTACAGGTGGAAAGGGTCCCTTTTACAAGGGCACTAATCCCCATGATGAGGGCTCTGCTCTCATGTCCCAATCACATCCTAACACCATCATCTTGGTGATTAGGATTTCAACATAGGAATTTTGAGGGGATATAAACATTCAATCCATAGCAATCTGCCTAGAAAGAAATCTACTCTCCCTGGCACAGATTCACGGCTTTGGCTCTAGCCAAAGAAGGCAGGGTAGGGGCACGTGTGCCCATGAAATGAGCAAATCATTTGGGACGCCTCAAAGTCAGCGTGAGGTGGAGAGAAGAGAAGGCTGTCCACACCAGCCAAGGATGCGTTAAGGATAAAGAATAAGTGAGGCCAAGTGCAGAAACTCCCAAAGGGCCAGAACTGTATCTTACTGGTCTCCGTATTCCTGGTGTTGAGGGTATGCCTGGCCTCGGTGAACACCCAATCAGCATATGTTTGCTGAAGGAAGGAGGGACGGAAGTCAAGGTATCCGGTGGCGCTTCTGGCTCCTTCAGCGCTGGGAAGATCCAGTGTACATTCACAGTGATGGCTTTCAGCATCAGCTCAACGACCACCACTGCAGTGGACAGCCCCATAAGGAAAGAAGGAGACAAGAAAGACACTGAAAGGAGAGATCAAGAGTAAAGAATGGTTAAAGCACATTTGGACCAACACAAGCAATGTGTTCCTTCTCTCCACCCTGTATGAGGACCTCTGGCATTTAGAGCAATTTAAGCAGCTCTAGGAAGCCAGCGTACAGTTCAGAATTTGCAAAATGGTACTTAGAAGTGGGGAGGGAGGAAGGAAGGAAGAGAAGGAGACAGAGAGAGAGGAGCTGCTCCAAACTGGTCGCTAAGCTACAGAAGTACTTACAAATACATAACCTCTCATTTGCATGTGGCAACATCCTCCCCCCTCCTTGTAGAGGGGAATATAAAGTTATGGAGATGTAGATAAATAGAAACTAAACTCCAGCTCCCATCCACAACAAGGAAGAACATATATCAAAATCATTAATTATGATCCAATTTGTGCTTGCACTGTGAAGGATAATCATTTGCCATCAAAGAGATGCCCTTCCCTTATTAAAGCCATTGAGACTCTCAGGAAGTGCTCAAGGGTTTGAAATTCTGTATTTGAATTTTACAAATGCTTCTTACTACTGGGACCAAAACTCAATCAACACTTGATAGTGCTAACACCAACAGTCAAGCCACAGGCGTCTTCACTCCATCACGACAGACCTACAGATAGGACCTGGGTAGCAAACTTGCTCATTTGTTTTTCTCTGGATTCCTCTGTGTGTGTGTGTGTGTGAGTGTGTGTGTAACATGTGTATAAGCTTAGATCTTTTTTTGTAAGGGAGTTGCAGTGGGGATAAGAGGACCCAGGCCAAGTTGAAGAAGGGAACAATTAACCTCATCTCTCTCAAATGTCCAAGGCCCAGCTGCCATTCCTCACTTTCATCTCAAAGCCAAACCAACATGAACAGGTTGCTTGGAGACCAGGCTTCTCTTTCAACTCTGGACCCATGCCTTTGGTCCATGCCCAGACAGGGGCTAAGTTAGAAGCCAGAGCTCAGAGGTCATTACTCTTTTCTTCAGAAGCTCTACAGCACAGCCTTGATTCTGATTTGCTTTTTCTGTCCCCATTTCTGGCTCTAGGATTCAGGCTGAGTGAATGAAAGTCATCGGATTTCCTGACTCAGTCTACTGTGTCTCAATGAAAGCCTATTGAATGGTATTGATGCCATAGAATGGAATGCAATGGACAGGAATAGATGGAATATAGTTTGGAAAAACCCAACTACCATCCAAAGAGACTTTTCCTTTCCTGAAGCTTCCCCACTGGAAGCAGGGAAGGGGCTTGCATAGAGTCAACAGCATACTAAAGCAGATGGCATAGTCTACAGCCTACCTGACTAAAGGCCAAGTATTACCTATCTGTCTTGAAATGGGATTTGCATGTGCAGCCAAAGTTAATAATAATATCGAATCTTGTCACAACCTAATGAGGTGCTAATGTCCATTTTATATATGAAGCAACTCTGACCCAGAGAGGTTAAGTAACTTGTTCAATGTCATACAGCTAGTAAAGGCAGAGAAGGAATTTAGACTTAGCCTTCCGTGAATAAACTAGGTACAGGCAGGCGGGAGGCTCCAACTTCTGCGTGGAATATTATTAGTTTGGCACATTTCCTTCCCGAAGGACTCATGAGACATGAACGCAACACCACCTTCTTGAATTACTCACAGAGGAATTTCCTCTGTGATTTCTCTTGCTTTGGTATCAGGCAACTGAGCTGTCCTTGGAGCTGGCTCATGATGAGCCAAGGGCAGGTATAACTGCATTTAACAGAAGGGAAGTCTGGGGCACAGAGAGATGTGATACAGTGAGAAGTTGGTGGTCAAACCCAGATTCTAACTCCTGGTCACCGGGCGCCTGTCCTGAACTTACTCCCATGCCCCAGGGCAGGGCCCTGCTTCCTCCCTGTCCCCATGTGTGCCCCTGGCCAGTGCTGAGCTGTGGCTGACAGACCTAGACCCAGGGATCGAGCCTTTCAGATAGAGTTCTTGACACCAGATGCCTCTGGAGCGGGCAGGTGGTGTGGGGAGGGTGACTGATGGGGGAAAGAAGGACAAGGCCCTTTCCAAAAATAGAGTGAGAAAAGACCAGAAGAGTAGGTGGAAAGTCCCCGGGAGAGTAAGGCAGCGGCTGCAGAGCACCAGCCCAGTGGGAGACAGGGGGCTCCAGATACCATACCCAGAGCGGCCAGGATGCTACTCAGAGTCAACAAGCCCCCCACTGCACCCCACCTATAAATTACCCATATGGCTTCCCAGACAGCATCGGACCCTGCCTCCCACTTCACAAGCAAGTCCCAGAGGCAGTTTCTCAAAGGGGATTTCTGGGCCTAGGCTGGTTTGGGGTTTTGTCGCTTCCCCCAACTTCCATTGAGGCTTCTTTCTGAAATTCTCTAAATGGGAAAAAGCAAGAAGCGTAAGTTATGTCTCCTAGTGGATGTGGATTCTAAAAGGGACATTCTGCCTCCACTGGGTCTCCTGATACTCATGGTCCCTGGTCAAAACTCTGGCTCACCTTTCACCCTGGATAGCCAACTGTACCTGCCACGTCCCAGACACCAGCTCAGCACTCTAACAGCACAAAGAAGAAAACAAAGTCATTGCCCTAAAGGGACTTACCGTCTACTAAGTTAGGAGTTTTTACTCTGCCACTACAAATTTAGAGAGACCTTAACAACCAGTGCTTTGGTGACCCCTCTGAGTCCTTTGGCAAACTGTGTGATCCTCTCTCCTCAGGGCCAGATGGCAGGAGCTGACCGCCCTTGTATAAAGGGGGATAAAGATAGGATGCATTGATTGAGCACCTACTCTGTGTCAGACCCTGGGCAAGAGGCTTGACAAATATTCACAACGTCCCTCAATCTATTCTTCAAGAGAGGTATTGTTATCTCCACGAGGAAATCATGGCTCAGAAAAGTCAAGCAAACTTCCCACAATCCTCCAGCCAGTAAGGGCAGAGATAGGATTTAAATCACACACCCAGAATGTGATGGAATCACCCCTGAGTAGAGTGGATAGTTGAATCACAACAATAATTGAATAAACTGCCAGGACCAATTTCCACAGCATTTACTGAACACATGCAAAAAACAATGTTTAGATTGATGTTGTAAATGGGGACAACCTCTTTGGAGAGCAATGTGGCAGTATCGATCAAAATCTTAAATGCACAAATCCTGCATGCCAGAAATTTCATTTATATGAATTTATCCAACTATATGAGGATGCTCAGTGAAGCACTATTTGTAGTAGAAAAAAGCTGGAATCAACCTAAGTGTCCATCAATAGATAATAGGTTAAATAAACTGGTTCATCCATAAAATGAAATAGTAATACTATGCATGCACTAAAAAGGATGAGGTAGGACTGTGGGTACTAACATGAATGTGTGTCCATAAAACGTTCTTCAGTGAAAAAGCCGGTTGCCGTATTGTATGCAGAGTAGGATCCTGCTTATGCTTAAAAGCATTTTATATATAACACACACATACAGATACAACATATCCATGCTTAAAATGTCTGGAAGCCACATACGGAACTACTAACAATAGCTACCACTAAGAGGGGGTGGGAAATTGGGACCTTCTAAATTATTTGGTCTGCTTTGATAGACCCCGTATTAAAGGTTTTATTAATAGTTATGCAGATCACTGTGTTAATACCTGCTGGAAAGCAATCCTCCAGAGGAAGCAACTGAGAATGGGAAACCAAAATCTTCAGCAGAGACCTGTCCCCCAGGAGGCGAGAGTCTCAGAATTTGAATTGGAGGTCCTGTGTCCATGGCAATCCGTGACTGCTTGGGTCATTCGTGTTCATCTTAGCCAGTCCTTGATTCAAGAGCTCAGGCGCCGGAAGGAAAGGAGAAAGATCATGGTAGGCTCTGACATCAAAGACCTCGATCCAAACCTGGCTACCTGACGTTGGGCGGGTCATGGGTGCTCTCAAAACCCAACTTTCGTCACCTATAAAACAGGGGTAGTGCTGGAACCCACTACTTGGAATCGCCGGGAGGGCTCACTGGAGAAAAGAATGCCATTGCCCTTTTAAAAGACCAGATTGGACACGGACAAAAGGAAGTGAAGTCCCCCTTGACTGGTATACCTTCCACTGGGGAGGCTGAGTCACCAGAGAGGATGGTCCCACCCCAACATTGACACCACCCTCTCCCCTCTGCAGGGACAGGACACAGCGGTGAAAACCACCAAGTGCCCACAAACTCTCCAAAGACCATCACCCCCCTCAGTTCCAAACTCTGGAGCTGGCGATCTGGGATTGTGTGGCCATGGAAAATGACCCTGGTGCCAAGGGGCCTCCAATGAGGAGTCTTCTGCGTCAGCCTCCAAATCCCCAAGTAAATATCGGTTCATTGGTTTGTTGATTAAAATCACTGATGGTGTGTCTGATGACTGCCCAGAGACCCGAGGAGCTGAAACAGCAGAGAAGCGACCCAGGAATCCCTCCACGACCAGCCTCACGTGATTCCTAAACTTAGCCCTTCACTCATGCCCTCTCCCTTCCTTTCTTCTCACTCATTTTCCTACCACTGCTTCCCAGGCCCGCCATGAGCCAACCCTCCCCACGTCAACAGAAATGCTCTCTCTTAAAGGCCCCCCTGGGCTGGAGAAAATAATAATTAACTTAATAGGCTGATAGAATTACATTAAATAATGATGATAATAACGAGAATATAGACTTTAGAAAAAGAAAACAGAGTTGGATTCTAACTCCACCGCTTATTAGCTAAGTAATCTGGGACAACCAAACCTCAGTTCCTCGCTAAGTTGAGGTTGGTCGTAAAACCATTCACGCAGTTGTTAAAAGACAGGTAGATGCACGTTACAAATGTAGGTATTATTAAGCTGCCATACAGTTAAAGTTTCTACGTGTTTGTTAACGTAATCATCTCAGTAAGCCCAAGAGGTGTCAAATGAAGAGAAATGAAGTTCTTTTTTTTTTTTTTTAAGATTCTATTTATTTATTTGACAGAGAGAGACACAGCGAGAGAGGGAACACCAGCAGGGGGAGTGGGAGAGGGAGAAGCAGGCTTCCCGCCGAGCAGGGAGCCCGATGTGGGGCTCGATCCCAGAACCCTGGGACCATGACCTGAGCCGAAGGCAGACACTTAACGACTGAGCCACCCAGGTGTCCCGAGAAATGAAGTTCTAAGAGGCTAAGCCATTTCCCCAAAGTCACTCATCTGGGGAAGGGGACTCGTGAAGCCAGGTTTTCAGACACTGAGCCCAGTGTTCTCCCCACACTATGGGGGTGGGAGGAGGGCAGCTGGTGTTGGGGGCTCTCCATTGTCTGGCTCAGGGGGCAGGCAAAGCCAAGTCTGTGGGTCTTGTCAGACCGTCCACCATCCCAGTTAGCATCTCTCAGGAAAAGCAACGGGATATAAGTCCCAGAAGTACCTGAGGCTGGAAAGCAAGGCTGTCAGCAGAGAAATGTGACCAGACAAGGAACAGCCAAGAAAGGGGTTCCAACAGCTTGCTTGGGAAACAATCAAATGCCAGCCCCACCAAGAGGCCTTTTAAACCAGCAGTGCTGAGCTTATGTTCAACTCGCCAGAAAATTCCCAAGTGCTTCTGAGCTTCTCAACCAATTCTTCAATCTAGAAACTCTTACTGAATGCCTGCTCTGGAAAAGGCACAGGGCTGGGCCTCAGAGGGGTTAGGAAATGGGCTCGATGAGCTCTTACTACCTTCTATGTGTTATTGGGTAACCCAGGCATGTGTTTTCTCTGCAAGGAATTTGTACTCCCTCATACGCAAATGCATAAAAATACAATTAAACCCTTGTTAGGAGGGGCTGAGATCCCAGGGCAGGTGCCAACAGGATGAGCTTTAGGCATTCAGAGAAAGAGAGAGTTCTATAGGCTCACAGAGCTGAAGATACATCCTCCTTCCACACAGGCTTTGAGTGCAAAAGAATTCTTCCTGTCTAGTGGCTACAGCAGAGAGGAGGTAAAGCAGTTTTTCATATTCAGGGCAGGCCTCGATTTGGAGTGTCATTATCTGAATTTTTAATTACATAATAGAGTATAAAAGAAAACATCAGACTGCATCAGATGTCTGTTTACTTACCTTAATGGGTAAGGAAACACAAAAACACAATCACACACATACACACATACACATACAAGTGTACTGGGCCACACCAGAAAATACAGTTTTTGCTGTCGACTGGGATCCAGAGAGTTTGAAAAACACTTTCAAACTGAACTAGAATCGGGAAGGAGATGGCTACGGGGAACAGGTATCTTATTTAGAAGGAAAAGAGTGCGCAAAGGTGAGCGCTAAGGAGGAGGAGGTGTCTGGGAGAGATCCCCACCTCTCACACCCCCTCCTGATGAAGCCAGAGCCACCTCACTGACTGCAGAGCGCCCCCTCCCCCCTCCCTTCCCGCTCTTCCCCCCAACCTGAACCCTTCCGCCTCTCCAAGTCAGCCGGGACCGGTCCATGGCCCTGACCACGAGCAAGGCCACCTGCCCCTGCTTCTCTGACCTCCCATGGCTCCTAGTGTCCCACACCAAGTGCACCATTCTTTAAGCGTTTCATGGGTACGGAAACTCCCGGAGTGGCTGTGTGACTTTGGGCAAATCATCTGAGCCTCCCCTTCTTCATCTGACAGTGATACATGGGCAGTGAACATATCTCTTGTCTCGTTCATAATTTTGTAAATATCTCTCCAGGGAGAACCCTATCCCCTACTGATTTGTAAAAAAACACCCCCCGGGGGTGTTTTAAATAGTGCTGGGCACATGCTAGACACTTAATATTCTTACGCACGCGGCAAAGCACATACGCACACAGCCCCCTGCAGAGTCCCCCTGCACAGACCCCCAACCACTGCCCCCCAACCCACCCCCGCCCTCAGAATGACCAGGGTCTAGACTCATGCTCTGCTTGTCACCATCTCGAAAGTCTTCATAATTTTCGAACAAAGGGTCCCCATTTTCGATGCGCACTTGGCCTGGCAAATTATGCAGCAGGTCGTGACCACATCTCCAAAGACCCACCGACACGTGCCTTTTCAGAATGCGTGGACTTTTAAAATTCCCTTTTCTGGGAGTTACCACAAGTGATGTCGGCCAGGAAAGCATGTATATAAAGATCTCTCATCTGGTCAAGGGCAAGACTCCATGTCAAGCAGGTGACCTCCCCAACGTGGGAGTTGCTCACTGTGCGAGTTAGCAGGGCTTTGGGGTGCCAGTAAATGTTCTTTCTGGGCAGTAAGCACTGAACCCTTCGTAGTCACTCATGGTGCTTTCCTAGACCCAGAGTCAAGCCAACGTTGGAGATCAACACTAACCAAACTGCTCACAAAAGGAATCTAGAAGGAAAAGCTTAGGGAGTCTAAATCATTCCTCTCTCCTATAAATAGTGCCTACGTGCCCACTATGAGCCAAGTCTAAAAGGCAAAACTTGAGGGTATTAAAAAGGCGGGGGGCCTAAGTCATGGTCCAATCCCTTGCCCTCCAGAAAAGCCACATGCAGATGGCCAAGCAACACTATTTCATGGAAATGAAGGTCCTAGGAGCTCACATAAGGAAGAAAAGCCTGCAGGAAGGGCCTCGAAAAGAAGTGGAAGTCAGCTGTCCCCCCGGGGGGGGGGGGGGGGGGGGGGCGTGGGGGAGGAATGAGGATAAGCCAGTATTTCAGGAAAGGGAGCAGCTTCAGCAAAGGCTCCAACGTGACCACTGTACCTTGTCTGCAGGGAACACCAAGGTGAGTGGCCATCAGAGCAGAGAGCGGGGCTCAGTTGGGGGCAGCAGGAACTATAACCAGATCATAGGGCAGGACCTGCTGGGGAGGGCTCGCATGCCAGCCACCGTGGCTGGACTTGATCTTACAGATGATGAGACAGCGGATCAACCGACGCCTAGTTCTACCTGGGGAGAGAGGCAGGATGAATCCAACTGCAAGGCTGGGCTCCCACAAGCAAGGCACCTGCCCCACTGTGTGTGCTGTGCCCGTCCACACCTGCAGCCTGGAGCCAAGCTGAGACATACACACATCCCACAAGAGGAAGGAGCCTAGGACCTGACCCAGCTCCCTCCCTGCCTCCTGGTCCGCGCCTTTTTGTTTGGGTTCGTTGTTGTTATTGGGGTTTGTTTTATTTTGTTCTTCCTACGCTTGGCTAATATTTCTCTATTTTCCAGTTTTAAAAAGATATTTCAATGAATTTTCTTTTTTAATCTGGAGATCGGAAAGAGAAACTTACAAGAAGGTTGTGGAGAATGTCAAGGGGGGCAAGGAACAAACGGGTACTTTTTATTCCTTTTCCTCTTTAAGCTGGTGCCGTTGTTTGGTGGCGATGCTCCCAGATCAGCTGCCCCTTCACAGTCTATCGGCTTAAACCGGTAGCAGCGAAGGCTCGAGATGTGGGCCACGGCCTGCGGTGGTGAGCGGAGGCGACAGGGTGCCCATCCCAGGGAGCCGCTCTGTCAGGCACCCCGCCAAGGAGGTCTCCTCCAGAGCAGTGGGGTTCCCTGCTTTCCTGTGAGGTGATGGGGGGGTGTTCTGCCTCCAAGCCCAGCTGACCAATCAGACCTAACATTTCTCTTCTCGAGACTAAGAACCAGCTCTCTGGGGGGAAGGTCAAAAAAACAGAAACATTAAATCAGACTTTGGATCTGCTGATTCCCACCCCACCCCTCTTACACACACACACACACACACACTAACTATACCTAAATTTTACAGTGGTTTCCCTTTATTTCAAAGTTCATCCTCCTTGGTGCAGCCCACGAGGCTCTCCTTTGACCCTGCTCCCTGTCCCTACTCCTCTCCTCTCTCTTAATGCTCTAGTGACGCCAAACTACTGGTAGTTCCCCAAGTAAACCACACTGTGTAATGCCTCTGTGCTTCACCCCTGCCGTGTGCCTTACCAGCAACTCCCCCTCCATTACATCCTGGTGAGTTCTCAGTCATCCCTCAGAGTCCTTCCCAACCTGTCACCTCTACTGACTGGGAGGATTCTCTTCCCCTCCTCCTCTGCCTGAAAAATTTCCACTGCCCTCAAATATCCGGCCAACATGCCTGTCCTCCATGAGAAAGACCCTCATCCAGCTATGGCACTTGCCATGTCCCTCTATTACACCTCAGGGGACCACATCCTCCAAACCAAAGCTGGGAACACAATGTTTCATGCACACAAATGTTTTTATGGAAAGACAGAATATTTTACAGTGGCACTATCCTTGAAACCCCAAGACCTAGCATCACCATAGTGAGAGTATTGCTCATATTCCATCAAATTGTTTCCCCATGTCTACCTTCTCCACCAGTGAGCTTTCCTGTGATATTGGTCTCAGGATGCCTAGCACCTACCACAAAGCCCAATATGTTTGATTGACAAATGGACTGATGGGTTGGTTTGTACTTTACCACCATTGTTAGTGGATGCAGAGTAGTACTGGGAGGAGGAGGAGAAAGGAACAAAAAGAAGGACACTCCACCTTCTCTTTCTTTCTCTCTTTACCCCATCCCAGGAGAAAGTGTTCCTTCAGTGGTCATGTACGCTCTGAAGGCCACAACACCTGTCCCACATACTTGACAGGATTATGGGGAGAAAGATGCAAGAAAGACCCAGTACCATAAAGCCTTGGGCCACATAAAGAGATGCACGCAAATGAAGACCATCCGTTAGCATGGATGGCGGCCATTTCTGAGCCATGGTCCACATTACCTTAGTATCGAGAACTGAAAGGGTGAAGGGGATGTGAAGAGAGGGCAAACCCCCCAGAGAACCAATGGACCTCTCCTGCCTTACGGTAACCCTGTAAATCCCAGAGATCTCTCCCGATACCAACATCCCCCATCCCACCACCTCCAGTTCCCCCATTACAAGTATGAAATGAAAAGTACTGGAAAAGCCCCTGCTTAGGCTCCTTTTAATTAAGCACACATACACACACACACACACACACACAAAGAACCACCCCTGAGTTTTGTCTGTTGTACTTTTGTTCTCGGGTCTGTTTGTACTTATGCAAAATTACATAATTAAAAAAAATAATATTAGGTAAATGCGCACATCAGCCTGTCAAGCCTGCCTGGGCCAACCTTCACTTGGGAGCCACAGTGACAGCCCCTTTTTTTCTCTTACTTGTTTTTAAGCACAAAATATGTCACACCTGGAAGTAATTAGCATAATTTTTACTAATTTATAGCTAATTACACAATTACTTTTCTATGAAAGATTCTGGAAAGACACTTGAAGTAAGTTTCACCAAATCTAGTGGCAAGAAATTGCTTGAAAACATTTTGTGAGCTTCAAACATTTAGGAGGGGGGGGGGGGGACACCCAATAAAATAATTCTTTCCTATTTCAGAGTGTTCAAATATGACAGGGATATAATTTCTCCGGTAATGTGCAAAGAAGAACGCCTAAATGTCTCTGCTAATCCAACCCAACCAGAGGCTGCTCTAAAAAAAAGGAGCCTCTGAGAGTGCCCAGGACAGAATCTAGAAAGCACAGCTTTGAAACTTGGCTCCACAACGGAGTAAACTCACCTTGTGGCAGGATGTGACCCCTGGCAGGTGTCTTGTTCAGCTCCTGAGAAACTGGGGTTCAAGCCTTGGGGAGCCACCTGCCTCTCAAGATGACGCTCCAGGATGCTGGGACCTGAGAACATTACACTAATCACTCCTTCCAGCACCATGAGTACCTAAACTTGCACGTGTCCCAGTATGGAAATTTACTGGTTTATAAGGCGGGCCTGCCCCCTAGATGGGGAGTTGCCTGCAGGCAGAGGCTGAATTATGCTCTTGGGCTCCTCGGCCTCCTAGCACCCAGAGCAGCAAGGCCACGGGCACTCAATGAATGGGAATAAATCTGCGTTCAGTTGTTTTGTGATCTGAGGTCTGCTTGAAGGACCCCTGTGAAGGTGGGAGTGACGAATTTGGAAGATGTCCGGTTTCTGCCAGGCTCCCCTCAGGGCTACTGAGAGATTTTGGCAAAGGAATGTCCTCTGCCTTCCCCCCCCCCCCCCCCCCGCCGCCCCCCTGCCCCACCCCAGGAGAGTAATGTGAATGGCTTACACTTAGCATATTTCTCTTCGCTTTTTCAAATTATTTTCACAGCTACTGTCATTTGACTCTTCCAAAAACCCTAGGAGGCAGGTAGAGGAAGTCCTTAATGGCTGCTCTTTGCAGGTTCCCTCATTCAGTCAACAGGTACCTGAGCCTGGTGGCCTCGGCAGGGTGGTGTTCTAGCGCTAGAAGACAGGTGAACAGGATGGCCAAGGCCCTGCCGCCTTCTGGCTTTCCCTCCCCAGAGAGGACACAAATAACAAGACAGGCACCATTCTGATCCATGCTAAGAGAAAACAAAAAGCAGAGTAAATGACAGAGGTATTTTAGACCCTGTGCTCCGGGAACCCTCCCCACAGACGTTCCGAAGGAGCATGATCTGGTCATGTGAAGAGCTACAGATAGACATCAAGACCCAAAGAGGGTCAAAACGTGGCCTATCTCCCGCAGCCAGAGGATGGCAGGTCTCCAGGTCTGCACCAGACCTACCCATCTTTTTAAACTGTTCCTGCTGTGACTCCCCTCCCCTTCCATTTCCCAAGAGGAGACCTGAGTCACAGGAAAGGCGAATGCACGCACACACACACACCTCCAGAGGAAGCAGCAGACACGCAGACGGTCAGAACACATGGTCAGAACAGACAGCCAGAGCACCCGCAGGCCCCAGCCCAGGCTCTGCTCTCTGGGGGCGCCTCTCTGGGGAGTGCACTGACCCCCGCCCCTGTGGCCAAGTGGCCGCCCCCATGAACAGTGTTTATTATTCATCAGGCACGTTGAGCCTGTTCGGAGATTTCAAAGTCAGCTGGTGGTTTCATTAGAAGCAATCAAGGAAGCTTTAGATAATTCGTGGGAAGGTTTTGACAGAGAGAATGTGGAGAAGCCTGGTGGCTCTCCCCAGCACCAAGTCAGAGCTGAAACTTCTCTTTCCATCCCTTGCCCCACACCCCCACCCCAGGGCAGAAACTTGAATACTCATTCTTTCCCCTAAACATCAACACCTCCAGTGACTCAGGGGTCACTCGGTTCTCTCCCTCCGCTCCCTCCACAGATGCTTTATTCAGGCTCCAAATCCCTTTGCCTTGGAAAGTCTCCTTGACCCTGGCAATGGAACACTTCTCCAGCAACCCGGCACCCTTTCATGGACACATCCACAACAACGTGCTTGGTCCTTGCCCTGAACTGTGAGCTTGACAGCAGCTAGGAATGAATTCAAAAGATGGCCAAGGCAGGTATCTGCGCCACGTGGGCCACATCGCGAGGAAGAGGCAGACTTACCATGTGCCTTGGAGCCTTCTGGGTCTTTGCATACGTTTTCTCTACTCCCCACTACGAACCTACCAGCAAACTATTAGGAATCCCCATTTGATTGGTAGAGAAACTAACGGAGACTAACAGTTGCTGTATCTAGGAAGGTCACACGGCCACTAAGTAGCAGAGCTAAGATTCGAACTCCAGTCCGTCCGACTGGAAATCTGGTTATCTGGGCACAACAGGGTGGTGCTTCTGGCTTTTCTCGGCCTCCACACCGCAAGGCACCAGCTGTGGAACCATGTGGAACTGAACGCTTCCAGGAGGAATGAATCCTGGCCACCCCAGCAAGTGCACAAGGGCAAGGTGAAGGTCTCTTGGAGCTTCAGCCGAGGAATAGGGCCCGGAGGCGGGCAGGAGCATCTCACCTGGCAGAGAAAAGACTATTTATGGCCAGAGCTTCTGTCCTGAACAGCTGGTGACCAAGGCTGGGGCCGAAAGCTGCATCCACCCTACTGCCGGCCAGGATTCACTAAGGAGAGCATGCCCTTTCCTGATTCCAGAGCAGGGACCCTGAGACCGAGACATTGCAGCTGGTAGGATGACTCACCTCGGCCAACCACCTGGTTTGAAGGCTCAGCCCCATGATGCTGGGAAAGGCCCCATTAAGCTGGTGAAGGAGACTCTCTCCTCCCTGTAACCTTATTAACTTCCCTGGGATGACTTTTCCCATATGCAGGAAAGTTGGTTTCTGAGACTGGACAATTTCTTCACATGACACTGTTCATCCCATAGTAAAAGGCACCGTGGATTTGAAATCACAAACCAGAGCCTGAGGCCTGACCTTGCGCAGACTTTAATGAAGGGACTGCTACCTTGGGCAAGTCATTGCTCCAGTCTGTGCCTCAGGTTCTCCACCTGACCGGTGAGAGGGTGAGGGCAATGGCAGCGTGGGGCTTCAGGCCCTAGGACTCTGCCATGGCAGGCTGCGCAGGGCGGTGTTTCCCTCCCACACAAACACCGCACTGAGTTATCCGAGCTGGGCAGGTGGCAGAGAGAGAAGCATAGGAAGGGAGAAACAAAGGCCCAGCAAGATGGACAGAGACAGATCGAAGCAGGGGAAGCTCCCCAGCCAGAGAAAGGAGGAACAGTCTGGCGGTGTGGAGAGAGAATTAGAGCCCCTGATGTAAGCAGACTCTTGCCAGTATTGCTGGAAACAAATAGTGACAGATTGCTAACATGTTACAGTGAAAATTACCAACATGATGAGACTTTTGCACCATAACCAGCACCTCTTGTTATCCCATTAACAAAACCGATGAGACCAAATTGCTAATCGGAGAAAACGTTCATGTTGGATTATATTGCTCCTGTCCTGAATGCAAGCAAAGGGCAAACCAGAAGGCACATCGAAATCTCCCAAGAGCCATTTTACCTTGGACAGGGGTGGAGAAAGCCCTGGAATGCACACCCCCTCCCCCCCGCAGCTGCCGCCTCCTTCCATTGCATCTAGAAACACCCACAGACGCCACCAGCACCTTGATGATCAACCACCGCTCTGGTGTCTGTTCCCATTGCCGAGCCAGGCGGGGAAGGGCTGTGGGTCATGACAAAGAAAAAGAACCAGTGACCTTTACAAAGTACACAGGGTGCACTGGCAGGGCTGGGGGGGGGTGGGGGCGGGGGGACAAGTGGAGGTGGTGCGTCTGCGTTCGTAGAGTGTTGGACTCCAGCTCACTTCCATCTGCTCCAAGAACAAACCAACACATCCGCGCTCACGATTATTTACATTTCTACCACCCCCATCTGGCCACTGCCCATTCTAGCTGGGCCAGAGAGAGCCCCGCTTCTTAATTTCATTCGTCACAGAGTTCAAACTGTCCCCTAAGCCCCGGGAGGTGTAAAGAACAGGACACACCTGGTTCTTGGAAGGATTTGCCCGGGCATCTGAAGAGGATCTTTCCTCTTTGGGCTGGGGAAGGATTTCCTGCTCAAACTCAAGGCATCCAGAGAGAACCAGATTACGAATTCACTTTATGCGTGCTCCTCTCTCAGAAAAACGCTCCAGTTACCCAAACCGCTTAACGTCTGAGTTGTTGTTTTGTTGTTGTTGTTGTTTTCCACTGGGATAATCACTGACCACGCCAAGCTCCCGGCTGCCACCCCAGAGAGCGGGCCCGGCTGCAGGCCTTCCTACCCGGTAGTCACTCAGAAAAGTAATTGGCCAAAGATTATTCTGAGTAATTTAATGGCAAGGGTTTTTTGTATACCAAACAGGGACTTGTCTTTGTCAAAAAGTCTTTACAAAGTACCCAAGTGCTAGGTGTCAGACAGGACAAGTTTTTTAATCATGTTAAAATGATTTATTTAAACGTCAAGCCATGTCACCTCACTTCCTTTCATTTTTCAAACTGTTTGTGTTTTTTCTGGATGATAAATTTATCTTCAGACAGCCTCAATATGACTAATTAACTTTGAAATATAAGAACCAGATGTGTGAGTTGGAGAGCTTTCTGAACTGATGCCAGACGGGCTGGTGGGTTTTTTTTCTTCTTCTTCTTGCTTGCCTTCCCCCCTCCGTCGCCTCCCCCCTCCCCGCAACTCCGCATTCTCTCTCCCTGCTGGCTGCCCTGAAATTACTAAGCAGAGACACATTTAGTAAATGGAATCACAGGACTCCAGCTAGCTGTGAGCACCCACGGCTTGTTCTCTGCTTTCTACTGCTTAGCCTCTCAGGACCCCATGCTCTCCCTTTGAAAGTGACCCCAGGGCGCCTCCCGGTGACTGGCAGAGCTGTCCTCGGAGGAGGGGCTGGGAAAATTCCCCGGACCCACCCCTCCTTTAATGATCTATGGCGTGTGAGAGCAGGGAGCTGCCAGAATGCATTTGCCACATGAAAGTAAGTCACCCTGCACTATGACACAGAGTGATTTCTTCTAAAGAGTCTTCCCCTGTGAAGTGCTCCTCAGATCTGCCTCCTCCCTGCTCCCTTTTGATGAGCAACCCCATGCACAGCACAGGAGGAATGAGCAGGGGTGGAAGCTGGCTATTAAGTCTCTCAACTCCCAAAGCCACAGTGCTTTTCAGTTAATGGCACATTTGGGGGTTGGAAGCCACAGATGTGTGTGTGTGTGTGTGTTTCATTCTCAGGGACAGGACGGGCGACAGCAAAAATGAAAATTCCTCTTTGCAGGATTTGTGCAGCTAAGTAAGAGACCCGAGTGGAAGGCATGAGCTGGGTACCTCAGTTTCCCCGTGTAGCTATGATGGCCTGCTCCACCCAGTCTCTCTACCAGAAGTGGGTTAAGGTTATGTGAGATCACAAATGGGAAAGTGCTCTGAGTACTTGGAAAGACATGCACACATCCTAAGGGATTATTAGGATAATTACCGCTATTATTATATCATCATGACCAATATCATTAACATGCCTCTTAATGTCTGAGATTTTTCACCTGGGATAATCTCACTCACTCGCAAGGTCAGTGGAGTTCCTCACGGTGCCAGGCTCCAAACAGTGGGCTTGGTTCTTTTCCTCCTCGGGAAGAATGCCAACAGAACACCTTCCCGGGCCACAGAAAGGAAGCTGCCCCACCTGACACCTCAGACTCCCTGCTGCGGGCCGAGAAGGACTCAGCCACTGACAAACACCAGCACTTGTGCTGTAGGGGGACAGAGGGGCCAAGAGGACGTCCCTTCCCTTCCCCAGAGAGCAAGGCAGATGAAAGGACTGGGACAGCGCCGGCTGCCCCCCCCTCACCCCGCCCCCCTGGATCTCCCCCGCTCCCCACTCTGGGGACAGGACCAAGATGCATCAAGCAGGTTGGACTCTCAAAAATATAACAAGGTAGAGGTGCCTGGGTGGCTCAGGTCATGATCCCAGGGTCCTGGGATCGAGCCCCACATCGGGCTCCCGGCTCGACGGGAAGCCTGCTTCTCCCTCTCTCATTCCCCCTGCGTGTTCCCTCTCTTGCTGTCTCTCTCTGTCAAATAAATAAATAAAATCCTTAAAAATATATATATATAACAAGGTAAGGCAGGTCCCTTCAGGTCCCCATGCTTCTCCTCCCCTGATCCTGGCCACGCTTCCTTTCCACAGAACACTCCCTTGCTTTCAGCAGTGCCACCTAATCCCCAGGGAGGGGGGGGTGTCACCCCTCAGGGAGGTGTTTGCATCTTAGCGGGAGTTTCTGGGAACTTAGGAAGAAAAAGGCCTTCAATCATTCCACGTGGAAAGCCATGAAAAGGAGAGGAAGGAATGGATGGGGCGAAGAGAGCATGCTTCACACTTCCCAAAGCAAATCGTGCCTGCTCCTGATGCCCAGGAGACATCTTGCAAGCAGACAGATGGACCAGAGTGGGTGGGGGTAGTTGGGAAGGCGACCGAGGAGGCCAGCCTCGTGGCCCCCCAACCCCGACCTGAGGCAGGAGGAGGGAAGACCCTGTTATAGGGTGGTGAGTGTGGGCACATATCCATGGAAGCATGCCCCCACCTCCCAGGGCCCTTGCCCCTCCTCTTGGAAGACAGCACTGTGAAGCCTGCCAGAACTCCTTGGGGAGTGGGAGAGGAAGGTGGCAGGAATACAGAGAACTACAGCTTTGTTTGGTATCTTCCAACTTTCCAGAACAGACAGACAAACAGATGAGCAAGCAGTGCAATAATCCGGTGAGAGAGACAGGGAGCATGTGTGCGTGCACGTGCATGCGCGCACACACACACACACCAGTGCAGAAGCACTAGCCCCACCCGTCCCCGAGAGGGAGCCCTGAATACACCACCCACGGCCCCCACCAGGGCACCCCCCCAGTCTGCCTTTGGAGAAAGCTGCATCCAGGACCCTGGCTGGGTTCTTTCTATAGCACTGCCCCCCCTTCCCCAGGGGAAAAAATTTCAGATAATTTTTAGGCTATGAATAACATTTCCTGCTATGTCAAACTAAGATAATTATGGAGCTTACCAGATCGCAGGATCCCTGATTAACTGACCCCGGACAGGGAAGTCTGGGAAGTTTGAGAAGCCCACAGACTGGGAAAGGGAGCCCTGGGCTCCTGGGACTGGTGTGGGACCGCTGCCTCCCCCAGCTCTGCTCTGCCAGGAAAGACCAGACCTGTTTCCACGGGTCTGCACCTGAGAGCTTCCCTCTCCGTCGGGCTTCCTTCTCTCCCCAGGGGGACTAGAAGAATTCGCACTGGTGAGCCAGGAGGCGCCCCATACTTCTGGCCAAGGGTGCCCACCCTGGAACGCCCATCTGACTGCACAGCCCCACCCAAGCGGTTTTTGAAACTAAAAGACCTGGATTTGCTCTCCCCCCCCCCCGCCCCCCATGCAAGCATCCCGTGCCTTCCCCCACTAAGTGCGCATAACAAGCCAGAAATTTGAGGCTGTAACGGACAGGAGCCATCGTTTGGGAGCTGTCAGACGCGATGTCTCAGAGGCCCGGGATCCGAGGGCCCTTCCCCCTGTACAGCCTGAGATATTTAATAAAGTAAAGCCCTCAGGATCAAGAGGCTGCAAGCCCTCCCATTCCTTCCTCCGGCTCGCGCTGGAGTTCTTTAAAGCCTGCCTCGCGTCTGTCTCTCTCCAGAAAGCCTTTCATGCTGCCTTGCCAGACTGACATTTTGACAAGTTGCCACGAGTGACATCTGATTTGTACAAATTTCAAGACTAATAAATCTACCTGTCAAAGCGGAAACTTTAAAAGGAGCTAAGCCCAGCGGGTATAGTTTAACAGAACTCAAGTTGATGAAACTGTAGGACGGAGAAATTATATCTGTCACAATCCACCCACATTAGTTCTGCAGAAATGTTGGCATGAAACAAACGTCTTTCACGGGCGTTACCAAAAAAAAAAAAAAAATTTTTTTAATAAAAATTTTTTAATTGAAATAGGAGATTAATACCATGAGTAACAAGTAACAGTTCTATTTGTAAACTACCAAATTTTATTTGTTTAATTTTTAACTTTGTTGCACATGTGAGAAGTGTCTCTCCTCCTACCTCTTAAGCTGTCTCCCTGGGATCTGGACTTTCAGTTCAAGCTGGGGCCCATCAATCACACTGCAGCTCCCCAGCTCTCTGGCTCCTGGGGTGAATGGGGGCTGAGCACCGTGTGCGGGGCTGAGGCTGAGGCAGGCCCCGCTACCCACAGCCCTGCGTCCTGGCCGGGCCTCCTGGCACTCTGCTCCTCCATCTGGGCAGGGGCAGGGTGCTGAATCGCTTCCCCCACTGCTCTCCAGCCTTGACCTGGAGCCTGAAGTCTGGCCCCCCATTCTGGGCTTTGCTGTGGGATTTCTGTTTTAAGGATGTGAATGTTGGGGGACGGGGGGAAGAAGTTACGTCTGGCTAACTTTTTATTTTGTTTTGTTTTATTTTTATCTTATCTTCCCTTCCTGTTTCTGACAAGTCCACTTTTGCCCTGAATCATCACGTCACAAACGAAGAAGCCAGGATTCACAGATCGGAGGAAGAAACTGGGGGGGCGCGGGGAGGCCTTCTCAGGGTTCCCATGCACCTAGAGAAGCCAAGAACATGAATGCATCTGAAGCAGAATCCCTGGTGTTCTCTGTCCTTCCCTCGGCCTCCCGCACCCCCGGAGCCCGAGAGGAGGATAGACTGCTCCGGCTCCTAGAAGTGGCCCCCAGTTGCCCTTAGCGGGGAGCTGTTTTCTGTTTGATGGCTGTAACCGCCAGATAATTGTTACTATTACTGCTGTCTTTTCTCCCCGAGTTCAAAATGGTTCAGAAGCAAGTAGGCGGGACAGAGAGGATCTTTGTTCTCCAGTTCAGCCAGGGGCAGTGCGCTGAGGTCACCCAGCCAGACAGGATGGAACCCAGCATTTCGGGGCGGGGCCAGCCCCACCCCCCCCCCCCCCCGCCGCTGGTAGATCATGTGGTCCTTCTGCTTCCTCCCCACATGGCTGTCTCCTCCCTCCAATTCCAGAGCTTCTGCTTGGTATTTATTTGGCTGGGACAATATCTAGAAGTGAACACCTTCTTTCACACTTCTTGGCCCACGCTAGGAACTCTGTGTGGGACCATGGTGACAGTCAGGATAATTGTCTTGCAGCTGAGGACTAGGAGACTGGGTCCAGACTGCAGGGTGGGGTGGAGGGGGGTCTGGCAGCAATTGGGGATGATCCCCAAGACCCAGAGCACCAACGCCAATCTGTCTGCCCTGAACTGGGGTTGGGTTACCCCCAGTTCTACCCAACTCCATCTTTTTCCCTGCCCATTAGATTTTGGTTAGGCGGATTCCACGCACAAGACGCTCAGTTGTCCACTACGGGAGTTACGAAGAAGTGCAAAACATGATCCTTGTCCCAAAGGCGTTTGCAGTCCATATGGGGTGATGTAACAAGATGACGTAACAAAATAGATCCTGATCAGGAACAAAGGGATTTCGAGGACAAAAAGGAAGCAGGGCGGTGAGTGAAGGCACCGGACCAGCCCTGCCACCCGCTGGCTGTGGGACTGTGGTTAAGAACCTGTCCTCTCTAAAATATGGGTGACAAGATGAAATGAAGGCCCCTGCGTTCTCTGTGGGCTTTGGAGACGAGGCATTGTGGGATCCCATGTGTGAAAGCTCTTTATAACCAGTGAACAGTTCGGGGCGGGGCGACCAAGGGCTAGGTTAGGATCCAGCGGGAACACCGCTGATGAGTCAGCAGCCCGGAGGTAAGCGCACAAGAACAGCTCACAGGGGAACAGCGATACTGCTTTTTCCAGACCATGCTGGGGCAAAGCCACCGATGAGGACAGCACTTCTTGCAAGTGGGAGACTCTGGAGCAGTGACTAGACATCCTGCGGTGGGACCCCACGGCAGTCATGGCACAGAGCAGGGCCAGCTCCCCCCCACCCCCAAGCTTAGAAGGCCCAGGATGCTGAAAGCGTGCAGGTGTGTCAGGCCCCACGGGTAAATGCCCGTGTCAGACACGCCCGTGATACTCGTGCCCCCGTGACATTAGGATTCATTTTCTTTTTTTTAATTTTTTTTTTAATTTTTTAAATTTTATTATGTTATGTTAGTCACCATACGATACATCATTAGTTTTTGATGTGGTGATCCAGGATTCATTTTCTTGCATGAATGAGCCTGACCTCTTTCATTCATATATTCGCCTTTGATCAGAGAAAATCTTCAGAGGCGGTTATTAGGAAAGCAAAGCACAGAGAGGTCTGGTTCTTGTGTACCACACACAGCCGGCCAGCAGCAAATCTAGGAACTGCTGGGTTGAGTTTTCTGCTGAAACAGTTGCTTTCTCTCTTTTCCCTCAGCAAGACAGTCTCTCCAGGGAAAGGTTCGACGATGCCAAATGTGACTAATAAAAAAAAAATTGTTTAAAGGGTTTTTTCCTAGAATAAACACTTCATTTTCTATTTTATTGGATTAGTGTTTGCTAACCTCCAAAGTTTCTTGCCTAGCAAATTGGAGACCATTTCCCTTATATAATGAGCTTCCTCATGTTTGGACGAGGTGAGGCAAGTCTTACGAAAGGCTAGAGGCTCACTGTAGGGCAGAGGTAGCAGCCCCAGGCAGGCCCGGGGGACTGAGGCCCAGCCTGAGAGCTGCAGGCCCAAGGGGCTGCCTTCCCCTGCAAAGGGAGGCAGGGTGCTTTGCCCCGGACACAACAATTCTATAGCCCATTGCCTCCTGTCAGGGGTCCATTACCCGCGCGGCAGGAGGAACTTCACTTTGAGAGGAGAACAAGGCCCATCTCTTCTGCTGCCTCCAGGCAGCATTTTGGGTTTTACAACCAAAGAGGAAAAGAAAAGAAGAAAAAGAAAAAGAAAAAGAAAAAAAATCCTGAACTGTTTTTCAAATGTTCTGGGTCTTGGCAAACCCCAAAATGTCTTTTGCCAAATGCTTTTTCCCTTAATTTTCAAACCTCGGGTGTATTTCCAGAACAATCCAATCCATCTGCTTCTGATTCATTTACACTTAACTCATTAGGAGGCTGTTGCGTAAGGAGTGGTTTGACGTCCCCAAGATCCCCGGGTGAAGGATTCTTCTTCCCCTTTGAATCAGAGGGAGGCATCCTGCCAGCTGGGCATGGAACACAAACCCAACAAAATTGAAAGCCTGGCTTGAAACCCCAAGTCCTCAGGATGAGAATCAGGTTCTCTTATGTCCCACCCATCATTCACTCTGCCCTGTTCTCCCCATCAGATTATTACCATTATTGCTGTTATTGTCATTAAGGATACAACAAATGGCCACATATTATTGTTAAAGACTTGGCATTCTATTCTGCTGCGTGCTATTCTTCATTCATACACTCTTGACTCATCTGTTGAGACATTAAATAAACCCTCCCAGCCAATGGTGAACTACCAGCAGGGCCAAGGCTGGTGTATCAGCTACAAGACGTCCACCGAAGCACCAATCCCAGCGCAGTTTACCTTCTGCGAGGGCTGTGAGCTCTACCAGGAAGCCCAAGAGCAGAGATGTGGGCAAAGAACAGCTTCTAAGGGCAGAAAGCAAGGCTGGAGAAGGCCGGGGGTGGGGTGGTGTGTAGCCCAGGGGGAAGCACAGAGAGAGAGGCTGCTCGTCTCCAGCGACATGAATGACTGGCCAAGCTGAGCCGCAAGCTTCTAATGCAGCACCCAAATCACCCTTTCTTCCCTGGGAAAGAGTCTCTTCTCTCCCACCTTCCATTCTTCATTATCATGGTTCTCACTTCCACCTTTATTCAACAAACTTAATTTAAAAAAAATGTGTTCAGTGCCTTCTATGTGTTCAGCCCTGCTCTATGCTGGGAATCACAGGGGACAGAAGAGGTGGATAAAGCGGCCTTCCCTTGAGAATTTGCAGCCCATCTGGGGGGACTTTTTTGTTGTTTGTGACAGTAGATCGTTAGCAAGACAGCCCTTGGCCACAAATGAGCACGGCTCAGGGAGAGTGTAATAGCTGCCCACTGAGGAGAGAGATCTCATGAGCTGGACCAGTCAGAACGTCTGCACAGAGGAGGTGGGTTTCGGACGAGCCAGCCTGGGAGATTAGTGTTTGGCCAGATGGAGAGGAAGAGTAGGTTCCTGGAGGAGGAAATTGGGCTGAAGGCTCATTGATGGCAAAGAACATAGCATGTTCGTAGAGCAATAAGAGCAACCATGTTGAGAAACAGAGGCAGATGAGAAAGTAGGCTGTAGGTGATTCAGCTAAAAAGCCTGGATTTAATCTCAAAGGCAAGAATGAGTCACTGGAAGGTTCTGAGCAAGGAAGTAAGATGGAGAGTGCAGTGTTTCAGGGGGAATAATCCAGTGTTGATGTATGAGGTTGACTGACGTGGAGAAAGTGTAGGCAGAAGACGGTAGGAAGGAGTCTGTTGCAATAATTCAGGCATGTCATGACAGGGCTCTAGAACAGTGTGGTGGCAGTGAATGAGGACAAGAAAGAACAAATATTATGAAGATAAAATCAATTGGACTTGATGACTCAGTGGCTGGAGGACCCCGAAGAAGGGGGAAGAGTTAAGAGAACACAAAAACCCGGGAGTTTAACAGGTGGAGAGAACATTCTCCACTCAGATGGCATGTGTGTGGCATGTGCCAGACACAGTGCTAAGAGCCTCCCATGAAATACCTCAGGACCCTCACCACAGAACGACAGAGCAGGTACTATCGTGATCCCTGTTGTACTGAGGAGGAGCTGGGGCTTGGGAAGGTTTATTAGTTTGCCCCAATTCACACAGAATGGCTGGGGACTTTAACCACTCTAATCTGATGTGTCTTCTTCCCTAAACCAAGCCTCCATCCTGTCTTACTCATCTTCTCACTGACCCCCACACACCGCATGCTCACTCCTGTATCTAAATCCATTCTGAAATGCCTTCTGTACGCCCCTTTACTTACCTAAATCCCGCTCAAGCCTCAACTCCTTCCAGAAACTTCTGTCACCACCTGAGCTTCCACAGACCTTCTCTCTTCACCACCTCCTCTAAGATTTATTGTCAGAACCACAGCCCTGAGCATCTAATCTCACACCTTTTTCTGTTGACTTTGTCTGTTCCTATGTTCACCTATTTCCTGGTTTGGGGGCCTGGCACTGGAGCTGAGCCTGAATCCTAGCCTTGCTTCTTAACTAGTTGTGTAGCCATGGGCAAGTTACTCAACCTCTTTCAATCTGTTTCCTTAGTAAAAGGGTTACTGTCAGGATCATATGGCAGAATGCCTGGCACATAAAACATACTCAAAGAATGGTATCTATCAGTACGATGACTGTTGTTTTCGTTAATAGTCTCATGATGGGCAATGTTATGTCCAAAGCTTTGGATGTAGTAGGTGCTCTATGAATAGTCTGCCACTTGATTTCTCCATCATTTCAATAGCTATATACAGCATGTCAGTATTTACTCTTATAATCTTAAAATTATTACATGTATCTCACCACATTTAGAATAAATGTACATGCTTCTGATGGAGCATCCCCAAACCAGGGTTAAGAATTCCAGAAGCAAGCCAGACAACCACAGGGTAGAGTAAGACGTGCTAAGCCTCCCCTTCTCCTCCCTACGAGGGGATACGGGACTCGGCCCAGCCGACAGCTCAGCTGGTCCTGATGGAATAGGGGCCCTGTCCCAAACACCACCCTCTGACACCCATTACCCTGGCCCAAGGCCACTCCATGGAAGGAGGGTCTCTTCATTCTCAGTCTCACTGTGTCCTCCCTGCTTTCCTTCTTGTCACCTAGAAGGCCAGTGGTGGGACCCCTTCAGCCATTCAGAGCACCTCCCCAAGATTCCCCAGGTTTTCCTCTTTCTTCCCCCAACAGCTCCATCAAGCTCAGCTCTCCCCAGCTGCCCCTGAAGATGACAATTCACTTGTGCTAATGCCCAACAGCTTATAAGCACTCAGAGCAGAAGAGGTCACAGCCCTAACCCGCCCCCCCAAAATGTGGAAAAGAGGTGAACAGATGAATTTGAGGGGCCACTGGTACTTCAGGGGCAGGTATCTAAAGCAAGCACCCTACCCTTGCTCTTCATTCATTCATTCATTCACTCACACACACCCTGACAAATGGCAACAGGGACTCCTGCTCAGGAGAGACACAGAGATGGAGATTTAAGGACTGAAGAGCCCAGGCAGGCAGTGAGGAGCTGTAAGCAGCACACGCAGGACACGTGCTGAGGGGTCTGCAGCCCTTCCTGCAGCTGATGGGTGCTTCTGACCCTCGGGAGCAAGTACCACGTTCAGACTGGGCTGGGTAGCCCTTCACTGTTCTGACCCTGCAGAGACCCCAGGGCGCCTGGCTGCTGGGAGAGGGGAAGGTGCCGGAAGCGGAAGACGGGCGAACAGGATGGCACGTAGGACACACTTCCTGTGGCCCTCCAGGGAGATGCCACCCAGAGGGAAGGGAGCGGCCGCCTGGGACCCTGTCTTTCCCTAAGTGGGGGGGATGGGCGGGAGAAGCCCCTGCAGCTCCCTAACTTCTCAGGGGGGGCAACCAACTTGGTGGTGGATCTGCCTCCATCAAAGTGTGGCCTGCAGTGGGGATAGGAGGGCAGGTTATTAGGATCCACGAATTGCCTCTCCATCCTTGGCCCCGGTAGTTTTCTCTCTTTTTCTTTTTAATGGGGATTCAAGGCCAAAAATACTCTCTCTCTCTCTCTCTCTCTCTCTCACACACACACACACACACTCTCTCTCTCTCACACACACACACACACACACACATTCAAAGGGAGGGTGGCAGGAGGAGTCAAACCCCTAAGCGCATCTCAGGCTTTAAACATGCACAGGCTGTGCTTGGGGAAAATGTCACCGCTTGGCTGAGAGCATGGGTGGCACTGGCAGGCAGGGAGAGGCAGAGAACGAACGGGAACCGAATTTAGGAGTGACTGGAAGGTCGACAAGAAAGAAAAGCCAACACGCAGCATATATACATAGAAACGAGAAGCGCTTCTGAGCACGGCTCTGGCACTTTCGAGGCGGCCACAGTGGCCTCTGGGCAGAAAGAATGGGCTGTGGTCTCCCTACTGGATGCGACGCTCTGCAGGCACATCCCTACTCCCTACTCCCGAGCCCCGGGTTCTGCTGCTCTCCCACCCCCACCCCAGCCCCTGCCGCCACCAGCTGCCCACGCAGGGCCCCACCAGTCTCCCAGGCTCGCTCCAGTCTCCACTGGAGTTCAGACACCTTTCAGTCAAACACTGATCTTCTGTCCTCTCACCATTCCCCACGCCCTGGAATTTTTGATAATTAGAGCCAAGTCTGATGTAGCCTTTGGTCTTCATCTGCCCTTGTAAGGCTTTCTAGAGGTGCAAGTACATCATGTCTCTCCCACTAGAAATGTCACGTTCTCCAAGTTCAGGCACGGTGCCATTTGCTTCTCCCATCTCCCGGCCACTGTGCCCAGCACATGGTTTAGGGACAAGGCGGAAAGACATGGACGCCGGGGCTGACTCAGCTTGGACCTCATGTTACTGACTGGCCACCAAAGGCTGGCATGACTAGAGAGAGTCCCCAAGCCCTGCAAAACACCTGCATACCCCCCTCCTTTCCTCTCGCAGGCAAATGTGCTTTTCCACGTACTTTTTTCTGTCCATAGCTGTTCTGCAAAGGGTCCCTTCTTTTCTAGTTCAGGCACATTGAAACCTCTTTGCCTGGTGCCTAATCATATCCAGTGGCCCAGAGTTGCCATATTATATCAGAAGATGTCAAAAGCTTTATACTCAAAAAAACCACAGCACATGGGGGATTAAACCAGGAGAATTTAACTTGCTTAACTGCGATAAAGTCTGGTTAGGGAGATTACAGCTGTTTACCCGAGAAGTAAATATCTCTGAGCTCTGACTGGGCCGGGAGGAAGGGAGGGCTTGTCTGGTAATTTTATCATCTTGCAGGAAGAAAAGAGAGAATAAAAGATGAGAGGTGATAATCTCTGAAGTTGAGATCACTCCTGTGTTACTGCACCAGGCAGAAATAAAAGATAACCATGCTGGCAATCTTGCGGAGAGATGGTCTGCTCACTCAGGAGGGCCGCCGACCTGCTGCCTCAGAGCCCGGGAGAGCCAAGGGGCCGCCTATGGGGGGCGCAGAGAGAGAACTGGCCCGGGCAGAGAAAAATGGGTTGGGGGGTCCCCAGGAAGAGAGATGTGCAACACAGTAAGGCTGCCCCATCTCTCTTCCAGAATATATATACCCTTAGACCCCAATAATCTTATACCCAGAACAAAATTCCAAACCATCAAATGGAGGGATTCTCAACTGTGTGCAAGATGGCAGGATGGAGGGAGGAGTGCTTTGCCCAAAACCCCAGAAAGGGGGTAGAGGGGAAGAGGAATGTGTGATTTGAAAATGAGTTATGATTTACCTCAAAATTTAAGAATACAATAATAGATTGCTTTCATCATATAAATGTCAGCGAGGAATGCTCAACAAAATCTCCCTAGCTGAGGTGGCATGAATTTTAAAAAGAAATGGTTGGAAAACACTGATTCTAGTCCATACTCCCCATTTCACAGGCCAAGAGAGAAATAAAGAGACTCACCCACAGTCACAGAAGTGGTCCCCAGGAGAGCCAGGAAAAGAAACAAAATCACAGATACTTGTGTTCTAGAAGAATTATTCTTGTTTCACCAACGGGCTCCTGGTATACCAAAAAGCTTCACCCCAAGAGCATCATTCCTGGACTCAGCCTGTGGTTGTGGCCACCTGGATTGTGTCCTCAGCATAATCCAGGGCCAGAGTCCTTCTAGGAAGGAAGGGAGGAAGAGTGGGAGGAAGGAAGGAAAAGGAAGAAGGAAGGGGAAAGGAGGGGGCGAGAGGGAGGGGGACAGGGAGGGGGTAGGGGAAAGGGGGGAAGGGGGAGGGAGAGATTGCATGGGTTTCCTTTTGCTGCTGTAACAAAATACCATAGATTTAATGGTTTAAAATAACACAAATTTGTTATCTTATAGTTCTGGAGGCCCCAAGTCCAAAATGGTTCTCACAGGGCCAAAGTCAAGGTGTTAGCAGTACTGTGTTCCTTTCTGGAGCCTCCAGGGAAGAATCTTTTTCCATGTCTTTTCTAGTTCCTAGAGGCTGCCTGCATTTGTGGGCTTGTGGTCTCTTCCATCTTCAAAGCCAGTGATATCCACTAGTCTTTTTCACATCACATCACTGACTCCGAGTCCCCATCTCCTCCTTTCACTGATAAGGACCCTTGGGATTACTTTGGACTCACTCAGATCCTTAATCAGGATAATCTTCTTATCTCAAGGTCGGCCTGTCTGCAACCTCCACTCCCCTCGGCCACGTATTATAACCTGTCTGCAGGCTGCAGTGATTAGCATGTGGACCTAATCTTGAGGGGACCATTACTCTGCCTCCCACAGTACTCGAACCTCCTCCCTGCCCTCCTCCCTGCCGGAGTGACAGAAGACATGGCCAGCTAATCCCAACGTCTGCCTCAAAACCCTTCTTAACAATGCTTCTGGCAGTCAGGCATGAATCAGCTGGACTTGGCTTAGAAGCAAAATCTACTTGCTAACCCTGACTACAGATGTAAACGCTAGAGAAAGGGCAAGATGGTGGATGAAATGTTGACATTTGCAGGCCATCTCGGGGTTTGGGTGCAGTCCCCAAAAAAGACGGACATTTGCAGACTGCTATTTCAGACATCCCAGCAAGTCCAGGGGCTTCGTGGGCCCCTCCCTCCCAGCCATCGGGGGTCTCAAATGATGGCAGGACATTTTCCGGGGCAGGTTTTCTTGGGGGATTTTCTGTCGGAGGACTATTAAGTTGTCCCATTTGTCCCATGGGGGACCTTGTTTTAGGATCACAGGCCCACCCTCTTCAGTCACTTTCCACATCTGCCTCGAGCTGCTTGCAGAGCCCTTGCTCTTTACAGGGAGGCTAGTGCTCTTTCCACAAGGGAGTCCTCACTGCTAGCTTCGAGAAATGTACTGGCACTGCCCACTGGGGTCGCCTCCATCAACCCGGTTTGCACAGTGAAAAACTGTTCCTGTTTCCCTCCCTCCTAGAGGGTTAGGACCAGATGTGACTCACAGCTGGAGGACAAAGCTCTGCCATGTCCAACCGAGAGAAGGTGCGTTTGCGCCAGTGCTCCCAGTCCCTGGCTCAGACCCCAACCCGGGGCGGGAGGTCTTTGTTGAAACAGAGAGGGAAGTATAGTTATGTGACTTGGGGACCGTCCTTGCTCTTCTACTGGCTGGGAACACAGAGTCGGGGCAAGTCACTTCATTTCTGTATGAGCTTTCATTTCATCGAGTCAAAAAAAGACGAGGCCATATTAATTCTAGGATTTCTGAAAATTCTTATCACAAACAGTTTTGGCTCTCACAGCCTGGAGTGGTTCCAGAAAGGTGTAAGGAGAGCAGTGGGGGCCTTAGAACCATGGTTCTGAAAAGGGACAGAGGACACGGGGATGCTCAAGCAGGAAGAGAAGCTGGCGTTCGGGGCCCGGGACCCTGGCCTCCTGGGCCTACTTGGATACAATCCTATTAGGAACAATGGCTCACCCGGGCGTCAGCCCTTCCATAATTACCACCCCCCCCCCAATATGTCTAGGTCCCTAGGAGTTGCCCCATGTGTGCGCAAGACACAGTCTTCTGACCACCCACCGCTGTATTCCCTTTGGCCTGCTCTAGGCCCTCTGCCAGGACCCCGGACACTGCCACCTCTCGCTGGGCCCTGCTGTCACTGCCACCACAGAGGTGCCGGAGGCCCCCTGAGGCCAAAACCTGCTGGTTCCACGGTGAAGGAGAGAGCGTCTCCCCCCCATTGTGCATTTTACTCTGAGGGCAAGTCCCAAAGCTGACTCCCCAGGGACCAGCACGCGTTACTTTACACATGCTTCCCGTTTGTATGTATGGCCTCTCAGCTCTCCAGGGGTTTTGTAAAGAAGCCCAATGGGGGCTGAGTTGTGAGCCAAACCCAGTTGTGAGCCATTCACCAGACCAGGCTCAGAATTATTCCCGCCCTGCTACAGTCAAAGCTCGGGTCTCAGGTCAGCTGTTTGTGCTGGTTCCTTCTTCTGCCGTCGAGATAAGCTCCTTCCCAGGAGGCTGAACGGGCCCACCCCAGCCGGTCACAGGGCCTGCTCAGCCGGGCCTGACCGGGCCTGGGCTCAGGCTGGGACTCCCTGGGCACTTCGTGTGTGTGCCAGCCCGCCATGTGAGAGAGGCACTGCCCTCCTGCTTCCCAGCCACAAGAAGACCAATGTTGGAAGCTACAAAGAGCCAGATTTTTTTTTTTTTTGCCTTATATGTTGAGCCAAAAATCGAATGGATCTGTCAGTAGGTAAAATGACATTCCTCAGGTGGTCATGAGTGTCCCGTGACATGAACTGTTTAAGTCGGGTGGTACCCGACTTAACAGTCACTAAGACAGGGAGATCGGAAAGAAGATGCCCCAGGTGTCAGACACTGCACTGGAAGTCTGAATGTCTGTCATCTCTCACTACACAATTCTTGCTGGGAAAGCACCTCCTGAGTTGCCCTAGAAAAAGGTGCCAGGCTTAGCAACTGGCTTCATTGCCTGGGGTGGGGGGTAGCCACCCCAAGTTCCCCTTGGGAATCTAGCTTTCAAGGTTGAGACCCTCCTCTTTGCAGATGGAAGAGTGTCATACAGGAGTAGCCACGACCTTCTGCAAATTACAAGGACATTACTGTGTGATGGAGTCCAAGGAAGACCAGTTCAGGGGGGATCAAGTAGATCCAGGGAAAGAGAGAATTCAGGGAGTACATTAGCTACCCTCACATGTCCGAGGGGCTGCACGAAGCAAAAGTACATTCATATTTTCAGCCTAGGGTAGTAAAAGGGACCACTGGGCTGGAGGCAAAAGACCCGCTGGATCTGTGGCTCCCTCACGCACGAACTGTGGGATGTCAGGCAAGCAGTGCAAACCCGAAGCTTCCATTTCTTCAGCATGCACGTCATAGGGGTGTTGTGATGAACTAAGATAACAATGTGACAGTACATGGCGGACTGCAGTGCTGTCCACCACCGCCCCCCCGGCTTAGCTTCCCACGTGTCTGAAGCAGCTCTGTACACCCAGTGCCGGGTCCCTCCCTGGCCCGGTGCGCCAGTGTTCAATAAACGTCCACTGAATTCTCCTCTGGAGAAACATCTCAGGAGGCAAGCAATAAAGGTTCTAAGGAAGCTAAATCCATCTTTAACTTAGGCAAGACCTATGGAACTGCCGGAGCGGTCCGCCGGGCTGATTCAGAGGCAGACTGCTCTGCCCCATGGAGGCGTTCAATTCCAGGAGGTTTAACAGCCTTTAGAGGTGCTCTAGAATGATCTCTCCCCCCACAGAATGTGGGTCACAGAGGGTGGCAGAGCCACACCAAGGTATAGATACTTCACTGGAAATCCACTTCGCTCACCAGCCCACGAACCCACCTGACGCATCAGCATCTCAGTGCACACAAGTCAAATTCTGGCCTCACCACAGCCCACATCCCTGTGTGCCAGGCACACTCAGAGGACTCTGGGGCACTCACAAAGGACTGGGGTTGTGAAAGCGGGGCACGCCGAGGCTTTGTCGAAAACCAGACCTCCCGATCCAATATATTACAACACGGTGACGCTTCACTGACGCATATGTACCAGATGAGCACTGGATTCACTCGTTCAGCAAGCACGGATTGAGCCCCTCATCCAGGACAGGGGTGATCAGAGGGTGGGGAGGTGGGGGTGGCAGCCGAGTGGGGGGCTGACAGCAGGCGGAGGGTATATAACAGATTTGCTCTGCCCCAGGGCGCGTTCATAGCTATCCGGGAGACAGACATTATGTAATAACCGAGCAAACACACGTACAACTGCGAAGTGTGATCCGCCGTGAAGGAAAGGTAAAAGGGGATGTTGAGGGACCGTAAGGGTGCCACAGAGAGAAAAGTCTTCTCTGAAAAAAGCGACATTGAACTCAGCCTGGAGGCGGAGTCCGGGACAGCCAGCCGAAGAGGGGGAAGAGGCAGCGGGTCGGCGGCGAAGGCTGGAGGCAGGAACGTGACTGAGACAGTGCAAGAGCGGAGAGAAGGTGTGTTACAGCTGCAAACGGCGAGCAGGTGGGCCGGAGGGACGCGGTAAAGGCTTTGTCTGTCTTACCCTAAATGCAAAGGACGGCCAGTAAAGGATGTTGGGCGAGGACGGAGGAGGTCAGATATGTGGCTTTAGAAGATTACAACCCTCACTCCCACCCCCGGGGAAGAAGGGAGTGGAAGGGACGGTTGGAAAGCTGGTGGGGGGCTGGGGTGGGGGGCTGCCGTGCACAAAAGTGGCTGCAGCACAGAGATACTAGCAAACATTGATTCTATTTGCGCTGCCCCCTGCAGGAAAGGGGAAAAGAGCAGGGGGAAAAGGACGCGCTCCAGGAAAACCATGGGAATAAATTTAAAGCAAGCCTAAAGTCTTAAAGAGTCTGACGACACGTAATTAAAGTCAAAAGATAGATCTTAAGCTCCAATCGTTCACATGGCCTCAGGCTACTACTTAAAGAAAAAAAGGATAGAAGGAAATACACCAGTATGTTAACAGCCATTAACTTGGATTACTGGGGCTTTTTACATCCATCTTTGTCTGTTTCTGTTTTCCAAATTTTCTACAGTCGTTTATGCGTTTCTTTGTAATTAGAAAAAAAAAATCCAGATACTAAGAAATAATAATGTCATCTTCTCACTTCCTGGGTGTGTCTCCAGGAAAGAATTAAAGGTGTCTGCTGGGATTCCATCCTCCCGTTGGGATGGTTCTCCTTCCTACAGAAGAAAGAGCCAGAAGCATTCAGAAATCGCAGTATCAAATTCTCCCACAAAGTCCCGGATCCTTAGGACAAAAGCATGTACCTGTAATTGCTTTCTTCAACTGCCCTGGTACCACACTGCTCTCTGGGGCTGACCCCCTAACGTTGCCTCCCAGCCCAGCCTCTCCACGGGCTCCCTGGAACCACACCACCCAGGCCCTGGCTCCCAAGCTGCTGCCGCCTGCACCAGAGATAGACATCTGATTCAAGTTACACCAACTGGATTCACTCTCTCAGGAATTTGGAATTGACACAACGAGACTAAGTGGAGAAAGATGATGGTATTTGAACAAAAATGTGGTCATGTAGCATTGGGCACGGCTGTTACAAGCCAAGGCCATGAAGAAGTAAAAAATGGAGAAGCTCCCTTCCCTTCTCAGAGGTTTCCTTGGGAACAGAAGGAAGAGAGAGGAGGCCCCCAGGGTGCAAGGCTTCACGGAAGGTAAAGAAGAGGCTCCAGTCCTGGCTGCCCACCTTATTCCCCAGATAGCCTTGTCTCTTCTTACATGTCTATGAGAAGGACTGTTGTGTCCTTTCAGTGCATCCTGGTCATTTGACTTTGTTCGAGGGGCTTCTCTTCCTTATAGCCAAAGAGTTTCCACTAAGAAATTCCTTCATGTTGAGTTAAGAGCTCAATTTCTCATCGTTTTCAGCAGACCATCTACCCTGCTGATCATCCAGCTTCTGCCCAGGTTACCTGCAGAAGGCCATGGGGCTAAGGGTCTCTTCCCTTCCACAGGGGTCCCTCCAACCAAAGGCCCCACCACCCAACCAAGTTAGGCCATACTCCAGCTCCAAGCTGGGTGCAGCATCTGCACTCTGCACAAGCTGAACAAACCCAGAGCAGGCAGCCCCTCGAGGCCATCCCACATCTCCATCAAAGAGCACTTGGTGCCCTGTGGCCTCACAAACTTCCCAAGGCAGAGGTTTGTCCCTTGGGGGTGAAGCCCCTGCAGGAGGGGCCAAGGGCCGAGCAGCCACTGCCTCAAGCCCAGGGGAAGAGGGAGTTTGACAGCGCCAAGGTAAAGCCTCTTTTTATTAAGACAACACAGCAAACTCTTTTTAACCACAGCTGACATCACTCTAATAAATCACCATCATGTCTTGTGGGATAGAAAAAGCCAAAACACTGTCACATTTGATTTTGCTGGCTACTCGCGTCTCGAGAACAAACCATGTGTTTTTAATCAACAACACTTTGTTTTGCATTTCTCAGACCCCAATACTCTTTAAATAGTTGCTTTTTACCAGAGGGCTATTTTAAACCCAGGGCCAGCTTCTTTGCAGAGGACATTAAGAAACAGAACACCATGTTACCGGTTCACCAGGCTTATCCCGGGCACTTTCTCTGCTGGGATGATTATGTCTTGTGAGGTTCTAGCTGTCTGTTTCACAGGGGGCTTTCCTCTTCCCTCTTTGGGAATTTAATTAGATGTCTTCCCAGAAAGTTGGAGTTTTTTGGTTTCTCTAACAGGCAACCCGTCTGGGTTATGGGAAAACGGCAAATTCCCAGCCAAAGGAAACAGAGAAGTCACATCTGGGACTAGGATTCCAGAGGAGTGAACAAGGAGGTGACAGAGGAGGGGGACTATTGGCGGGGAAAGGAGCAGTAAAATAAGATTTCCGGAACGGTGCATGTCGATTTCTGCGTGCAAGTGGGCCCCAGACAGCTCGGAGGCGGATGTGCTCAGGCAAGCCCACTAAAGCTTGTCTGGGGCTCAGCCTTTGGATTTCTGGGAATGAGTGTCACCTGAAAGCAAGAGTAAACTGTGCAGGCACCTTCCCCTAAAAGGGGCTCCTTACCTGACTGCCCAATGCACCAGGATCTCAACAGTGATTGGCAGCTGGGTTCATCTTGTCCTGACATAGGTCTCCAACAACACCTGGCTTTAGAAAGACCAGGAAAGGGACTGCAAGAAGGTCCTGACCTAAACCACAGAAACACTCTATGCTATTTGCTCAACAGTGAACTTAAGCCAATTGAACGATCCAACCAAAAATATAGGGGTGGCTACCATGTGGTTCTGGCGTCAACCACCAGCCCTCAGCCATGTGGCGAAATTCTTTTCCTTGGTGACTAGTGAAATCCTCCAACAGGGGTCAGGTTAGGGCTTCCTTCTTCCATGCGGTCCTACGTGCTCAGCCTCTGATGATGAGATCATGCATGCCACCCAGGGTGGTCCCAGGCTGATACACCCAGACCCACGCCACTGCGGGCATGTCAGATGCCTCGCTTCCTGGCCCTGAGCTGGTAGTCTAACTGGACAGGACTCTCAATTGTTCAAAGTGCATTCTTTCATGAAGAGTCTTCATCAACCATATAACTCTGGTTATTCCTTTATTCCATAAACTCATGAAATATGGCGTAAGCGTAATACCCCCATGGAAAACCCATTCTGTCAGGGTCTTTTGCAAAAGTGTCTGCCCCCAAACACCCCAATCATCTGCAACAGTGTTGGGAGAAGGTGGTAGTTTATATATATGCCTGTCATTAGGGGAAAAAAGTCTTCCAGGCTGAGTGCTATCTGGAAGACCCTTTCCCACTACTCAGAAGCCCTTTGTTCTAGTCAGTTCTGTCTCTCCCACCAAAGCATACCCTGTTTCATGGGCCAGTACCAGTAGCTGTTTACTGGCAGCCTCACTGGGATCTGCTCTATGATTATACTCACCTATGGGGATTTCATTTGGCCATGTAAGCATCTTGGGCTGACTATTTACAAGGCCAGGTTAGGGATTACTCTTCCAGTTGGGTATTATAAATGGGTATTTAAACTCATGACCTGAGCCCTACATATTCCATGGCAAATGTTTCCATTCATTTGGTTGTCTTCACAGAATAGGCAACCTGAAAAGATACTGAAATATTGGAAAACATCATCTCGTTGCTACTCACATGGGTGTTCAAGACTGGATTCAGAAGGAGGCGTGCGTGCGTGTGTGTGTGTGTGTGTGTATTGAGGAGGACTGTGGATTCCAGGACAGTACCTGGTGGGAACACTCTTCACCAAGCCTCCGGAACTGCCTCTCAGATTTCTTCCTGTGTTCACTTGCACCTGCTTCCCAGGTCTCCCATCCATGGCCATGGCCACGTGCATGAGCTATGAGGATCGGGGAAGGCTAGAGCCTTGCCACCCAAAGTGTGGTCCCCGCATAGGCATTGGCACGCCTGTCAGCAATGCAAAGGCTCTGCTGCCCCACATGTACTGACTCAGAAGCTGCATTTTAGGGGCGCCTGGGTGGCTCAGTCGGTTAAGCGTCTGCCTTCGGCTCAGGTCATGATCTCAGAAATAGCACTACTATTTCTGAACCCTGGCTGCACATTAGAATCACCTGGGTTTTAATGCTAAGGTTTAACCCGACACCAGTTAGGATTTCTAGAGGTGGGGCCCAGGCTTTGAAACGATCCCTCATCATTTCAATACATAGCCAGGGTTGAGACCACTGGTCTACAAGAATAATCATTTACTGAGCATTGGCTAGGTGCCAGATGTTGATTAGGAGTTTTACATAGACCGTCTTCATCCTCATCGCAACCATTGAAGGGTAAGCATGGCCCTCCCCATCTTGTCCCATGTCCCGTAGGTCTCACATCAGAAACCACATTCAAACCAGAGCCTGAGCTCCAGGCACCACGCACCTAGCCTGTCAATGGTAGCAAGAGCCCCACAAACAGAAACAGCCATGAAGGTCCAGGAAGCCCAGGCTCAAGGAACACAATGTTCCTCTCACAAACAGGCAAAACAGGCTGAAGCGGGAAGAGCAAGATTTGACAGATGACGCCACACCGTGGAGACCTCCAGGTCAAACTGGCCAGACCTTCCCTGGAAAGGCCAGGTACAGCAACTCACAGACCAAGAGCCCCACCACCCGGAGGGCACTGCCAGTGGTTCCTGCCTAGTCCTACCCAGAAAAACCAGGCCAGCCGGGGACATTTATGAACAAAATGTACTTATTAGTAAATAATAATTATAGGAGAGCAGGTGCCCCGGGGAGAGCAGGTAACATGGGATTTCATTTTCTAATGTCCTCCATGAGCAAACCCTATTTGAAATTAAAACATCCTTGCTGTCAACACGAGTGTTTAAAGAGACCCGGGCTTCTGTAATGTAAGCAGTAATTCTAATGTCTGCTGTTAATTGAAGGCTTCATCCTTTACCGGGTGCTTTCACATCCCCAAAAACATGCTTTTATCCCATGTTACAGATGAGGAAGCTGAAGCCCCAGGGAGATGAAGTGGCAGGCCCAAGGTGCAGAGCTGGTGACTGGGTACAGAGCTGGGCGTTAGTTCATAGGCGAGGCCAGTGCCTTCCCAACCACACTAATGTCATCCGGTCAAAACTCAAATCCCGCCAGAAAAATTGTCCTCCTTCACTTCTGGAATTCCCTTTGCAGCTGGTCTTCAGAGGCTCTGGAGTCCTATGTCCCAGGCTGAACTCTAGGGGGCCATTCTTATTGTCCTCATTCTTGTGTCTCAGACTTAAGACAGCTATGAGCAGGAGTTTGGCGCCCAAGAGGAGAGTGGGGCCACATAAAGCTTGAAGAGCTTACGAGCACACATTCACACACACACAGATACACACACACACAGTGTTTCAACAGCAGGACATTTCACGGTAATGTTTTAAGTCACCCAAAAATTCTGCGTGGAAGTTGTGAGCGAAAGAAATCATGAACACTTCCAATATGGCTACCAAGTTATAAACGTCATCACCAACTTGCAAAAGATTAAGGAATCTGGGAACAAATTAGCCTGGTGTAGACAGTGACTTACGGAGAAGTCTCAGAGAGGAGTCAGAAAAGCCAACAACTTTAAATCCTGTAAAGTTTCTTAATCAAGTTACACTATTATTTGAAATTGGCAGAACACCAATGGATTTAGTCCAAAGACATAATATATGACTTTTTTTTTTTTTTTTTGGTTTTCTTTTTTAAGGGCATTAGGGTTTTAGTTCCTTTTTTCCTTCTTCTTGAGGGTTGGTGGGTTTTTTTTTTTTTTTTTTTTGGCAATATGTCGCTTTCTTCTCTCAAATCTGTTTCCATCCAACATGCATAAAATGGAGCCAGTTCCAGGGAGCCCTACACCTCCCTTCTTTTGCCCCTTGTAGAGCTCACTCCTTGATTAAACTAGCTAGCCGCATAGCCAGAAGCAACAGAACACAATTTTGTGCAAATGGCTCTCTCCTCTGCCTGGTCCTCCCTCACAGTTCAGCTAACTCTACACAATGGTGTAAGACAGAGGGTGAAGGAACCCTCACCACAGAATCACCCCGAGATTATGGGTGAAACTTCACCTTCAAAGGCTGCCTCCTTCTACATTCCCTCAGCTCACCTTCCCCCCGGGGGCTTTGTTCACAGTTCCAGACCCGCCTGCCCTTTGTACTGCTTGCCTCTCTGCCTTCCCGTCTCCCCCACCCCTACCCCCACCGCCCTGACTCTCCCAGCCTCTCCAGGGCCGCCTGGCTTCCTTCTCAGGGAGCCCCCAGCCAGGCGAGCAACTCCCCTCCCACAGGCCCTGAGAAACCCTGAGATCAAAGAGCTCAGCAGCAGGGCCAGGTGTCCATCCTCCTCCACAGGCCACAATTAATCAAGCCGCCTGACTCACAAGGAGATCAAACCCGGCCCCCCGCCAGCTGTTGGTTAAAGCTGGCCTTCAAGTTGCCCTCATTAAATTTGCTCTCCCTCTCTTCTCCCTGCTGACTCCTGTCCCGTGATCATCTATCTCTTGGATCTCTCTCAGCGCTTTTCCTGTCCCTTCCTCTCTCCTTCCACCGCCTATCAGTTTGTGTTTTCCTCCATTTCCTGGCTTCACCAGCCCCAGGCCCAACCCCTCCATCGCATGCCGGGCAGTCCCGCTCCGCAGTCTCTGTTCCACTCGCTCGGAAGTCCACGGTCCCCAGACTCCTCTCCTGGACCCTCTACTCATTCCCTGAAGTTCCAAGAGGAAGCCTGTCCGAGAGCTATTTCCCCGGTCCTCAAGGCCAAGGATGGGTCCACCAACACGAAACTCAATTCACCTGCTGCTCTTGGCAGCGGACGCAGGCGTCTCCCGCACCGCACGTGCACGCACAAGCACACGCGCATGCGCCAACCCCTCCAGGCCCTCGGCGGGAGCCTCCCAAGGCCACCCTCCGCAGGCCAGCTGGTCAGTCCACACCTTACTTCGCACAGTTTGCAAGTCTCCACCGCAAGAACCATTTCACCCGTGAACAAAAGACAGGGAACACCACCTACAAGTTAGAAAACGGGCAGAGATCCTTTCTTTTCCTTCCAGCTCTGCCCAGAATGAGGAAGGATGGAAACATTGGATCCTGACTTCTCGGCTGATGTGTTGAGAATATTTACTCCAGTTGTCTAGGGTTTGTTTTTATACACTTTTTCCTACAACAAACACTGGCAAAAAAAAAAAAAAGAGAGGGAGAGAAAGAAAAAGAAAAACGAGTGCAGGCTGCAGAGTACTGCCCTCTCTTTCTCCGTCTCACTATATATACATCTATGTATTTTTTAACTTGTTTTCCATTTCAGTGGTTCTTAAAGCGCACAGGCGTGAGAAAACACAGATGGAGTGGAACAGGCAATGTTGTAGCTGTACGCAGAAGACATCACACCATGCTGGAGATTTTTAGAAGTCTTGGAAGACCTTAGGATACAGAGAGGTTTTTTGGTTTGGTTCCCTCCACCCCCTTTCCTTATATAGTTGGAATTTTCTCTTGCTTCCTCTCTCAGCTCTATTTCTCTATCCCTGGCATCACCTGCTGCCTCTGGGAACACAGAGTCCCTTGGCCTGGGTGACTGGGTCACTGTGGCTGCCCCGGGTTTGACCTCGGTTACCTGCCCGTGCTCCCCCAGCTGTGGCGAGGCGAGCCCTGGGGGAGGAGAAGCCATCCATCACCCGGGCAGCAGCGCAAGCCTGAATGAGGGCGAGAAGGGTCAGCGCGGTGCGCACTTGGGCAGGTCGGAGGGGGTCGGGGCATTACAAATTGCGGAGATATCGGTGCCGGGCTTGATTGATGGCGCCGAACGAGGGGCAAGATGCTGGCACCGGGACGAGCCCGAGCTCCAGTCCTCCACCGGCTTCCTCCTGGCCCACCCCCAGCGGCCCGTTCTCCCCACTTCCTTTTTCTTGCCTACTCACAGCCCATCCGTCAAACCGTGCCCCGAAGCTGACCTTTTGCAGGGAACAGCCAGCCTAAGAGAACCATTTCTTTCAAAAAACCTCACCAGGGGCTTTTATTCATGTGGGCAGGCCCACAGTCAACGGTGCGCCACCCCTGCTTCCGGGCCCCGCCGCCTGCCTCCTCCCCTTGTGAGTTTCATGAGCTCTGAGCAAGGAGGGAAAGGGGCGCCTGAACACATTTCTTTCGCAGCACCCCGGTTTCTCTCCTGACCCCAAACCCACTTCCGCCGCCGGTTGGCCCCGCGGGCCGGACAGTCACCTGTGGAGTCGTGGGGTGCTTGTCTTACTCTGCCCAGTCTGGCCTCTGGAAAGCAGTCATGGGTGGTTCAGAAAAGGCATCGCGGCGACCTCTGGGAGAAAAGCGAGAATGGACCGAAGAGTCCAGCTGGCGTGGGAGGAGACGTGCTCCGAGGTTGGGGAGGGCATGGATGCCTGGCTGGGCAGTTTCTCGCTGGCAGGGGGACCTGTCCATCTCTTTGGAGACCACACAGGTTGCCAGTCACACCGCTGCAGCGGCACAATAGAACAGAGTGGGGACATGTTGGGGCAAACGGTGATGGGAGATGTTTAATAGAATTACTATTAGGCTTCGAGTTAATGAATCACAACTGCAAGAAATCATGATAATCCAGCAGGCATTAATGACAGATTAGCTTCAAAGCTGCCATAAAAGTGCCATAATGCTTACCTAACGGCATGATTAATTCTCCCAGTACATAATGGCTTTATGGGGGAACCAGGCACCAACAGAGGCTTGACAGAAAGCCACACTGAGATCCCCAGGGCGCCGGGGGCACCCCCACCCTGCCTGGACCGTGTGGCTTCCGCTCTGCCTGGAGGCACCTACCCCCACTGGATTGTGGGTAGACAAGGGCAGCTGCTTAAGCTTACCCGAGAGCTGTCTTGGGAGGGAGGCAAGGAGCAGTCCCTTGGAGTCCCTGCAGTGCTTTGCCCCTCACCAGGTAGCAGCTGTCCAGGGGAACCCGGGAGTCCTATCACCCCAGCCTCCAAGATAGGCAGCTCCTGTGACCAGCACTGGTGCTCAGAGAGCCCCATCCCAGTGCCCAGACCAAAGGTTCTAGCATGGAGAAGTCTGGAAAGAGTACAGGCGTACCTCATTTTATTGCACTTCTCAGATATAGCATTTTTCACAAACTGCAGGTTTGTGGCGACCCTGTGTCAAACAAGTCTTTCGGCACCATTTGTCCAACAGCATTTGCTCACTTTGTGTTTTGTGTCGCATTTTATCGCCATATCTCAAATTTTTGCATCATTATTATATTTGTTATGGTGATCTGTGATCACTGATCACAGCTCACTGAAAGCTCAGGTGATGATTAGCATTTTCTAGCGATAAAGCTCTGTACTTGTTTTAGACACAATACTATTGCACACTGAATAGACTACAGTAGAGTATAAACATAACTTTTATATGCACTGGAAGACCAAAAAATTCATCTGACTTGCTTTGTTGTAATACTTGCTTTATTGTTGTGGTCTGGAACCACACCCAGAACATCCCGAGGTTTGCCTGTACTGAACTAGGGAGCTCGCCACGACTGTATTCCTCACCAGCTGTGTGACCTGGTGGGTCCCTAAACCTCTCTCTGCTCAGGTCTTCGGGCCCTGAGTCTGCATCTTTAACTACTAGACTACCTCCATATCATGGCACCTGATAGTAAGCACCCACTTGTATTCCAGGCATGATGCAAATCTCCTTACATGTATTATTTCATTTATTAACCCCCCAATAATCTTATGAGATAGTTACCACTATTATCTTCACTTTACAGACAGGGAAACTGATGCCATACAGTTAAACTGCTAGTAAAAGTAAAAGCAGGCAATACTCCCTAGTTTCTCACTTCTCTATGAGCTGTCTCCACCCCGAATACCACCAGTTTAACTCAGGAGAAAAGCAGCTTGCGAGACACTGAACATCACCTTTTATGTGACTCAGCAATGCTGGATTGCCTCCCCCCACCACCCCTCACCCATGGCAGGGGAAATCTGTGAACTGGGAGGTGACGGATCTGGACTCTACATCTGCTATTTACCTTGACTCTGAGGCCCCTTCTGACAGTGTTACCTTGGGCACGGAACCACTCCTGGTTTCTGCTTCAGTTTCTCTTTGGGGAAAAGGGAGTAGTGATCATCATCATAGTAGCTTACCCACCTGAGAGCAGGAGCGCCTTAACCCTGTCAGGCTCAGATCTACCTTTTCCCAACTCCTCTAGAGCCCGGCCACTCTCCTGAGCACACCCCCAGATGCCATGCCGGAGGTTCCCATCATGGGCTGCCCATCTTCCCATAAATATGGAGGCAATTAGCACGAAGCCCAGGTCCAAAGGGAATTCTCGGAGCCATGTTCATCTTCATAATGTTGAAGAAAACCCCCCCAGGAGGCCTGAGTCACTGCTGTGGCAGGCAGACTGCTTCTGGTCTGATTAACTGAGCTCCATGAGAGGCACGCACCCTCCCTCCAGACTTGCTCTCAGCCCCCACCATTCTGGAGTTCTCTCCAATGGAGACTTTCCCCAGGCTGCCACTGACACCCCGTAAAACGGGAGAAAACTGGTCCTTTCCTGCCAAAACATCAGTGGGCTCCAAACTTCCCCCAAAGTCTATGCTTCTTGTAAATTCCAAAGACAAATGGCAAACCATCACTCGATCAGCAAATATTTACTTCTATAGGGCACCATGGGAAAGGCCAAGAAGATTCACTTCATCCCTTTGCAGCCCTGAATTCCAAAACAGACATGAGGCTTGCAGATGTGTGCTGTCAGTATTGGGTGGGATTTCTGAAGGTGCCTGGCTTCTGGTAGCCCATTCTCTTGTCTGAGCTGGCTGCCCCACGGGTGTCGAGTGGATCCTGTCGCTTTAGTTATAAAGTCATAAAATCTCAAGGTTGAAAGAAACCTCAAAGATTGTTTCTCCCACCCCTCCGCAAATCTACCCCCACCTGCTATTGACTCCTCTTAAGTCAAATATATAGTTCTTATTTTAACATGCTATGCTCAGTGAAAGCTCAATAAATATTTATTAATGGTGGTGCCCATGATGAATTAACAGCCAAAGCTATAAAATTAAAGTTTCACACAAGCAGAGACCCTGGTGAGAAAGAAACTGCTACATAAAGTTTGAAATTTTTCAAACTGACAAGCATTCACACACACACACGCTCACACACACACTCACACATACACACACATATACACTCACATCCACACACACACTCTCACATAGGCACACACCCTCATACATACATACACACGCACACTCACAATCACACACACATACTGTATGGCAGACAAAAGGCCCCAGTTCTCTTTCTCACCTACCCAGAGAATCACACTGGAAACCAGCAAGCATCCTTAGGGAATATTCTTGCCTTGGTGGAGGGCACGTTCAGCTTCTCAGAGGCCAATCAGCCCAGCCCGTTGGGATGTGCCCAGCCCTGGACCCAGAGTCTCTCTCTGTCTCTTTGCTGGAATCAAGGGCCAGTGCAGTTCCTGAGAAACAAAATGGTGCCACTGAGGGATTTATCAGACATCCCCACTAAGCGAAGTGTGGTAAACATATGCAATTCTAAGGATGCTAAAACTTCAAGGGAAAGATCCAGGTCAGGACAAGTAGTATCAATGAGAATTTTTCACTTGATGGTGTATACCTAGAAGGAAATGCTAGGGATTGTTGTCATAAAGTCAGGAACTTTGAGGCCTAGTGTTGTGTCCAGCCCTAATACCACGGGTAGAGACCAATCATCACCAGTCGAACAGATTGTGCAGCCCCTGACCACCACCCCCAAGGTGTGTGCATGAACACACAGGCCTCCCATGGTTCCATCTGAGATCTAACCAACAGAGCTAACTCTTCCCCTCCCCGGCAATGCTGAGGCCCCTGGAACTATAGCACTGAGGCACCAGGGCTCACTGTTGCTCCTCTCAATCTCCATCCCATTTGACATTGAGAGCAAGGTCCAGGGGCTTGCTATATCTGGGAGTGAAGGCAGGGCCACGCATGGAGCCCCAGAGTCACTGGAGGTCAGGCAGAAAGGAGCCCTTTCACTCCTGACACCAAACAAGAGAGCACCATTTACAGGCCGGTAAAGTACGTGGGTTCCAGAAAATCTCAGCTGGCTTGAAGGAAGAAATCAGAGATGACCTTGAAGAAATGAATTTGAGTCTGCGCTAAACTCACATGAGATCGTATGTGGGACTCACTTCCTCTGAGCCCGTCTGTACCCCCAGGTGCCCTCACGCTGGAGGAAGCTGGTTCTAGTGCGGGATGGGGCAGGGCCTGGGGACAGGACAGAGCAGGACAAGTAGGAAGGGAAAGTCCATGAAAACTGAAGACAAGTGGGGCGCCTGGGTGGCTCAGTTGGTTAAGCGACTGCCTTCGGCTCAGGTATGATCCTGGAGTCCCGGGATCGAGTCCCGCATCGGGCTCCCTGCTCGGCGGGGAGTCTGCTTCTCCCTCTGACTCTCCTCCCTCTCATGCTCTCTGTCTCTCATTCTCTCTCTCTCAAATAAATAAATAAAATCTTTAAAAAAAAAAAAAAAAGAAAACTGAAGACAAGTCTTAGGAGGACTCTTCCACCTTCTCCCCACTTCAGCACCCGTGGACAGTGTAGCAAAGATGCCCCTGGAGAGCTGTGAGAAGTGGTGCTTCCTCTGGTTTTCCCCAGGACTTCATGCTGTTCTCACTCTTCCTTCTTCCCTGTCCAGTCCCCAGGAGTCCCCTGTCAGACACTCTGCTGGTGACTGAGCAGGCAACCCCGGAGAAGGCAGAGTGGGAACCCATCGATGACCACCAGCGTTTAGTGGTATTGCCCTGCGCCAGGCCCTCTGCTAGGCCACGTCCTCCAGCGGGAACATCACAGTGCGGCCGTGGACAGAACACCCATGGGCCAGCGAGCACTGCCAGCAGAGGCCTGTCTTCCCTGGCTGCTGAATCCTGTCTCATGAGTCTGCTCTCCATTTTGGTGTTTGTTCCTGCCCAGATGGGGTGTCTGATCTTGCCATGGCCAAGGTTTTCTGCAGAAGGGGACCTGGTACACTTTTATAGGAACCTGTGGTTCCCTGGGGCCAGACTCTAATGCTGTCCAGATGCAGAAAAACAGAAGGTCCATTCAAAAACAACCGAAATATCAACACACTTTGAAAGCGGTCTGTTAGCACTTGTCATAAGCACAATAAACAAAACAATGAAACCATCAGAAAGTACCGTGAGACAGTCAGGCTTTAGGAACTTGGCTTTGATGACTTAGAAAAGCAAAGAGAGGGGGCAGAACCAGTTCCCACTTGGGCTGAGGCTTGTTTGTTCTGCTTATCTGAAGTCAGAGCTAGCAATCCCCATCATGATGAAAGGATCTACAAGTTTCCCCCTTGCAACTGGCCCCTCTGCAGAGAGGTGGGCGGTGGGGAGGGGGGTGCTTGCAGCTTTCGGCAAGCGGTCAGTTTCTCGCACGTGGCCCAGGAGACACCCATTTGTATAACACGGCTCCATCTGCTGAAAGACCCTTGTTCCCTCTGAGTTCGCTCAACAAACAAGTGAACTCACCAAACGAGATCATTTGCTGGTGTTCTTACCCTATGGGTTCTAGGAGATGAGACATGGGCTTTAGGAACACATTGGTACTCACTCCTTCCTGGACACTCAGTCAGAGACCCAAACGCCAGGTGAGTCAGCGAGGACCCAGGGTCGTTGGTCCCGAATTTTGGAGGAAGAGGCTGAGAGAGACATGGCAACCATCCTCGTGGCACACACAAGCCTTCCAACTTGAGCTGTGGGGCTGGGGCTGGGGCTGTCCCCGGGTGAAATGAGGCCACCCGCTTACCAGTTGCTCAAGCTTGTTTCCCACTGTCTCCACAGCTCGGGCTTTGCTTAATTCCCACAGTGGGCGCCAGCCAACTCATCTATCAAATTACCTGCCAGTGATTTAAGTGAGCTTAGTTCTTTTGGGTGCAGTCCTGCATTTTGACTCTTAGTCAAGCAAAATAGGGGATTCATCAAAGGGGGCTGGGGGGACCTGAGGCCGCTACCTGCCATGGGAGACAGGGCTCCGAAAGGGAACGAGGCTGATGGCATGAGTGAGAGGGTGGGAGGCCTGAGTCCGGGCTCTGGGCCCCTGTTCAGCTGGGCAACCCTGAGTCCATCCCTTGCGCCCCCCTCCCCATACATATACCCAGTTGGCCACTCTGCAAAGCCCTATGATGTGGGCAGGTGAGTCAGAAGATTTGACTCTAGTCTCCTAACTGGAAAAGCAAAAAGAACAAAAACAAAAACAAAAAACAGATGTCAGAAGAAAGGAACCAAACGTATGTAGAGCAGGAATATTCCCATATCTGCTCCAGGCCTGAAGACAGAAGTCGGCTCTGCAATAATCCTCCTCCCTCCACAGCAAAACGCTTGCAGTATATCTGCCAGTTTAGTCTGCATCTGGCTGTTTCTCTGGAACAGAGAACGATTCTACAACAATCAGTAAAAATTCACTGAACACCTTCAATGTGTCAAATCACTCCCTTAACCACTTCAAACATCTTAACAGGTAGGAATCATCTTGGAACCAAAGGCCTCAGCTTCACCAGATACCTTTCAACCTGCCATGGAGGCAGCCCCTAGCACCGCGGGCCCACACTTCTTCACATCCCCAAGGCCTCCTAGCCAGGTGGGCACCGAAACAGCAAGGGCCACGAGACTCAGGCTCCATGACTTCAGACTGGGCACCTTTCCTTTGATCAGCCTCCCGTGGCACAGAGGAAAGGGTCCCATCTCCCGCATGTGCTGGCTGCCAGCCTCAGGGTAGTGACAGCTCATTCACATGACTTTTTTTTTTTTTTTAGATTTTATTTATTTATTTGAGACAGAGAGAGAGAGAGAAAGAGAGAGAGAGAGAGCGTGCGAGCACACAAGAAGGGAGAAGGGGCAGAGGGAGAGGGAGAAGCAGACTCCAGGCTGAGGAGGGAGCCCAATGCAGGGCTCGATCCCAGGACCCTGGGATCATGACCTGAGCTGAAGGCAGATGCTTAACGGCTTAGCCACCCAGGCGCCCCTCATTCACATAACTCTTACAAGGACTGGAAGAGATCATGCTTAGCAGGGACCAATGCACAGCCCAGCCAGGGGTATGTGCAATAAATGTCAGCTGCTTTATTCTCATCTCCACCCACATACAGCTGTCAATCAATAGACAAGTTATTTGTTGGAAGCCAATTAAGTGCCCAACACAACAGTTCAAAAGACAGATAAATAAGCCAAGGTCACTGCCTTGGGGGAGCTCCCAGGATAATGGAGAAGATGAGCAGATCACTTAAACAGGGAAAGAAGCTGCTCACTACAGAAACACAGAGTACTCTTATTGTAGGGAGGCAATATGATCCTTCACAGGCTTCGAGCCATCCTTCTTGGCAGCTGTTTACTGGTTAGATGACCTCGGGCCAATTCCTTCTGTCTTGGTTTCCTTGTCTGTAAAATGAGGAAAATAATATCTATTTCATAGGGCTGCTGTAAGGATTAAATTAAATTAAATATGTTCCTTATCACCTATGTAACCTCATACGTAAAATGCAGCTAATACTTGACCTAATCATAAGGATGTTCTGAGGATTAAATTTGTTAACATGTGTAAAGCACTTAAAATAGGGTTATACAATGGTTCACTATCATTACCATCTAAAATATAAGTTCCCTGAGGGAAGATTTGGGTCTATTTTATGCACTGATGCATTACCAATAGAACAGGGCCTGGCAATATCACATAAATAGTAGTTGATTGAACGAGTCATTGAATGCTACAGGAGAACAGAACAGTGGGCAGATTCCATTCCCAGAAGGCTTCCTGGAGGAGGTGATGCAGAAGGGTGAATAGAAGTTAACCAGGCTGAGAAGGTGGGGAAGGACATGCCGGCAGAGAAACTAGCACAGGAGGGGTACCAGGCCTAAAAGAGCCGGATGTGAATGGGAAACCTCAAGCAATCTAGTATTTGTAGAATCAAAAGTACAAATCAGGGAAACCGGCAGGAGATGGAAGCCCTTCTCCCAGTGACTGACCTTAGTGGGGCTAAGTATGCCCTGGAAAACATACTGAAATGTGAGCTTTTGGAAAAGACAGCTTCTGTCAGCCCCTCCCAAGGCCTCCAGACCAGAGGGCCTCATCCAGGAGAGCCCCAGAAATAGCATTTCCCATGAGCCCTCCAGCCCTGGGGAAAGTCCTATCACATGGGACACTAACCCATCTGTCTGCAAGATTTCCAGCCTACTTGGAGAAGCAGGCGACCATGCCTGTGAACTCTGACCCCATCAATCCAAACAGGGCCTGGGGAAGCATTTACATCTTCAAAGGTCCTGGTAAATGTAAGCCAACAGCCTCCTTCCAGGCCCCAACGCTCACCTCCTCCCCCTCTGGGCCACCAGGGGTCAGGGAGCCGGGTCACACCTGGCCAGGCTTAGCCCAGTCCCAGTTCAGCCCAGCACCTCATCCTCAGAGCTGGACTACTCTCTCCCCACTGCATCCCTTTCCCTCCCACACGTCCTGTGTCCCAGGCCAACAGAGAGGGGGCCTTACGGAAGGCCCAGGACACCTTCCAAGGGGCCTTTAGACAAAGGAAGGGTCAGGTCAGTCCCTCTGGAAGGAGCCCTGGGTGCTGGATCAGGGGAGGGGACAGGACAAGCCCACAGACCAGGGTCAGCTCCCTGACTACCCAATCAAGCAGGTTTCAATGACCTCTCCCTGACCCCAGTAAGCTCCAGTTGTCCCTCTGATCTCCTGGAGGCAGGGAGGCCTGTTAACTTTTACCAGACTCCTTTGACATGGAGCAGCGCTAATAAGAACCTAGGAGGGAGGTTCATTCAAGTGTCAGAGGCTCAGACAGCCCTCCACAGCCTCATCACCTGCACCCAGCCCTGCAGCTCCAGGCCAGAATACCTACCCCTTCACCCCGCCACAGGACGTTCAAGGCACAGAGCCCTGGGCCCAGAGAAGCAAAAATGGAGCGCTGGGCCTGGGAGTCTGCCTCCACACTGGCCACTGGCTTTGGCCCCACGTCAGACTTCAATTTCCCCCACTCTTGTGACATTATGGCCTCAGCTCACAGCCCAGAGCAGGGTCAGTCCTGGGCATTTTACAGATGAGCGTGTCAGAGTACCCCCAAAGAGTCAGGGCCTTGCCATAGCAGAGCAAGGACTGGAACCAGAGATCAGCAGCTCTGTTAAGCTCTGCTCCCTTGGGGACAGTCACCCAGCCAGTGCTGATAAAACAAGCTAGGAATGCAGGTGGATAGTATGCGGGCTGAGCCTCCCTGCTAGCCCCTTCCATCCCAGATCCAAGCCAAGTTTCCCCAGAGCTCCCATCTGAAGGGAACAGGCACAGGCCGGCTAGCAGACTACAGAGCAGAGCCTGGGCTGGCACCTCAGCTTGGCAATAATCATCTCTGTGGCTTAAGAAAACCAACCACCCTTTCTGTGCCTCTGTTTCCCCACTTGTAAAATGTGAGTGGAAGGGCTCTTAGATCCCGTCTAGTTCCACATTCTCTGATTCCAAGTTTTCACTGCCTCCAGTTTCTTCCACCACCCCCCAAAATCCTCCTCAAAAACCCTACTAGAGTCTTTGGGTTTTGCCGCCAACTTTATAGCCAGAGGGTTCATCTAGCCTAATCCTTGTATTTAAAAAATGAGATAGCTGGAATCCAGAGATGACTTAGCTGAATGACCTTGAGCAAGGACACCTAAAGGCAGAGCTGGGCCTGGATTTCAGGCCTCCTAGTACCTTGTTCTTTATGCTGTGCCATCTCGAGGCTCCAAATCTCCCAGGGATCCCCACGTCCTCAGAGGAAACGGACCAAGTTCTTTGCCTGGCCCTCCAAACCTACCTGCCCACAGCGTGCCCACCAGCCTGCACACTTCCTGCCCCCTGATGACCCCACCACTCTGTAGTCAGACTCCCTGTCTCTCCCCAACAGAGCCCAGAACCGGTCTCACCCCAGCTTTGGCTCACAGAGATCCCCACCCTGCAACTGGCCCAAGTCCCCCCCACCCCCACCCACAGCGCTGCCCACTCATACAGCTCTGCCCTCCTTCCCTGACCTCCCACAGGCCAGGTGTCTGAGTCACGCCTCACCCCATTCTTGAAGGTACCACCACCTCTCTACCTTCTCCAAGCAACCTGGAGTTGAATGCTGGCTCCACCACTCCCCAGACACATGGGCAAGTTACTTTGCCTCCCTGTGCCTCAGTTTCTTCATATGAGAAGTGGTGATAATAGGAGCTCCCACCTAAGCCAGTCTTGTTAGAGTTCCGTCTAATGTATGCATATACTTAAAACAGTGCCTGGCACATATATATACACACTATTATACTTTATGCTTCATGTATATATTTTTCCTAACAGTAAGTGTCTCTGAATGCAAACATCATAATGTATTTCTTGATAACTTCCAGATCTGTGGTGATGTGGGTCAAGGAAGCATTCAAAACTGGATGGAGAGATACATTAAAAAAATCTAGTCTTCTTAAGGGGTGACTCAACATCAGGATGAGCTAGGTTGTTATGGGAATGCCAGTCATCATCACAGTTCTGGGACCTAGAAACAGCATATTCTCTCCCCAAACCATGGAGATTTGCCTTAAAATTGTGAATGCCCCTCCCCATCTCCTGCCACCAGCAGAGTCCCTTCAATTCTGTTGGTTCACCTTCTCTGCTTGGTGCCCAACCCAGCCCCTTTCCACTCACCCTGCCAAAGGGCTTGTGGTGATTGATGGTGACAGTGACCTGCCACTGACCCTTCCAATCTGGGCTTGTTGTTGTCCATGAGGCACTCAGCAGCCTCCACAACTTTTGAAATGCAGGCTCCCCACCTGATGAGGCTTCTAGTCTTCTTCCCCTTGTGAAGTGGGATGTTTGATTTGGACCCTCCTGGGTTCTCTCCAAATGCCTGGGCCCTGGAATGGCTGCCCGCCATGGCCTGCCCACCAGACTGCCTTTGTGGGTTCAGGGCAGGAAGCTAGACAGACCTGGGTTCAAATCCTGACTCTGCCACTTTCAAGCCTTGTGTTCTTCTGGACGCTGAGTCTCAGATTCCTAGTGTGAAGAAGGCAAATAAGGCATGTTCTAAGGAGCTGTTGGAAGGCCTTCATCAGATAACACAGAAGGCTGCCAGCACCCGGCTGGCACGTGGCCATGACTCAATAAGTAATAGCCGTGGTGAAGAAGAGGAGGATTAAAATAATGGGAAGGCAGAGGGTTGTACCTGAAGAGCACCTTTGACTCAGTTACAGTGCGCTCCTTGATCTCCCTCCCCAGAACGGTAGCATCCGAAGCAGCTCCCTCTTCTGCGCATGCGCATATGCATGCGTAAGCACACGCTAGAGCCTATCTCCAGCATTTCTTTTCCCCCCTGCCCAGAACACCTCCAGCTGCTGTTTGGGACAACCTAGGCCCGTGGAGCTGTCTCTGCCTTGTCCCTTCATCACTCAGCATTCGGGGCATTAGCTGACTGGGCCCGTGTCCTCCGCAGCCGAGCTGAGACTTGCTCATCCTTACAAAACAGTCTGTTTCCACTAAACCACTGAGCATTTCACATGTCATTTTCAAGCCATTTATTGACTCATTTTCTTTAGTTTATTTGCCTAGTTCTCAAAAAATATTTGGTTGGAGTGACTTCCTATAACCAAATTTGGGTGCCCAACCGAAAGGTATCAAGCCGCCTGCACTGTGAGATTAAGCTGGGGCTCAGGCCAACCACCATTTTGCAACGAACTGCAGACCAAAAGAATGCTCAGCGGGGCCTACCCCCTGCAATTGTAAACAGATTTCAGTGCAGTGTGCCCCATGAGTCACGGTGATCGGGAGAGGTGAAGCCAGGGAAGCCCATCGTACAGTGAAGGCCCCGGTTCCCGCATAGCGGGGCGCACGGGGAAGGGAGTCAGAAAAGCACCCGCATCCCCGCTCCCCTGAGGCTACTCACGGGGTGTAAAACTTGAAGCAGAAAAATAGAAGAGGTGTTTGCTTTTGACAGGAAAAGAGGTTTGGCTTTCCTCAGAGTTCCAGCTGCTGGCTTGCTGGTTCGCTCCCTCTCATTCTCTCTGCCTCAGAGCCTCACTCTTACCGCCTTTAATGACCTTCAAAACCAAGACTCCCTATCCTCTTAATTGTATGGGAATGCAGCAGGCCAGAGGAGAGCCCAGGAAAAAAGAAAACTGCAAGCCTGGAATATGATAACCCTGTTTAAAGAATGCCTGTAAACACCTCGGAAACACATGAAGGAAGAGATTTTTCCAGGCCTCCATTCCAAGAAGCTCATGGGACAAAGAGAGTTCCCTGGAAGGACCCTGCGGATGAGACTGCAAACCCTCTCTCGCTGCTTCTGTCCCGGGGTGTTCAGAGCAGTGGGGCGACAGGGACCTGTCTGGGGAGAGGGATGTCTTGCGGGTGAGGAGGCTTCGCAACTGAAACACAGAGACAAGCATCAGAAGGACTCATCTCTTCCCCCCTGAGCAAAATCAACTGAGGGAGAAGGAAGAAAGGGGGTGGGGGGGAGCCTTCCAAGTCGAATGAGTCGCTGAGTTAAATTACAGGGGCCTGTGAGGGATGATTAACAACCCTCATGGTTTTCTGCTTCACAGCCATTACTCACCCCAAACCTGGGGCTTCTCGGTTACATAGCCCAGCGCAGGCCGACCATTTTTTCCATTGACTGAAAACACATTCTGACTGAAAACAAACTTTGGATCCCCGAGGCTTGGCAGGCCCTGGGTCCTTCTCCATATTTAATCAACGGGAAGCTAAACACTTTCAATCTGTGATGGCTCATTTGGACGGGGTCTCGGGGCTTTTGCTTGGTGCCAGATATAATAACTCTCCTCTCTCTTTTCTAAGGCCTATTTTATAATTTTGCTGTTTTTCAATGTCAAGCCCATCTTTTGAAGAATTTTTATTGGATTTCCTGCTAGACTTCAATGAGGATTTTTCTTGCTTTGGCAGAAATATCAAGCAGAACAGGGGAAAAACTCAATCATCGTCTTGGAAAGTCGTGATGGTGCATGGTTTGGGGAGGGAGGGGGGGTCCTTTGTCAGCACACAAACAGCTTTCTAGAAGGCCAAAGGCCCAGTGGCCAGCTTTGGGAAGTTCTCTGACTTTGATTCATGGGGTGACAATTGACAGGCAAGGCAAATGGATGTGGGAAGAGGGAAGGTGGGGATAGGATAAGGGGAAGCGAGGCATGAGTGTGTGAGAGCCCAAGGGCCGGTGGGTATATTCCAGTGGCACAAAGCCTGGCACCACCAAATACACCGTTTGTGCCTGTTTACAAGAGCTGCTGGGACGCTGAGGAGCAAGGACACGGCGCCCCACCAGACAGACTCTTAACCAACAGCATGACCCCCTCAGAGCCGCTGATACCCCAAGAATGGGCAGGAAGGCTCCATCCCAGAGGCTCCTGTTTTACCAGCCACGGCCGCGGTCTCTGCGCCTGCTCCCAGGCAACATTCAGATCTTGAGTTTTTCCTCACAGAGACTATTCCCCAGAGGAAGCAGCTTGCCAGTGAGTGACAGCTTTTGTTTGCTCATGTTTTCCTCTCTTCTCAGAGTCAACTTTCAGAATATACCAGGATGTTCCCTCTTACTCCGGGACTTTTTTTCCTTTTGATATCTTTCTTCCTTTTTATTTTCTATTTTTGGCAGGGCAGGGGGGGAGGGAGTCTCTACAGATTATTATCCCTAGAAGAGAAGTGGTTCTTTGTCCACAGTGAAGGAGGAAAAGAGAGAGCCCTTTGACTCTCTTTTTATGTTTCGTTTTCATGTTTTACTTTTTTGACTTTTTATTTTGAGACGTTAAGTAACCATACTTCACACCTACCCCTATTGGCTTCATCATTTACAGAACATTTCCCCATGGCTCACCTTTTTATTTCCACAGCAACCCTTCGAGAGAGACACTGCCATTTCAGAGGTAAGCCTTCACAACTCACACAGGCCATGTGACTTGCTCGAGTCCTGTGGGCTGTTAAGCGGCCAAACCAAGGTATGAACCAAGCTGAGCACTATTTTCGACTTTACCACAAAATGTATATGCTGCGAGGGGCAGGGTGGGGGGCGGGGCTGGGGGGTCCTTGGCCCCCTTTCATAAGACATCTCCCTATGCCAGGCAGAGCTCCCCAGTGTCCACTCCCTGTAACAGAATACATTGAGAGTTGAGACATCATGGCAATGTTTATCATATCCATAGACTGCAGAACAATTTCCCTTCTGGCCACACTACAAGACCAGGCTTCCAGTTCCAGTAGGAAAAAGTACACAAAAAGGTCAGGTAAACAAAAGTTCCTATGGAATACCCACTTGGGGCCCAGCAGTGGGCTAGTCAATGCAAGGAAAAGATAGTGTCCCTGCTTTTGAGGAGTTTACAGTCCAGATGATGAGGGGAGACAAACAGACATAGTATCCTAGGATGTCATACCTGCAAAAGACCCTTAGGATCATCTGGCTAAATCCCTCATACCCCAGCGAGGAGATGGGACAGTCCAGAGAAACAACGGATCAATACGGGCAACACGGAACAGTATTTAGATTCATGCCAAAGAGAGCCTTGGGGACCGGAAGCCCGTCAGAGGAAGCCAAGTGGCCAGGGACATGTTCTAGGGGAAAAGAAAACTTGATCTCAACCTCAGAGCGTGGGTAGAACTGGATGGATGGACAGGAAGAGAAGGGCCACAAAAGCCAAAGGGACAAGGCGAATCTGAGTCCCGTGTGTTCCGGGAAACCGCCCGGGGGCCAGAGTTTAGTGATGCAGGGGTGGGTAGAAATCAAGGCTGAAAACCTGGCCCCCCACCTGGGGGACCCTAAGCAGTCAGGAAGAGTGTGCACCTGACACCAGTGAGAAGTCTCATGAAGGTCAGGGCTGAGGCTCTTGCTGAGCAGCAAAACCCACACCTATAATCTTCTAAACTCCATACCCACACCTAACAACCCATCTGAATTTATCCCACAGACAGAGATCTCAATTTGTGCTGTACTTTGACTCTGGAGAGAGTGGGGACTTACCTGGTATTCAGGTCATCCTGCCTCCCCACCGACCCTCCTCATTCCTGCAGCCACCACCTCCATGGTCCTTGGGAGTTCCCCAGTTCCCAGCGCCTGGTCCGTGCGTTAGGAGTTACTTGGACAGTTAGGTAGTCAGGGCCAGGGTCCCCAGCAAGAAAATACAGAGTCAGGACAGCTACACTAAAACAGTCCTAACATCCTGTTTTGCAGCTTAGATGGGACCGCACTGACATTCTGCTTTGCAGCCTTTGCAGAAATGACTTCTGCAAAACGTCCTGAAATAAGACAATTAAGCACAAAAGCATTTATCAATATCACAGGCAAGGGGCCATTAAGACCTAAGCCCCGGGGGCGCCTGGGTGGCTCAGTTGGTTAAGCGACTGCCTTCGGCTCAGGTCATGATCCTGGAGTCCCTGGATCGAGTCCCGCATCGGGCTCCCTGCTCGGCAGGGAGTCTGCTTCTCCCTCTGACCCTCCCCCCTCTCATGTGTTCTCTCTCATTCTCTCTCTCTCAAATAAATAAATAAAATCTTAAAAAAAAAAGACCTAAGCCCCCAGACGTCAAAAAAAAAAAAAAAAAATAAAAAAAAAAAAACCAAACCCCCCAAAAGTAAAAAAAAAAAAAAAAAAGGCCATCAGCACATGGACATTAACCTAATAGGTAGACAGGTACGTGAACAAAGCCCTGATAGGGCACAAGTCAGCACACCCTGATTGCTTAAGAAAGTTCTGCAAAAGAGCTCGTACAAACCCCTACACCTAGAAACTCCGAGGGCAACCCACTTGGGTCGCCCCCCCTCTCCAGGAGCTTTATACTCTTGTTCAATAAACTGTGCTTTGCTGCCCACCACTCTTCGTCTGGTCTACCTCTTCATTCTTTGAAGTGGCCTGACCAAGAACCTGGGCAGTAAGGGGACACAAATCCTGTAACACATGGCGATCCAGTAGGTTCCGGGCAAGGACAGATGGCACAGGCTAAAAAAGCAAAGAATAAGGAGGCAAGGGAGGGGGAGACCATCTCAGAACAGTGAGAGCTCATATCGGATGATGGGAAATTCAAGAGAAAACCTCTCCAAAACATTAGAGAAACTCCAAGAGAATTGGCAATTGTTGCAGAATTTTCTCCAGCCCCTGGGGATCCTAAAGGTATGAAGGCTAGAAAGGGACCTCCCCTGTGTCCCTGTCCCCCCTGCTGCACCCCTGAGCACCCTTGAGCACCTCCATCAACCTTTGTTCCTTTTTGCATTCCGACCTTGTGCCTCACTTTACCCAGGTTAGCCTAAAACCAAGAATGCCAGCCCTCTCCCTTCTTCCCAGAGACTGAGCTGAAGACAAGTCAGAAGATAAAGAACCAACACGCTTCAGGGGGAGGGTGTGGTTGCTGTTGCAGTAAATACAGTAACGGCATTGTTACTCCGCCTCCAAACACAAAGCCTGTCTGCCCTCGTGAACAGAACTTTGTTCTTCCAGCAGTTCCTATCTGAAGGAGAAGCACGTCTTCCTGAAGGTTAGTTACATTACATCCCCTGCCAGCCTTCCATCTTCCTGTCTGAAGAATCACTGCTACCACTCGGAACATCAGGGCCCCAGGTTCCTAAGGCCCTAAAACACCTCCTCCTACTGACTTCCCTCAGCGAGGAAGAGCCAGCCCGAGCCACCCTCATCTCCTGCTCCAGGGCACCAAGAATGAAACTTGCCCACCCAACCGGGCAGACCGCCTTGCCCCCGGAGCCCCACTCATCAGTTCTGATCTGTTCTCGGAACTTCATATTCCACATTCAAGGCCCCATCCCTTGATTATGAACAGTCAGCTCCTTTCAGTTTTCCTCAGGCCAGGGCATGCCCACGCATGAGCCCCACAGCACCGGGAGCACACCCCAGGGACACGGCGATCCAGGGGGCAAGTCCGGGCCCAGGGATGCAAGGTGGCGTGCCCGGCCGGGCTCCTCACCTCCCTCCCCCTGTCCCACTCCAACTGCTCTTCCGTGCACCTCAAGGTGCTCACCAAGTCGCCTTCCTTGATCTTCAAGTTCACGGTCTTTCTTTGTTCCTTCCCCGGCCTCCATCTTCACCTCCCTCTGCTGTTGGAGGCTAAGAAGCATGCTATGGTATTCCATAAATTACTTGGCAAGAGTGGATGACAAAAACAAAATGTAATTCAGATTAAAGTCACCCTCCAGCTAAAATGATAGTTTATTAAATAAACGGTGATGCTGCCAATCAACCTTGCTGGCAACGAGGCCCCCTTCTATTAATCTTTCTGGGGGTGATTTAGGACCCACCTGGGCCCTCGGAGAAGATTCTCCCATCATTTCCTCCCATCTCTCTGGATCAGGCTGCTGGGCTTGGCGCAGTTGACAAATTCCCCAAGTAATCCCTCAAAAGATTGGAGAAATGCTCCGAACGCTCCATTAAATTTATTTTCCATGCTTTAAGAGACCCAAAACTATGTCCAATAAATAAGTCTTCCCTGTGATTTACTGAAATGCTCCTCTGATTTAAAGTTATAGGGGGAAAAATATGGAGCCCCTGGGAGCCCAGGACCAGCCTTGCAAGTGAGACCAGATGTGAGATTTCTGCCCGAGGAGGGGGGAGGGGGGGGAAAACGGCCCAACTGGTGGAGGTTGGAGAGTGACAATGTCTGAACCCCGGTTCTCGGCTTTAACATAAAAGGTCCCCAGTTGAGCATTCTTTCTCACAAAATTTATTGTGGTTGTAGTTAGAGGGGGAACCATCAAAAGAGTAATTCTGGCCCTTGTTTTGCAGAGCTCTTTTGATAAATATGATACTTAGAAATATGCCTCCCACTAGACAGAAAAGCCATATAGTTAAAATGAAGTAATCTGTCAGTAAACTCGCTAGAATCAAAGCCAAAATGAAACCTGTAAAAGGAGAAGGGAAAAAACTCCACTTAGAAACGCTTGAGTCAAGCAGGGGAGAAGGTGGAGATTAAGAATTGTCCTTTATTCAGATATTTTTATCTACGGAGTTAAAAGCGGAGATTTATTTTTAAAGGGGGCTATTTATGTTCCAATCTCCAACAGATGGGCCTGTGTTCCTGCCTCTCTCTCTCTCGAGCAGCCCAGGCTCAGCAAAAACAGCTTCTCTTGTGAGCTGAAACATATCCAGACGAACCAGGAATAAAAACTTTTGGAAGCCAATGTAACCTTTGGAGCAACTTGGTAAATATTGGGTCTGTTTACTACAGAGGCCCAGATGTGCCAAAACCAAGAGACAAACAGGAAGGAGGGAAAACAGCCAATGTTAAGACTAAACTGTGGATGACTATACACTGTGCATACATTGCCTGTGTGCGGGTGTGTGTACATGCATGGTGATTCCCCAAGGCTAAGAAATGTCCCTGTGGGAAGTGACGTCAGTGGATTGTCCCAAGGAGTCCTATCTTCAGAATATACTCCTCAACGAGTGCCCCTCCTCCTGATAGATCTCCGGTCTGCACAATGCCTTTTTCACGGTTAGTGATGAAAAATATTTGGGATAATTCCCCTGGCAAAATTGGCCCCAAAGTGTTTAACTCTTCTTTACTCTATCCCTGCACCAAAAGAAACTCAATTCCATGCTCCCGAGGCTCTTGGGTGAGCCACTTCAGAAACCTTCCTAGTGGTCAGACCACGGCAGGAAAAAGCTCTCCTGCTCACTGAGCAGCAGGCGTGGGTCTGGGCAGCTCCCCAAAGGCCTCATCCCAGGAAAAGCCTCCTTTTGTTGTGTGGGCTTCCCAGACTTCCCCATTCCAGTCCCCAGAACAATGCCCGAGGCAGCCAGCCTAAGAGAAGAGGAAGTCTCCACCACTCCCGTGCTAGCTTGGTAGGCAGCAAGACCTACCTGCCCTTTGTCCTGTGCTCTGTTTTCACCCCAACCATGGGACAGAAAGATGAAGATCCCTGGTGGATACACAGCCCGGGTCGAATTAACAAGAGTCAAATTCACCGTTCCCTCCACTAGCATCTGTACAATAGTGACGCAGGCTTAACAGGAACTCGGGCGAGGAGAGGAGAGCTGTTATGGAAGGGATTTTGGACATCGGATGACCCCAGGTCTGATCCCCGCTCCGCCCTGAGGCATCAGTATGACCTGAGACCAAGGCTTCCCCTTCCAGACCTCCGTTCCTTTCTCTCGGTGGTGAAGCATTGAACCAAATGACCTCCTGTCCTCCCGCTCCCAGAGCGCTCCCCTCTCCGTGGTACCCATGCTGGTCCGGACAGAGCTGGAGGGTGTAGAGTTTGAGCAGCACCTGTGTTTACACTGTACAATCTGCAGTTTACTGTAATAAAATCATTTAATACAGTCATAATTTTTTTGGCAAGGGGTTGTGTTTATGGTGAGCAAGACGGAGAGGGAATGATTGACTACCACTGATTAAAATGATAAATCAAAAACAAAGGAGGGAGGACTCGGAGAGCACAAAGCCACAGGCAAATCCAATTTAAGTCTCAAGTTCTGTGCCTTTGTGGGAACAATTGGGTCTGATGATGAGCCAGCCCTGGAGGTGGGGGCCCGCGGCGCGGGGTGGGCGAGGTGGAGGCAGAGACTCCAACAGCTCCTCTCACCAGGGTTTATCCTCTTTGGTTGGAAAAATAAGGAAATGGTTTTACAAGAACCAGTTTTACAAGAACTAGTTTCCTTGGGCCTCCATTTTCAGAAAGGATTTGGAGGGAGGGCCCGGGAATAAAGGAGTGCGTGGGCGCGTGCGTGTGTGTGTGTGTGTGTGTGTGCACGCGCGCGTGTGTGTCCAGATAGAATAATTTGAACAAGACCTAGAAGGACTTCTCACCTTCGGAACTGTCCCTCAAATACAGTACGTGAAACTCCACCACCGGCAAGGATTGCTTAAGATCGCAAACGCTTCTGACCTTGCAAACACTGTCCTTCAACGGCACAGTGCTGGCGACATGCCGGGCAACGTGCCCGGGTAGAAAGGTTACGACAGATTGTTCGTTCGCCAAATGCTAACTGAGTGCCTACTGCAGTGCCAGCACTGTCCTAGGTCCCCGGGGGCGGGGACGGGGTGACAGCAGTGGGAAGGACTCCCTGACAGCACAGAATGGCTCTTCTGGCGTTTACAGCCTCATGATTACGCACACGTTGGTCCCCAAAAAAGAAGACTCACAGGCAAAGAGTACTTTCCACAACAGTGTGATAAATGCTGTAATCCCAATGTGTGCAAGGGGTCAGGAGCACCGAGGAGGTGACTTCTGAGCTGGCTCCCAGAGAATGAGAAGAGCCATCCCTTCCCAGCTACAAGGTAATGGTGCTCCAGGCAGGGGGTCACGGCTTTGGCAAAGGCACAGGGTCGTGGAAGAGCCTGCTCAAGTGGGGAGGGAGGGAATTGAAACTCCAAGGAAGGGCTGGGTCGTTAGCTGATTGTCGGGTTATGGGCTGGTGAGTTAGGTGGTCATTTAACTGCTCTCTGAAAGCGAGTCTTCAAGAACAGTCAGAGGCCAGTGCCTGGAAGGGGAGAGTCACAGCATCAGGAGGCTGAATGAAGTCAAGATAGACCTCCCATCTTCCACAGCGCTGCTTAGGATGGTGCGGTGTAGACAACGACTGACCCCTCCAGGTTCCTGCCCCCTTCGACACAGCGACGCGTTTCTGGGGGGTGGTCTTCGCGTCCGCAGTGTTCAAGTCCCACACCCCTTCCCCGCCCCACACATCTAGGTCAGTTCACATGACTCACCAGCGGAACGTGAGCTAAAGGGCTGCAGTCATGTCCAGGCCCGTGTGATTAAGGACCCTGTGTCCTCCCCGGATAGAGACCCCTTCACAGAGACAGTGGAAGCCAGGCAGTGAGGCTGGGGCCAACCATCTTCAAGGACTCAGGGGAGCCAAACGACCGGAAGGAACCTCATCAGAATTCACATTAGTGATAGAGACACTCATCAGAATTCTCGTTGGTGTTAAGCCACGGAGATTTTGGCATGGTTTGTTAGAGCAGTTATCTGCCGTAATACAGCTAGCCAGGTGCCAAGTGAAAAATCAGCCGACGGGCCTCCCTATCATAGCCCAGGGTCCACAGGAAAGGTCCGGGACTGAGAAGTGGGTGCTAGGTTTATTGAGGAGTACCCTTGAGACCGAAGCCTGTGACGGAGTGAGGGAAGCAGGACGGGGCACAGAGAAGACTTGAACTACGAGGCCGTCACAGCAGAGGCCTGAGCCAAAGCCCCAGGAGCTCTGAAGCTGGCCTGGCCTTTGGTGATGTCCTGCATTAAAGTAAGGCATCCAGGCTCTGGAACCCTGCCTTGACCAGTCGTTGGATGCAGGCCACCATTGAGGAGGGGATGTAACCTTGGGCGAAGCAGCGCCCTTCTGCAGAGGGCCATCTCTGGAGCATGGGACCCAGTTATGAGCCGGCAGCAGTGAACAAACCAGCAGCTGGAGGTAAAGCATTCCTCGGGCCGAGTGCACCCCATAGCATCCACTGCAGTGCACCCACTGTGCCGCCGCCATTCACTTGCTGAGTACAAGTTCACACCTCCGGGGCTCTGGCTGGTCTCCTTTCCCAGGGAAACCAAACCATAGCTCCTACCACTACACCCAGTCTTAGGGCTGCCACTGATACTCCTCATGTCCTTCTGCGACTACCCATTACAGACTCCCCTCACCCCCCATTAGTACTTCTCCTGGTTTAGGAGGCTTATCTGATCAGGCGACTCAAACCTTCACCTTTGAGGAATCTAAGCCCCTGGTCACCATGCCCTTCTCAGGACATGATTGTCATACTTGTCCATTTGCCATCAAAACTGGGCAGGGAGGGCGCCTGGGTGGGAGACCCTCCCCCCTCTCATGTGCTCTCTCTCTTATTCTCTCTCTCTCAAATAAATAAATAAAATCTTTAAAAAAAAAAACTGGGCAGGGAAATACCAAGAGATGCCCAGGTGACAGTCAGGCCCTTCCCTGCCCTCATTGTATATCAGCACCCCTGCCCCTGCTGGTGATCAGGGTCAACTACACCGACAGGGTGGCGACTTCCGCCCTGGCCTTCCTGTCTGTTGGTAATAAGGAGTAGGAAGTTTTTGACACAGAGATTAACATTTGAAGATGAAAGAATCTGTAGTCTATTTTCTTTTTTTTTACTTTATTTTTTTTATTATGTTATGTTAGTCATCATACAGTACTTCGTTAGTTTTTGATGTAGTGTTCCATGAAAAACTGGTTTTTTCTCCCAATATAGAAAAGTTCAGTTATTCACTTAAGAGCTTTAAAATTTTAAATAATACATAATAGGACAAAAATAATGAGTTAAAAAAAAAATAAGTAGAAATTGCCCAGGCAGTAGCCATCAGGGGAGCTCAATGAGACGTTTGCTTTGTTTCCTGGCGGACATGCTCCCTCTCTCAAGAGTGCTACCTCGAGCCCCACGTAGCCTCAAGTCGTGAGGATGGGAAGCAGGTTCCCCCAGTGGGTCGCTAAGAGTGATGGCAAGCAGGGCCACTTCTATGTCACCTCAGTTCCTGGCCCCATATATTCTGCCTATCAGAGACATGTACCACATAATGTCGTCAATTTGGGGTGCATACTGCATGTTCGAGAATGCGCTTTATTCCCACTGGGGATCAGCTCTACTGGCACCTCAGCTATGTCTTCAGAAGCTTTTTTCCAGGCCAACAATTTCTGGGTTGTATGACCTGTAATAGGACCCGTTGGTATCCTGGTCACATGCCCACTGTCACCCTCCTTCACTGTAAGTGGGTCCCTAGGCCCAATGCCGTATTGTACAGGATACCATATGAGTCAGACTTTGCAAGCCCTCAGATACTCATATTAGGTGACATCTCGGGGGCAAAAAAGTCAAACTCATGCCCAGAACACATGTCAGTGCTTGTCAAGATGAATCCCTATCCCCTTTGGGGTAGAAGAGATCCCATATGATCAACTTGCCACCAAGGGGCTAGTTGGTCTCCTGGAGGGACAGGGGCTCAGTGTTGAAATCCTGTGCTGTAAGTGTAGATGTTCAGCAGCAGAAGTATCGAGTTCAAGCTTAGTGAGTGGCAACCCAAGCTGTTGGGCAGGCACAGTCTCCATCTCTGCCACCTTGGCTACTCGGTGTATGCCCCCCATGGGGCTGGCATGGAAAATGAGGTCAAGAGAGGGAGCTGATAAGAAAGGACCAACTGGCCGAATGATTCTGTCAACCGGATTAAGTGCTTCTTCCATGTCGGGCCCTCCCTAGTGGGCTTTAATATGTGATACAAAGATCACACTTCATGCCTGCTTCCATTGGTCCCGCCCACACATCTCTTCCCCAGAACTCCTTTCCCTCATTTCCAGTATTTCTCCTGCCAGGTGCATGACCAAGCAGCCAAGCCATTCGCCATTCCCCAAGAGTCGCACATATTCTTACTTCAGGCCGCTCCTCTTTCCACACAGAGTGAGTCACCTGGTGGCCGGCCCACTGGGAGCACGGCTCTTGGCTGCTGTCTTTCAGGCCTCCTCCTGAATGGCACTGTAATTCAGGTGCCATCCAGGTTTGGCTCGCACACACCTACCAGGTTAACCCATCCATGAACCAAGCTCAGCTCTTTCCTCCTCTGTCACTGGTCCTAAGGGAACCCGCTGGCCCCCTGCAGCCACAAGTGTGAGCAGGGACAAGGTCACCCATGAAACATCAGCAGACATGAGAGTCTGAGCCACCTGCTCAAGCAGCTTGCTCGTGTCCTCTGGCACTGCCCATGCGCACCCGCAGATGTCCCACTCCCATCTCATTTTGGATTGCTGTTGGCCTTTCCAGCGTTTGCCTTGGTGGGCCAGACAGAACCCAGCTCCTGATGGCCAGGCTCTGTCTCTACCAGTAACATGCCAAGAGTTATTTTTTCAATGGTGGAGATGGCATGGTCTTACTCTAGAACCCTAGAGGTCTGTATTGTGACTCTCCTATTAAGAGAATGACAACTGTTCCTTTCATAAATACCTCTGACATCATAAAGACCACCAGGTCATACAGCCCAGAAAACAGGGATCTTGCATCTTGGACCTTCTGCAGAGTCTTCTCATGTCTGGGCGCTACCGAAAGCTGAACGCCTTCTAGGTCATTAGGTAAATGGATCAGAGCTATATGCCCAAGTATGAAACATACTGCCTCCAGAACCCAGAGAAGTTTAGTAGGTGTTGTGCTTACTTCTCAGGAGTAGAGAATGAGAGATGTAATAATCTGTCCTTTGCTTTGAAGAGAATCTCCCAGCCGTGTGCCAGACCACTGGTCCCCAAAAGTGTTTCAGATATGGTGGGCTCTTAAATATTTGCAGGATTTATCTCCCACTGGCTATAGTCTATGTGTCTTACCAATGCCTCCAATATACTTGCCACTTCTTGTTAATCCCAGGTAAGATTATCAAAATAGTGTTAATATCCAGATGGCCCAGGTCCCTTTAGACTTTATTATGACAGAGGGCAGAAGAGGTCATGCAGCCCTGGGCCAAGACATAAATGTATACTATTGTCCATCTCAGGTGAATGTGAACTGCTTCCCCGATAGGTATGGAAAAAAATGCATTCGCCACATCAACGGCTACATACCCCATACTGAGGCCATTCTAATCTGTCTAGCACAAATACCACTTCTGGCAAAATAATTGCAATTGGGACTCCCACTTGGTTGGGTTTTCAGGAGTTCCCTGTCATCCACCAGGACACATGTGGGTTTTGTAGAGGCCAAAGTGGTGGGTTAAATGAGGACATGATGGAGACAACCGCCCGGGCAATATTTATGTCTTCAAGAATGACACTAATTTATGACATTTCCTCCTTTCGGGATGCAATATTGGTTTTTATTTACTGTTTGGCCAGAAGGGGAGGGAAGATTCAGAGACCACCTGGTCATTCCTATTCCAGTAGCTCTTACCCAACATGTTAAGGAACCAATGCTGTGGTTCTGCCAGTGACTGAGTCTATTCCAATTACACCTTCCTGGCTCAGAGAAATACCCACTGGGTGACTCCGAGGACCCGGTGGACCCACTGTGAACCAAAAGGACTATACTGAAGCTTCAGCTTCCCGGGTGTCAATTTTAACACAGGTCCTGTGTCCAAAAGTCCTTGACAAGTCTGAATATTCCCTTCTCCCCAGTGAATGATTACCCAGGTAAATGGCCATATGTACCTTTGAGGAAAAACTGAAGAAATGATTGCCATTATATATTTGCTATGGCAATACAGGGCCCTTTCTTCTGGAGACCTGACCTCTCCTTCAGTTGATGGGTCCCTGGTCTAAATACTGACTCAGGTCTAGAAACTAGGCAAGAAATAACTTTTTATTGGAGGCAACTGCCCTCAGCTTCCTGAGCATTCATCCATAATTTCTTTTGGTTGTATACATCGAGCAATACCCATATTAGCTGCCCGTCTATTGTGCCCCTAGGGACTATGTTCTATTAACTATGTTCGTCATTCTCTGCAGGCCAGGCCCCCCTGGCTACTACTGTGTCCTCCCTACTCATAATAATTGTGCCTACCTTGCTTCTAATGATTAAGTGATGCCAGGTGGCCTCTCTTATTTGGGGATCCTGCCATCCCTACTGCTATCAGGGAGTGAGATTCTATAAGAGAATCTCCCATGGTCAGCCCTAGCCTACAGAGGACAGCCCCCACTGAGTTTCTCAACAACGCTGCTGATGAGGATATAGTCCTTGTCATTTTCATCAAGGAGGGTTGGGTTGGGGGGGGGGGGTCCTTTGACCTTCTTAGAGAACAGTCAGTGGTGGGTTTTCTAGCCTTACACAGTCAATCTGCTCCAGCATGCTCACTTCTTTAGCCTTTCCATCCATTTGTCCACTGTCTACCATAGCGTTCTGGAACTTCTACTTTGCTGAGTATAGGGTCTTCACTTTCTCCAAGCTTCCAGGAGTCCCCCAGGCAGCATGCTAGCACCATCCTCCAGGGTCCTCATCATGTGGTAAGATCCTGAACAAGAAGAGAGTGCTCCCATAGCAAAAAATAAAAACAAAAACCGAACACCAACAGAACTCTCTCCTTCCCCCACACCGTTGATCCAACACCTCAGAAGGCAGCTCCAAACACACTTGCCCCGCTCCTGAAAGTACCTGCTGGCTTTGGGGTGTATTCCTTTCTTACCTTAACAGGCCCAGATTCTGACCAAATTAAATTGTGACTTTCCCCTGGTTGTTAGGCTGGTGGCCAGGAGGGGAGAGATGGTTGAATCCTGCGGGGCACGTGCGGTCTTCAAGGCTGAGGCCTCTGCACTGTCTTCAAGCTGGGGAAAAATGTGAGCCTTAAACAGGAAAGAGTGGGCTGCTTCAGTAGGCCCAGAGGGGTCAGGGAAATCTGGGGACTCAATATTTTTTAGTGTGTCAACTTCAGTGTCCCCATCCCAAATCTCAGGACCTTGGTTTTGGCATGACAGACTTGCTAGGTTTGAGAATCTGACCTTCCCTGGAGCTCTGCTGTCCTTATCATAAAATCCTAGCCCTAATCTTCACCTTTTTTCTCCCCCTTAGCTTCAGGCAAGAAGATTCTCTTTTTGTGCTTCCAAGGAGGTTCGAGGTGTTAAGTTAGTGATTAATTATCCTCAGCCTCTCATTGTCTTTCTCCAATCCATCAGTAGCTCCCAGGAACTAGTTAAAATCACTGCTGCCCCCTAAACCTCTCAAACACCTGAGATACAACACCTGAGAACATTTCCTTCCATCAATATCCCATCTCCTCTCACCGCCAGGGAGAGGTTTAACAACTGAACTGTGGCCGCACACCAGGGTCAATTAGCGCATCCCCCATCACCAGAGAGGGGGTCCTGCTTACCAGCTGGCTGGTGGGTGATCCAGCTTCCAGATCCTATTTTAATGTGTGCTTCCTTGCACCCCTTCCCATACCAAGTGTTGTATGTGGGTCTGTCTCCCCCGGAAACAAACTTTGAGGTGGAGATTTACTAAGGAGTGTCCTTGGGAGGGTGTGAGGAAGGAAGATGAGGCAGAAGTTGACATTCCTTCAGCAGCAATGCAGCTGCATCGGGCCTTAGCCCATCCCCCCAAGAGCTCAGGAGCCGAGATGGCCGTCAGAGATGTCCCACATTGAGGCAAGAGGACCAGATCTTTATATACCACCTTGCCCAGTCCCTGGACATGGGCCACCCGTGGAGAGGGGACACGACCTCAGGGGGGCCACTCCATTTCAGGGCAGTGCCTGCAGGGGGACACACAGAAGCACCATCAGTAGCAATGCTTCCAGCAGCTGGGGAATCCGTGCCTTTGTCCACAAGGGCCATCTGACCACTTGACAGGGACATTTCACCAGAGCCCCCAAACTGGCACAATTATGGGCATCTCTGAAACCTCTATATAAAAATTTGGCTTGCACCCCAGCCTCAGTGTGTGACAGTTGCACAAGGAGAGTCTGGTCACTGACTGTCTTCACTCCAGCACCACGAGGGTGATCCTCGTGGATATGACGGTCACAGGAAAGAGGGGGCGGGGTGGGGAGAACAGAGGGTATGTTTCTCTTTCATCTTTCCATGCCAAGCACATCTGTCCTTGGAAATGATGCCGTATTACTGGTTCTCAACCTCAAATCACAACTTAAAGCAGAGTGGCCAAGTATTTACCAAAACTTCGCAAAGCATTCTTAGACTATTGGCCCATTTGCCCGACTGCGGCAGGGCAGGAAATGAACAGAACTGCTGGAGAGAAGAGTTGTTGAGTAGGAAAGTCACCCTTGCAGACACACACACACATTCACACACACACAAATGCTATTCTACACTCACACCCAACAACAGGAGGGGAGGCATCCCCTGGCAATAGAGAAGGAATTATATTTGCTGAATACCTTTTCTATAACACCAGCACACCAGGTGCTTTAAATACACTAGTTCAGTCAAACCTCATAACTCTGTAAAGAAGGCCTTACCTTTCAGAGGCGGAGAACACTAGGGCTCAGGGTGGTTAATGACCTGTCCAAGGTAATGCAGCTGGTAAGCAGAAGAGCCTACATTTGAGGGCAGATCCATCTTACTCTGAAGCCCATGCTCTGTCTTCAAGCCAAGTTCCCCCAAAGATGTCCACTCTGCAGAGATAACCTCCGCTGCCTCATCTTCTCCCCTATCTGGCTCCCAGAAGGCCACGCTGGGCCACGTGTGGTGTGGTATGGGCAAAATGTCCTCGTCCCCTAAAATGCACTTATATTTGCAATAAGAAAAGAGTAGGAGTGCCACAGGAGCCCCAAATAGCCACTATAGTAACTAAGAGTAATATCCAGCATTTTCTAGTCTTACAAACTAGAACACGCAAGTACTCAGAACTGGAAGTGTCCTCACTCTGTGATCTAGAATGGTTTTCCGGGTAACAGGGGAGTCTGTTTCTTTAAGAAATGCAATTTTTCTGTTAAGCTTTATGCAGTGTCCACACATACTTTCCTACCTCCTTAAATAGGGGTGATAAATTATAGAGCATCAATTAATGTTTATTATATAATAATGACTCCCAGGGTTCCTTGAGCTAAATGACCCAGACTGTTTGCTTTTGGAGTTCACACGTGTCAGCTTCTTATAGTTTCTCTGTCTCCTCCCGTGATGGTGGTCACCTCTGACTGGTGTGACCGTCCTAGATCAACCTTTGTTTCGCTGCTTCTACACAGAGCGGGCCTGGAAACTGCATAACCAGGCTTGCAGGAGTTGCGTGTGAAATGACACTAACTAGATTCTAAGGGAGCAACTGAGGGTCTATTCTCTGAGAAATGTATGAAAAGTTAGTGCATTTATTCATTTCACAGCGAGGCCTCCAGCACTTGCTATGGACCACCATGGGCTGGGGACACAGCAGGAAGCAAAAGAAAGAAAAACCACTTCCTTCGTGAAGTTTACATTCTATTGGGACCAAGGACATTGGCTGCATCTATTCTAAATATGCATAGGCCACTTTTGCCCCTTTGCCAGCTCTGTCCTGTCTCCCACGTGGGTGGGACTGAGAGACAGCCACGTGGCCCGCAGGTGTGGTCTCGCTGTCCCGTCGGCGGCATGCGCACGAAATCTGCAGCACTGATAAGAGCACAAAGCTAACAGAGAACCGTGAGTTCCAGAATTCCAACACATTGTGGATTAAAAAGGCTTTTGTGGGCTGGTCTGGGAATCTAGCCACCATCCATACCTCTGTTTCTATAGGAAAATACATTCCAAGTTCCAGACAGCTGACTTTCAGATGAACTTCTGGAACAGAAGTCATTTGTAAGTCTGGGACTGCCTGTACTTCTCTATAAATGCTCCAAATAACCAGGCCATATTTGACCTAAGGGTTAGAAATGAGAATGTCTGGATACCACCCAGCATCCCCATTAACTAGCTCAGATGCCCCGGGCAAGTACCAAATCTCTCTGAATTTCAGTTCTGACCCATATATATTGGGTTTCATGAAGATTTTATTAAAGAGGCAGGGGTTCTGCTTTAAAATAAAAAAAAGTTTGAAAAGCACTATGTGAAAGGATCAATAAATATTCTTGCAATGAAAGAAAAGTTCATTCACATTCCCAATACACCTTGAGCAATGTCCCAAAATGAAGAACATTTCCTTAAGAACTGTTTTCTCTTTTTGTCCTTTTATGGTGGCTTCTGACCCAAAGTCCAAATGTTTGTGAAAGAAATAGAATGGTTGTCCTCACTCCTGGGGATCCCAACTGAGACTCTCGGCTTCAGCAGGACCCAAAGGAGAGAGTTATGTATGCGAGGCCATCTGATGCATTATGAGGGCCCAGAACGGTTGGCAATTGCCAAGGGGCGTGCACTTTTTGGCGAAAGAGGAAGAAAAGGTGGGATGTGAGAAGAAAATCAAACCAAGAACGAGCCTCGAAAATAACCATCCCCCTCCTCCCCCACCCTACCCGCCTCCAGGGCTGGGACCAGGTACAGGTCCACCTGCCTTCCCCTGACAGGCAGGGCGGTGCTGGGACGGGTGGCCGGCCTGTGCATTGCTAGGCCAGGCAGCTGTTAAAGCCCCCAACCTAGGATCCCAAGGTCACGTTCAGCCCGGATGGTCTTTCTCCCACATCCCTCTTCTTCAGGCCCCCACCGCTCACCTTCCCTGCTCTTCTCCAAAGAAGGATGGCTTCGGGGGAAGGCAGGAACACCAGGCCTTTCTTCGTGCAAACAACACTAATGGGAAAACTCGGCGAAGAAAGTGCAGGAGACCAGGGGAGCTGTCACCACACGTGCCAGGAGGGGAGATTTATGCCGAGGACCAGGATGTGGACATACCAATGAATTAGCCTTTTGTGCCAAGGTAAACTGGACAAGGGGAGAAAATGTGTGTCCAGGAGGCGGAGCCTGGGCTTGGCTATAAGCCTCGCAGCACCTGGGGAAGAGATCCTCCCCTACGTTCTCGTAACTGCAAAACTATCCAGAGCCGGTGATTCTCCCAGCTCTCCTGCACAAGAATAACTAGCAGGGGGTGAGGACTTGGTAAGCCCGGCATCTTACTTGCATTAACTCATTTAACCCTCTCAAACCCTATGAGGTCGGGACTATGACTCCGCCCCTGTCAGAGATGAGTACACTGTGGCACAGGAGGTTAAGTAACTTGTCCAAGATCCCACACCCAGGAAGTGACTAGCAAAGATAGGAGCCTAAGTAATTGGACTCGAGAGCACGCACCCTTCCCTACCAAACCACTTGTACTATAGCTACAGAAAGTCCACGGGAAACATCAAAGCGAGGGATGGTGGTACATCCCCTCTCTCCTTAAGGAAAGACACTTCCAAGCTCCCCCACATGGCCCATGCCAGCATTCAAGGACAAAGACAGCAAGAACTTTTATAAACAAGAAATGTGCCCTGCTTGGTCACACAAGAGAAACTCAATATCTTCTATAGGTGCTTTAAAAAAAAAAAAAAAAAAAAAGTTTATTTATTTGAAAGGAGGGGAGGGGCAGAGGGAAAGAGAGAGGGAGAATCTCAAGCAGACTCTCTGCTGAGTGTGGAGCCCAATGCGGGGCTCGATCCCACGACCCTGAGATCATGACCTGAGCCGAAATCGAGAGTCAGACGCTTAACTGAATGAGCCACCCAGGTGCCCCTCTCCAATAGGTTCTTAGCAGCCTGTAGGAAAGGACCAGAAACAGAAGAACCCAGGGATTCTGGATGCTTTTTATTTGTAACCTTTTCAGGGGTAACCACTATAAAAATTGTGGTATATTTTCCTCCATCTTTCTCTATGCATTTACAAATGTACCCATAGATTCATAGAGCTATGTATACTCTGTAAGGACTGGCAGGTAACAGACCATGCCCAGCCCATGTCTCAGCTCTTCTTCAAGGGAAGGAAGAGGGGAGGACATGAGAACGAGCATCAGAAGCCAGGGCTCCGGTCTCAGAGCTGACTCTAACTACAGGGACCCCAGCAGCCCTCCCAGCAGCAATATCCCGAGACCCAGATTGCCATAGTCGTCGAACTTCACCACAGGCCCCGGACGTGAGCGTGGCTGGCTTTAGCGACAGAACGCCTTTCCAGCCTCTTTGCCACCTTGTGGGTTCTGCAGGTGCCCCCACTCCTGGGACCCCGCCATGCCCCTCCCAGGCCAGGCCCTGGTGTGAAGAGCATTCTTTTCTTCTTCGTTTTAACAGCTTTATTGAGGTACAACTCATATACCATACTTTTCATCCCTTTAAAGTATAAAATTCGATGGTTTTAGTATATGTGCAGATATGTGCCCCCATCTTACAGTCTATTTTAGAACACTTCCATCATCTTGACAAGAAACCCCGTGTCCGTGAGCTACAACCCAAACCCTCCTGCCTCTCCCTCTCCCCCGACTCCCGCCTCTCTCTCCACCATTTGCTTTGACTTGGACCTTGCAGGTGGAGGGAAATCCTGATCCAGAAAAGAAATGCTCTTCTTCATGAGAATCTCAGCATCTTTTCCACCCAGAGAGAGGAAGTGACTGAAAAGTCATCCTTTGTAAGGGACGCAAGAAGCTGGTCAGATGAGAAGACAAAGAGCAGTTGCCACATCCCTTTGCAGACCTTCCAGCCAAGCAGACAGACCCTGCCCCGGGGAGGGAAGAGGGGAAGCTGGGGGCTGCTAACCCCCCCACTTTCTTCCCCTTCAAACCACCAGCTCCCCTCCAAGCAAGCCCTTCCGTACTTCTTACACACAACTCAAGCAAGACTTTTTAACTTTTTCCCCTTGAAGCTCTGTATCGTTGGCACAGCACAAAATTCGGTAAGAAGGAAAAATTTGGAGTAGTTAAAACCGGGTTCTCCACTGGTTTGGGCGGCGAGCAGAGAGCGGCTGGAGGGAAAAAGCGACCATCCAACAAGCCAACTGTAAGCAGGGGAGGCCAGGCTGCGAAGGAGCCATGGGGTCCGCTCCTGGGTCCCAGAGAGAGCCCTCCCTCCCCCCCCACCCAGAGAACCCCCTTCTTCTTCCATCCCCAAAGGGCATCGCAGTACAGGAACTGGCTCCAGGCAGCGTGAGCCTCGGAACAGCACAAAAAGAACTCTGAACCCCCCTCACCTCTTCCCCGCGGGCCTCGGCAGCTTGCAAGTGACCCTGACTTCTGTACACGTGTGCTCATGTGTTATTACAAAGATATTGTCCACCTCCCAAGATTGTTGAATCTCTGCTGCACCCAATTATGTAAGTATGAACTGTTTCTGCTGGATGAGAACTAACTCTTTCTGTACAATGAGGGAGATCACCACCCCAGTCACGGCCTGGCGGCCCCCTGGGGCTCCCGGGAATGGAGCTTCTCTGTCTGGCTCACCATGTTACATGCTCCCGTATTTTCACGATGACTTTGGTGTAAGAAGCATGGACACTCCTGGGCCTTTCTGGGTCCACCCTGCTTTGCATGTGGAACCCGACAGGATGGAGTCCCCAGGAACATGGTGTGGTCCCCGGTGCCCATGACCCTCGCAGACCCGACACGCCCCGGGTCCTGGAAGGCTGACTTATGAGCATCAGCCTCCAGATCTCAGGAAGGGAAGGTGTAGTGGTGTCTTGAGCAGATGGTGGGTTCTCCAAAGCAGTCGGAAAGGAATGGAGGGTCAGGCGTGAGAGGGTTGAGGGGGACAAGGGGAACTGGAGAGCCGTGGGAGGGGTACTAGGCGGGAGCTGTGTTGTGGGTGACCCTCGGGAGAGGCAGGATTCATGGTGATTTCCTGCCAAAAGCCCGACTCCAGCCGTAGACAGTTCACATGCTAGATATCAGAGGGTTCTCGATAACAAATGGACTTCCTGCTGAGGCTCAGAGACTGAGCTTTGGAACTCCAACCGTGTGGGGGGCAAGGAAAGAGACAGAGAGTGGGTGTTGGTGTAAAGTTTACTCACAGGGCAGCCGGGCCCTGGTCGCTGGGATGCCCCCAGCGCCCCGCGGAGCAGGCTCCAGGCTCCCCGCCCCTTCCGCCCCCCCAGGAATGGAGGGCACGCTGGTCACATGCTGGCGGTGCTGGTTCTACGGGAATCTGTGAAATGTTAGCTTGATGTAGGGGGCACCTCTCCCCCTTTTTTGTCTTTTCCCACTCCTTTTCAGAAACAGGACCTGGGCCTCCACGCCTCTGTTACACATATTGGTTCTGACAGCTCAAATTAATATGTCAGTTGCTATGATCCTCGCTGGCGACAGGCCTTTTGACCCTATCAGCGCAATCTGCCTCCCTGATTGAAAATCTCTGTGCCTCAAATTGATTCAGAGTTTTATAAACATCCTGCAGCCACGATCCAAGGAAGCCACCGATGAAAAACTTGAGGGAGCTTAATTTGCCCCGCTCCCGCCCCAGCCCCTCAAACCAGCAGGGTGGGACAAGCAACAAGGTTAAAAGGAAGGCCTTAGACCAGGCAACCTTGTAAGCTAAGAGTCCCAGGGCACCCCCCCCAACCGAGCTACCCCACCCTTGCCCTGCCTGCCTCCTAAAATGCAGTTGGAATGATACGGTAAGAGGGAACCGGATTAGGCATCAGAAGGCCTGGGTTGTCTGGCTCTGCTACTCACTAGCTGTGTGACCTTGAAAAACTTCCTTAACTTCTCTGAGCCTTGGTTTTCTCTTTGTAAAATGAAAATAACCACTCTGTTGTAAGGATGTGTAATAACAGGACTGCTGTAAGGATGGGGTGAGGTGATACTTTTCTAAAGCACTGATGAAAAGCAGGGAATTGTGACTGGTTTTTATAATACCCCAGGGAGAAGGAGGAAACGAAATTGGCAAAATGTTGATAATTGCAGATGCTGGGAGATAAATACTACGGAAGGATCCACTCTGCTTTTCTCTCTAATTCTGTGTATGTTTGAAAATTTCCAAACTAAATCCTTTTAAACAATATACGTGGAGGGCGCCTGGGTGGCTCAGTTGGTTAAGCGACTGCCTTCGGCTCAGGTCATGATCCTGGAGTCCCGGGATCGAGTCCCGCATCGGGCTCCCTGCTCAGCGGGGGGTCTGCTTCTCCCTCTGACCCTCTTCCCTCTCGTGCTCTCTGTCTCTCACTCTCTCTCTCTCAAATAAACAAATAAAAAAAAAAATCTTTAAACAATATACGTGGAGCCATAAAGTACGTAAGCTTTAGAAGTGTGTGTGTGTTTGTGTGTGTGTGCGCGCATGCTTGCACACATGCACACAGAGAGACAAGAAATCATTCCCCAGTGAACCCTTCCCTCATCACACATGTAGTGGTCTTGAGAACCACCCATCAGAATGGAGTCAACTAAAAATGGTGATGGGATGAATTTGGATCAACGCAGACAAGTATTTGTGATACATTGCTGGTTTAAAAATATATATATATAGGTCATACAACATACCAGGAAGGGACAATTCCCTGAAAAGGGATCCCAGTGGGAAGGGGCAGAGCTCTGTGCACAGGGATTCCCTGTCTGTGAGGATTCTTCCATGCAGAGCCCACCTGACATCCTCCGCGTGCACCCAGCATCCTCAGGGGTCTCCAGCAGTCCCTGGGCGCTCACGATGATCATCTGTCCGCTTCCCTGCCCACTCCAGCACAGCTCCGGAGCCCCCGGAGTGCAGGCACTGTGGTGTGTGGTGAAGACCTTGGTCCCCGGCAGCCGTCACATCACATGGCCCATTGCTGACGAAATGTGCAGATTCACTCCTCACAACCACTCAGGCACTCTGCTGGTTTCTCAATGCCGGCAGCGCCCCGCTCCCGCTTCCAGCACTTTCTATCCTGATGCTGCTTTCCCTGCAGCGCGGCCTCCTAGGCGCAGTGACCCCCCCGGGACATCAGTCCCATGACAGGAGCACACTAAGGGTGCTCAGAGGCCGCGGGGAGGGCTCCGGGCTCCTGCTTTTGCCTAGCAGGCCCAGCTGATTCTGCTAGGCGCACATACTCTGGCCTAGCCTGGCCGCCATCAGCAGGAGTGTGCCCTTGGCTCGTCAGCCTCTGAGCGCCCCACCCCCAACAACGGCTGCTCCCTTCTCTGTTGATACCGCAAGGGAAGGAATGCAGAATTTTCTCCAAACTTCTCCAGGGCCTCAGGGAAACTCCTGTGGGTCCTCCATCACCCCCACGGAGAGGTGACTCTTCATCCCTTCTACCCACACCTCCTGTGGCTGTCCCACCAGGTCGTGCTTGAGAGGGAGACAGCGAAGGCAGGAGAGGAGAAAGGCAAGTCTGTCACTCTTGGTGACCCTAGAGACACCAACGAAAGGCACACCCACAGCAGGGCCCCAACCTTCACCAGAGCCTATCTTAAACCATAGGGAAGTTCTCACCAACCTTAGTTCCTCATGGTGGAGGCTGATGGTCAAGAATGTCATGGCTCAGCAGCCCGGCAGACCACTCCTTCCCCCTGGTCACCTCCCTGGGGCCCCGGAGAAATAATGAGGACAGGCACCTCCCTTATTTCCTGACCCTCCGCTTCCCAAGCTGTCACAGACCAAAATGCCTTCCAGCTGGTCTCCTCAAAGATACATGAAGCCACTCACGGCAAGATGTCTCCAAGTAGACAATGACAAATCGATTCAACATTCGTGTCTTCGACCCCATCTGGCTGGAGTGTTCTCGTTCTGCAGCCTAGCCTACCTGGTCCCAGGTGTGTCAGGTCTAGGGAAACACGTAGCCTGGGGCTCAGATGCTGGCTCCCCCACTCACTGGCTGTGTGACCTGAGGCAAGTTACTTAATCTCTCTGTGCCTCAGCGTCCTCTTCTATAAACCGGGAATAATGATAGTATTTACTTCCTAGGGATGTTCAGAGGATCCTAGCAGTGTCTGACACACAGTATATGCTCTGCGAATCAGTCCTCCTCATCATCATCGCCATCATCATCCTCACTATTAAGTGTTTGTTGGGAACCCTTGCTTCTGGCTTTCTTGAAATGGATCATTTTTTTTCTCTACTTCCAAATCAAGCTTTCCCACCTCTTCATTGACCAAGAAGTTGGTTCTCAAAGTCCAAATTATTTCTCAAAACTAAAACATGACTTCTCTTTCTCAAGCTCGCTTCCCTCCCACGGGCCAGCCTCATTCGTTCATGGTGTTTTATGACTCTCAAGACATTGGATTTTCTCCTGCAAAGGCAACAAGATATCCTTTGTTCATCCGTGAGTTTGTATTAATAATCGCTGCCGGTTTACAAAGCTCTCTCACTTACACCATGCCATTAATCCTTTATGGAGGCCCCGGAAATGGGAAGCAATTGGCCCGAGGCCCTTTCCTTCCCGGTTGACGGCTTGTGAGGGGCAGGGCTGCAGCTGAACCCCTGCCCTAGGGACTCCAGGTCCGTGTGCTCCAAACTTCACCTGCCTCCATGGAGACACAGGGGTCCGCAGGCCTGAAAACAAACCCTCCGACACATGTAGGGGTCCCTCAAACTGCCTGCCGGGAGAGTCCTAACTAAAAATGGTGGTGGAGATGAATCTGGGTCAATGCGAAAAGATGTCTGTGACACATTGATGATTTTCAAAATCGGTTCGGAAACATTATGCACAACAGGACTTGATTTTCGTGAAGAAACAAACATACAAAGAAGCTGGCAGGATGTATACATTCAGTGTTGACAATGGTAGAGATGGCAGAAAATAAAATCATTTTCTAATTTTTCCACAAAAATGCATTATTGCATTTATAATTTAGACAAATCAAGACTCGGGGAAATGGACACAGATGCGCCGAATGCTTTACTGTCCCCCTGAGATGCCCCAAGGTTGGAGCTTTCTCCTCAGTGAGGAGAGACGGCCCCGCAGGAGGAGCCTCACCCCTCCACGGGCTCTCTGCCAGATCCCGCCGACATTTCCCCCATTTCCAGGAAAACCTTGGTTGCTCTTCCCCAGAAGAGCGACACCAGGGATGAGCAGCAACGTCCCCAGAGGGGAGAGCAAGCGCCATCACCTCCATCACCATCACTAACCCGGGCAAAGCACTACACGTTTTCTCACGTCATCTGCCCCACAGCCTGTGAGGTAAGTCGGCATCACCTCTCCATGCCACAGATGAGGAAACTGAGACCCAGAGAAGTGAAGGAGTCTGCATGAGATCCCACAACGGGAAGGACCAGGCATCCATAGAGCCCAGGATTCCTGGCGCTGCGTCCGCCTCAGTCATACCAGATCCATTGACGCATTGGATGGCCCAGGCTCTTGTGGCAGGGATTTGAGAAGCCATACTAGATCTCCTGTTTCCCAAAACCTTCTCCCTCGGGGCCTGCCCGGGAGCTTCGCAGCCCCTACCTGACCTCGGAATTTCCTGCCTGCAGCCACCCCTGAGCCAGGTGACCGCAGAAGAGCCCGGGTGTATTTGTTGGCCATGGTTCCCCGTGTCTCCACAGGGTCCCTGTGCGTCCATCTGTGATTGAATTTCCCCTTCTTCTAAGGATACCAGTCATATTGGATTGGGGCCCCCCCCAAATGACCCCATTTTAGTGACCTCACCAAAGACCCTATCTCCAAATAGTCATGTTCTGAGGTACCAACGGTTAGGATTTCAACGTATGAATTTGTGGGGGACACAATTCATCCCATAATACCAGGTAAAGTCCTCCTTGCCCGGGAAGGGTTCCCCAAACCTCTCTTGGTGGCACCGCAGAAGGGATTGGATGACCAGTTATGCTAGTAACCCCATGAGTGCTGAGAGGGATGAGGGGCCAAGAGGCAGCCAGGGAGAAAACCGGCAGTGACAAGTCCCAGGATTGGGGGCAGAAGATGCAACACAAGGGAGCTGGGAAGATGGGTGCTGAAGGCCGGTCGGTCCCCCACAGGCTGGTGTGAAATGAGGAAGCTGGACCAGGGCCTCTGATGGTCCACGAGTCCATGGAGACAGTCATCCCAAGCGAGGCAGATGTATCATAAAACACTTGAGTCTATAAAGGAGGATTATTGTAGGACAATTGCTTTCCTAGAAAGAAAAACTGTTTCAAAGCTCAGGGACTCTGGGCAAGTCGCTTCCTTCGCAGTAAGAGAAGAATAGACCACGGGGTTTCTAGTTTCCCTTCCGGCTTGAATGTTTTCAAATTCTAAGACCATGATTCTCTCTCATGATTTTGCTGGAACAAAGTAGGCGCTCAAATGAATTCAGCTTCCTTCCTCCATCTGCTGCCTTCCATGTCCGTGGCTGTCCTCGGTGTCCAGTTCCTGGTCCTGGATTAAACAACAAAAGACAGAGAAAGAGCAGGGGTTTTCAGGAAAGCCCCAACAGTGGGGACCAGAAAAGACAAACCTGAATGGAAAAGAGAATGATATCTGCACACACTGACCAGGTTGAATTGCCTGTCCACTTGCAGAGAACCTGGGCCAGACTCTTCTGAAGGTGGCAGGGTAGCTGCAAGGGGGACAGGAAAGTCGATGTGTTCCCGGCCCCAGGGACCCAGGGGGAAGGCTCTGGTCTGTCTCTCTGCAGAGCCTGACAAAGCTCTGTCACTCAGCTCACGAGGGCTGGGGCAGAGGGAGGCAGGGCAGGATCAGAGGCCTAGCAGGTCCCAAAGGTGATCCTGACAGAGCCGATCTCATCTCCATGTTCACCAGCCGATTAGTCTCCCCAGATGAGCATGTGGGACCCTCTCATACTTCTGCAGAAGCCTTCCCAGTGCCAAGGGGCACGGGGAAAAGGCAGCTCACCACTCGCCCAGTGAGTCAGAGCTTCTGTCCCCCCCACCTGGCTGAGCCCTCTACACACAACCTCAGAGCTGGGGACCATGGGGCTGGAGGGGGAGGTGGTGCCCAGGAGGACAGTGAGGAGAGGGGGCTCAGCTCCCACCGCTGCCGGCCTGAGCTGGGCGTGGGGCATGATGAAGAGGGTGGCAGACCCCTGGGATCAAACCCCTATTCTCACTCCAGGTAAATGTGGTACATCTTTCTGAGAAGTTGATGACAGGGTGCTTTCATCTTCAAAGCATGTTTCCTTATATCATCTAATTTGAGTCTCGCTGTGATCCTATGAGATACTCAAGGCAATTATCATTCCCATTTTACAGATTTGGAAATCAAGATATGTGTCCTGTGTGGGACCACACAACTCATACGGAGCAGAGCTAACACTGGAGCCCATGGCTTCCCGGGCCCAGAAGTACCCTTCCCACTCCTCTAAGGGGCTCCGCTCTGAACACCGTGGCCCTGGGAAGCTAAAACTAATAAGCAGTCAAAAGCCCTGAGTAAACAAGTGCCCTGTGCTTGTTTTCAGAGGCACCCTGAAACATAGATAGGACAGAAGTAGAGTGACCGTCACCCAGACCCAGGCTCTAATGCCACCACTCACTAGCAGGTGACCTAGGACAAGCCAGTGACCTCCCCTGAGCTTCAGTTTCCCTGGGGACCGTGTGAGAGGCAGTGTGATTCCCAGGCGAGAGTATTCGTGTCAAACTAAAGGCGGCCTGCGTGAGCTGGATGATGAGGAGGGAGGCAGACCCCCGGGGAGCAAACCCGGATTCTTGCTCCAGGGGAACGTGGTACGTCTTTCTGAGAATGTGATGACGGGGCGCTTTCATCTTCAAAGCATTTTTCAGAGTTTGGGTTTTAATCAGAGCTGCCGCTTCTTAGATGTGTGACCTTGGGCAAATCACTCAACCTCTCTGAACTTCAGATTCTTCAGTTATATAATATGAACAACTGCTAGCACCTAAGCCATGTATCTGTGTCCAGGGCTTTACAGAAATAAGCACTGGGCATAAGCACTAGACCTGGTGCCTCTTGGCACCTCTCACCATGGCTACTCCCTATATCACCTTTCCCCTCCTTGTCCTTGTCAACCACGGTCCTGCAGACATTCACATCCTGTGCTCCATCTCGTGAAGTCTTGGGCCTCAATTCCAGTGTCTCTCCACCCTAAGTGCTGCCATCATCCACAGTGACGTCCATCTCTGCTTTGGTGACCCATCCCCCAACCTGCCCTTCGGTTCCTTGACTCCATTGCATTGACCTTTAAGCCCACTCCTCTTTAGCCACTCCTTTCCAAGGCAACATCCCTGAAGTCATAAATTCATAGCCCATCCTCCTGACCACCCTCTCACTGATCCCTGCCTAAAGCCTCTGGATCTTTGACCCCACCAAACTCGTCAGCCCATAATCACATCCACTCTACTTTCTCCTGTGAGCCCCTTCTGTCTTCATGTTCTTCTCTTTCCAGCCCAGATCCAATGGCCGCCACTTCACCCTCTCTTGTCAACATGCTTAGCTGGCACATCTTGGCTTTATCCAAAGTCCTTGCATACACACCTGGCCAAACCCCAAGCCAGAGAACCCAGGTGTCTGGTCCCACCATGGCCACAGTGGAATCACCAAACACAGATTGAGGAACTCCTACAGGGGTATACACTGGCTTCCATGTTGCCCTTCAGACAAAATCGAAAACCTTACCATGGTTTTGGACAAGCTGATACGTTGCACAAGTTGATACCTACTTCTCCAGCCACATCTCATTAATCCATTCAATGGACAATTACTGAGCACCCACCCTGTACCTACCAGGCGTTGTGCCCTTCCTCTTGCCCTCTATCTCCAGCCATGATAACCTTCTTCCAGTTCCTGAAATGTGATCCTTCTCGCTCTAGGTTCTATCTGTTTAGATGATTCTTTCATCTACTTCCCCTGACCAAACACCCCCTCATTCCCTCTGCAGTTCTCAGCTTAAATATGGCTTCCTCTGAGCAGCCTTTGTTGACCCCCTACCCTAGATTCAGTGGCTCTGCCAGTCTGCACACACGGCACTGTCCGTTCCTCATTACAGCCCTTTTTTCTTTCTTTTTTTTATTTTTTATTTAAATTAAATTTAGTTAACATGTAGTGTATTATTAGTTTCAGGGTTAGAATTTAGTGATTCATCAGTTGCATATAACACCCAGTGCTCATTCCATCAAGTGCCTTCCTTAATGCCCATCACCCAGTTACCCCCATCTCCCCACCCACCTCCCCTCCAGCAACCCTCAGTTTGTTTCATAGAGCTAAGGGTCTCTTACGGTTTGCCTCCCTCTCTGTTTTCATCTTATTTTATTTTTCTTTCCCTTCCCCTGTGTTCATCTGTTTTGTTTCTTAAATTCCCCATATGAGTGAAATCATATGGTATTTTTCTTTCTCTGACTGATTTATTTCACTTAGCATAATACCCTCTAGTTCCATCCATGTTGGTGCAAATGGCAAGATTTCATTCTTTTGATGGCTGAGTAGTATTCCTGTGTGTGTGTGTGTGTGTGTACCACTTCTTCTTTATCCATTCATCTGCCGATGGACATCTTGGCTCTTTCTATAGTTTGACTATTGTGGACATTGCTGCTATAAACATCGGGGTTCAGTTCCCCCCTCGGATCATATGTTTGTATCCTTTGGATGAACACCCAGTAGTGCAATTGCTGGGTCGTAAGGTAGCTCTATTTTTAACTTTTTGAGGAACCTCCATACTGTTTTCCAGAGTGGTTGCACCAGTTTGCATTCTCACCAACAGTCCTCATTACAGCACTTTTTGATAAGATATATTCAATTGTATGATCTGAATTGCTCACTATTGTATCTCCAAGTCTCAGGAAATGTTTTTTATTTTTTTCAAAGAAAGGAGGGACATGTTGCAGATTTTAATAAATATCTACAGAAATAAAGACTTTGTTGGGCGCCTGGGTGGCTCAGTCGGGTAAGCGTCTGCCTTCAGCTCAGGTCATGATCCCAGGGTCCTGGGATCGAGTCCCGCATCGGGCTCCCTGCTCTGTGGGGAGCCTGCTTCTCCCTCTCCTCCCCACTTGTGCTCTCTCTCTCACTATTTCTGTCTCTCTCTCTCAAATAAATAAAATCTAAAAAAAAAAAAATTTTTTTTTAAATCTTTAGAAATAAAGACTTTGCTGTGAAATCGCTATGCCTGCATCTTGGGCCACCCATTTGTCCCTGGGTTGGCCCGCCAGATCCAACTAGGCTGCTGGCCAGTGCTAACCCAGTGTGTCCCTTCATCTGTACCCTTTACAAAGGAGGACCACTTCTCGGTCCCCCAAAAGAAGTCCAAAATCTTTCAAGGCCCATCTGAGAAGAGTATATAGAAGTTGTACTCCCACTTCTGCTTGGGTCCCTATTGGGCCTTGATTTGGAGACCACCCTCTCCCCGACCCCCCACTCCCACCCTAAGGGCAAGAGACCAGAGCATCCCTACTTTGACCTTCTCTTTCCAGAAAGCTAAAGCTAAAGAGAAGCCCCCTGGAGTCCACCTGCCCCATCTCAATCTCTCTCCCACTCTCCCTGTCCATGAACTTCTGCTCAGCAGTCTGGTTTCCACACTGTCTCCTTGTTCTCCCTCATGCACAGCTGCTCGTGCTTGTCCCCCACCCCACCATTTTGTAATGACAAAAGTGCTAGGCGAAGGGTCAGGAGCCCTGACACAGTAAAGTACCAGCTTGGGACTTGTGAGATTTGGGGCAAGTCCCTTAGCCCTTAATAGTTCTGCTATTCTCCTCTATGAAAATGAAGGTAATAATACCTAGCTCATGCTTCTGGGTTGTGGGGGGATGGAGTGAGATATGCGAGACTCTTTGTGAAGTGTTCTGTAGATGCTAGACAGTACAAGTCATAGTCTTCATCATCCTTCCCCATCCTTCCCAGCCTGTTCTTAGTGAGGTCTCCCCAAATCACCGTGGCCCATATTCTCCCTAATTTCACTGTTGTCTAGGGGTCTTTTCTTATGCATTGGGATTGGGAGGATGTAAATAAATGTTTCAAATGGAAAAGATGGAGTAAAAGTGTTTAATCATATGTTATATGTTCTGAGGAGTGGGGATAATAATGGAACCTACCTTAAAAGCCGTTGTTTTGAGGATTAAATAAATTAGTATGTTATATATAGGAATAGGAATTAAATGAATTAATATGAACACTTAAGACAACGCTGGGCACCTGGTGAGTCTAAACGAGGGTTAGCTATTTTTATCACCATCGTCATCACCGTCATTGTATACAGTACCCCAGAATCTGGTGACTGCAGCTGCACCTGGGACAAAGGAACAGACTACTTAGGAGCCAGGGCAGGTGGTAATTTTCCTTTTCCATCCATATTTCTTTATACCTTTTAACTTTTAAGCCACTCGGATGTATACTGCCTATTAAAATAAACTAATTTTAAATTTTTAAAAACTGTAAAAGAACAGTATAACCAACACATGTGGAGCCCAGAGTTGACAGCCATTTGGCTCCTGGTCACCTCCAGCCTGGCCCCACCTGTGGGTCCCAGCTCCCCACCTTCATCACCACGTGGGTGATATTGTCCTACTGAGCTACTGACTGACCCAGCATGGTGCTAACCTCAAACACAAAATCATTTTACCTTCCCATCGGCCTTGGGAGCTGGACAACACCAGGATCTCCATTTCACAGGTGGGGAAAGCGAGGAGCCCAAAGGACAAGAAACCAAGCCGGGATCCCCCAGAGAGGAAGCGGCAGAGCAAGGATCCTGTCAGGTGATCCTTGGATCCTCCGCTCGGGACCCTCGGTGGCAGCGGGCCCCACCCCTCCCACCCCCACCCCACTCCCACTCAGCCAGTGTGGCTGTGTCCCGGCCCCTCAAGCTTCCAGAGAAAAGGTCCTGTGTCATCTCTCTTTACTTTCTCCAGGCCTTTTCCTCCTCTCCACCCCGTAAATAATAATAGCTTTCCTCGCCCGCGGCAAGAATAGGCGCTCATTAAATATTTGCTGAATTGAACTAAATTAAACTTGTCCAGGCCACAGTCTTCCTCATCATTACCATTCTCGCACACAGATATTACATGAGTGTCTACACGGCACCAGGTTCAGGAGAAGATCCACCATGTGTAAGTTCTGGCAGATCTAGAAAGAGCTTCCAGACAATACTTCAGGGAAGGTAGGGGGTAGGAATTTACTGAGCACCTCTGGAAACTTTCTCCAGACGGCCTCTTCTCCCTCCCCATCCCACACACACCCATGTATGCTCAGATGAAATATGCTCGGTTCAGAGAAGGGATTTCAGCCATAAATCTATCATGGGCGGAGGAGGAGTTTTATTGAGCAATTACAGAGCTGCTATTGCCCACAGTCACCAGCACAAGGAGGAAAGCGCTCGCCCTGCTCATCTCCCTTTCCTGCAGGCTCTGGAGACGCCTGTCAGAACCAGCAGAACCAGAGAGCTGCCTTTCAGGTTTGACGTCCGCGTGGCCCTGCTACGTGGGGCTGACACAGCGGCCAGGCATGGCTTCCACACAGAACGCGGGTTAGCGGCCTCCTCCCATGGAGGGGAGTGTGGTGTAGCTTTCGGAAGACCCCCCAAAAGCAGGGGATGCTCCTTCACCCCCTTGATCCTTGGAGAAAGGGGCCCACCCCACCTGGTAACCCGGGAATCTGGTCCTTCCAGGCAGGAGTCGGGAGCATTTGGCCCCTGGAGCTTCCTCAGAGAAGGCGGGCGGTCTAAAAGAGCTTCTAAAAGAACTTGGAAAGTGGGCCCTATAACAGAGCACGAGTCATCATCATGGGAACTAACTTGCTCCTATATCACCCTAAAGTTTACAAAATACCTGCCATCCATGATCTGATTAGCCCTGACTCCCCAACAATCCAACAAGGTCGGCAGATCAAGTGTGATACCCCTATTCTTCACATGAGTCACATGAGATGAGGTGACCTGTCCAAGATCACATCATCGGATAATGACATAGATTAGCTCAGGCCATCTGAAATCGCCAGGAAAGGGCGGGGGGGACCACAGGTCTTCTCCTCCCTCTGAATTCAGAGGGCAAAGGCAGGCCTTGCCCTGGCAAATACCCCCCAGGAGTGGGGGCCAGTGTGTCTGGGGCAGGACCACACACAGCCAGACAAGCCAGAGGTCCCACCATGGACACGGGGGCAGGGAAGAGCAGTGTCCCCGCCATGGTCCTTCCTCATCCTCCACTCCTCTCGGTGCTCCAGGACCGAGGGGCCAGCTGGTCAGCCTCAGCAAACTCTCCAGTGACCGCCGAGCGAGGAACTGAGTGAAGACAGCAATGCCACTCCTCATCCCAGCTCCGCTGTACGTGCCCCGCTGGGCGCTGCACGTCTCCTCCCCACGGAGATCAGCTCTCTCCTCACGGCTTCAGGCGCCGCCTGTACCCGCCAGCTTCGGCCCTGCGTGTCCATCTCAGCCCCGTCCCCAGGCTCCAGGACCCTCCTCCAAGGCCAGCGTGTGGCTGATGGGTCTCTCTGCAATCTACACGCCTAAAACCAGAGCCATCCTATTCCCCATCGGTCCTTCCTTGCCTCTGCTTTCTCTCGCTCTCATTCTCTCTCCTCGAGCTGAGTAGCGGGGATCATCCCCAAATCCTCTCCACCCCCTTTGCTCAACCAGCGAAGGTCACATCCATCATTTACCAGCGTTAAATCTCATCGCATTCTTTTTTTTTTTAAAGATTTTTTAAAATTTATTTATTTGACAGAGAGATAGCACAAGTAGGCAGAGCGGCAGGCAGAGGGAAAGGGAGAAGCAGGCTCTCTGCTGAGCAGGGAGCCCGATGCGGGGCTCGATCCCAGGAGCCTGGGATCATGACCTGAGCCGAATGCAGCCGCTTAACCGACTGAGCCACCCAGGCGCCCCAAATCTCATCGCATTCTATGAGAGGTTCAAGGTGACCTACAGAGAGAGCACCGTTGTTCACCTCGTGGGCAAAAGCAGGGAAACCCAGCATATTTGCCACAGAGAAAGTCTCCCCCTCTCCCTTGCCTGTGGCCCTGACTCTAAACTTGAGCTCTGCAGGGTTCAGTGGGGTCTCTTTCCCTCACCACCCCGCACACAGGACCGTGCCTGGCACACAAACTCTCCCTGCACCAGAAACTTGGAACTTAGAGTTCTTAACACCCAGTCCGCCTGCTGGTGCTCTCCAGCTACGGAAAAGAAAGCAGAGAACAAAGAGAAGGGGCAGGTGTTGTGTGCAGGGACTACCTTCACTCTGTTGGGCTTCTTCCCATTTTTAAATCTGTCTGCTGGTTTTCCATTTTTAAACCTGCCTGACCCCATTCATCTGTGCAACCCTACTCCCTGACAGGTCCTGAAAAACATGCTCTGAAATATGAACACGTAGATCTCGGTCCAGAGCAGTGCAATTCGGGAAGCAGGACCCAGGCCTTGCTGCCCTACAGAGTAGGCAACTGGTGTGATTTCAGGGGATAAGAATCATGAGTCCTTGCCTCAAAAATGCATTACCTCTCTTCTCCCCAGTGCTAGAAACTTCATTGACAGGGAAAAAAGGCCCAGCTCTATATGACCAGGGATGAGGCTACAAAAGCAAATACATCTGAGAGAACTAAATATTGGCTTCAGTTCACACTAGCGTGTAAATGACTGCTAGCAAATCCTTTCTTGAGAGGTAACTGATGAGGGGAGCACCTGAAGGGAGGGGTAAAGTCTCCTTACAAAGGAAGAGAAAGAGCAACCCAAGTCAAAGCTGTTGAGGGGCTTCTCCCAGTGGAGAAACCACTGGACCAGAGTCAGAAACCAGAATTCTAGTCCTAGCTCTGCCTATAGTTCACCCGGTGACTTTAGGAATGTTGCTCTACCTCTTAGAGCCTCAACTTACAAATCTATAAAGTGGGATAATTAAACTGGCCAATCTCTAAAGTCCTTGCAAGGTTTGGCAAACTTTGATTCAATTATTTCAGTTTTGCCTCCAGCCTATTCTGTTCTGCATCCTTAATGCAGCAGTGTACGCATAACAAGTGATCATGCCTAAAAATTCCCATTGTTCAGACCACAAGTTGAACAATGCCTTCCAGGCAGAGTTAGAAACCAAGGTCATCACGACCTTGAGAAATACAATGAAAAACAGGAGACTGAATCTCGACGTACTTACAACCCTTCGGAGTAACAGGAGTCGAGGCTCCATCAGCCCTGAAATCAGACCCTGCCAATGGCACATATGAAATGACAATTACCCCTCAGATCTGCAGAGGGATTTACCACCAACCATCTTCTTTCCTGCCCGTTATCTAATTTGATCCTCTCTAGAACTGCGTGAAGTGGACAGGGCGAGAATCGTCACCCCATTTTATAGATTTAGAAACCCAGTCTCTGGCACATAAATGGCAACCAGGACTCAGATCACGTGATCTCTCTCCTTCCGCGCAAGCCCCCCCTTCCACCACCACCCACTGCTTCGTGCCTTTTCTGTTTTCCACCTCTAGTTCCAGATCCAAAAGGGAGCTAGTAAAAGGCGAAGGGCGATAAACTCTGGAGAGAGACCCAGGGAAGCTGTAGAGACAGAGGAAGCTCCTGTACACTGGCAAGCTCTGTCTTCCCTTTCCTCACGCCCCCAGGGCTGGGGAGCCAGAAGCCACCCACCACCTCCTGCTTCTGGCTGCCTGGACTGGCTCAGCTCACGTCCCCATGACCCGGGCTGGCTGGCTGCAGCAAGCAGCAAGGTGCTTCCTTCTCCTGCAGTGCACCGTCCCGTGAGCTCTGCCCAGCCAAGGCCAGGTTTACTTGGGGATAATTGCAAAGCAGGAGGCTCCTGCCCATGACTAATCAAGCAGGTAAGACAGAGGTAAGAACAAACCCAACCAGGAAAGGGGGTGGGGGGTGGGGGAGAAAGAGAGAAAGAAAAATAAAAAGAGAGAAAGAAAGAAAGCCACTTTAATAATAGGGTAATTGCCCTGTTTAGGATTACAATCTGCCAGCATTTCACTAAACTTTATGACACATGATGACAAGTTAATAAGCCAGATACCTCACTGTGTGCGTTAAACAGATGCCCCAGCCTCCTTGTGCAGGGACGTAACCCCCACAGCACACACACCACCCCCAACAACAACAAAAAAACCAACAAGGTGTGGGGGGAGGGGGCCAAGAAGGTGGGGAAACTGGTTATTTCTGTTGTCAAAATGGCCCCGGCAATAAATCACCATTAATAATACTGTCATCTATCAAAGAGGAGCTCTGGTTGCCAAGGCCTTTGAAGTGGCAGCACCTATAATTTCCCACCTATAAAAGGTACCTTTGTGCATATGTCATGCTGGAAGCTGACAGGAGCAAGATGTCGGGGAGTTCACAACTTCTCCACGCCCATCCCCACAGTGAGCCCACGAAGCTCCCCACTTACTCCTGCTCCGCCATAGCCTGGGGGCCAGGCCTGCCTCCACTCACTCCAACACAGGTTTGAAAGGCAGACAGGCTGCCAGGCCTCCAGCTGCCAGTGGGATTGGCAGGCAGGGGTGGGGGAGCACAGGGGGAGGGCTCGTGTCCGGGCAGGTCCGGGAGCTGCCAGCCCCACCAACAATCTAGCCTCTTCGGTGACTGAGGAGTGACATCCACCAGCTTCCCCTGGGGACCACCCCCAAGAAGGAAGACCTGGGCGAGCCCACTGCCAAGGCAGTGCCCCTCATGGGGTGGACCCTGTCATCAGAGTCACCAGGGAAATGGCCCCTGGGGGCTTCCCCAGACATAACTAGATAAGGCTCACCATGCGGGGTCTGGGCATGGACTCAGCATCTTTAACAGGCTCTCCTAGAAGAGAGTTTCAGACACACACAGCTCTGAGAAGCACTGCTCGGTGGGCCCTTCCCCTCCGCCAGACAGGAACCGGGGAGCCGTGGAAGGGCAGCCGTGTTGCTACTCCAGGTCTCAGGAGGAAGATGGCGGAACCCGCGTTCGTCAGCTCTAGCTGCCGGAACCAGGTACCCCAGGGAGAGTGGCGTGAACAACTGAAATGTACTGTCTCACCGTTCTGGAGCCTAGAAGTCCAGGATCAAAGTGCCAGCAGGGTTGTTTTCTTCTGAGACTCTGGTCTTGGCATATAGACGGCTGTCTTCTTCCTGTGTCTTCACATGATCTGCCCTGGGGGCCTGTCTGTACCCAAATTTTCTCTTCTTATGAGGACACCAATCAAACTGGGATTAAGGCCCACCCTCATGACCTCGTTTTCATTTAATTTCCTCTTTAAAGACACTATCTCCAAATACAGTCTCCTGAGGTAATGGGGGTTAGGACTTGGATAGATGAATTTGGGTGGGGGGGTAGCAGGGGGGAACACAGTCCAGCCCATAACAGAGCCCTAAAGCTCAGCATCTAGGGATGAGCCCCCAGATTGGAACAAAGACCCTAAAAGCCATCAATCCACTGAACTTCTGAAACTGGGATAAATCTTCTGAATGGATTGAACCCAGTCTTCTCATGTCTTCCTTCACCTTGTAGATGATTTGTCCCTAGATTTCAACAGACCCAGCATGTCCATATCTTATGCAAGAGGGGAGAATCCCAGAATGAGGTCCGTTTCATTGTGACTTAGACCAGGACCCCAAGGTGTCTCTAAAGGTGGACATTTAGAGGCACCTGGGTGGCTCAGTTGGTTGAGCATCTGACTCTGGATTTCAGCTCAGGTCATGATCTCAAGGTTGTGAGATCGAACCCTGTATCCGGCTCCACTCTGGGCATGGAGCCTCCTTAAGATTCTCTCTCCCTTGAAGCTAGCAAGTCCTGTTGGGTCAAAGTTCTCTCTATGTCCCATTGTTTTGGAGTGGCCCCAGCAAAGATGTACTTACCAAGCACTTATTCTTTCTCCTTTTCCTGCAAATTCCCTTCCTTCCCTTTAAAGCCCCGACACCTACCCTCTTCTTCTCAGTCCAGAATAACATATATATATTCTCTCTCCCTCTGCCCCTGTGCCCCCCCACCCTCTCTCTCCCTCTCTAATAAACAAACAAGTTAATTAATTAATTAATTTAATTTAAACAATAAAGGCGGACATTTACTGAGCACTGCCGTAGGGACTGACATCATTTCCAACTACGAATGAGAAACTGTGAGCTCATTCGGCCAAGGTCAACGGTTAGCAAGAGCCTAGCCTGGCCCGGCCCCCAAGTCTTTGTGACTCCAAATCCCATTCTTCGTCCCTTTTGCTTCTCTGCATCCTCTTCCTGTACGGAGATCCTGGATTATCACCGTGTGGCTGCCTCTTTGAGGACCTGCTGAGCAGCTAGGAGTTAAGCACTGGACTTTAACATTTTATAGGGCATTTAAAGCTGCTTTTATCTGCAAGACATTTTCCTGAAATCTTGGCTATATATGTTTATGTGCTTTATATAAGCACAGATGTAGTTTATCGACACTGGTGCTTGTTGTATATTTGTTTTGTGAAGCGGCTTGGGCTTGAGCTCCTAGGAACCGCACACCAGCCCAGGGCCGCCCTCCACCCATGGCTCCCCCTTCTTCTCTTGGTCCCTTCTTTTCTCTGCACCTCATTTTCCATGGGAATAAATGAACGTCTTAAGCTAAGGTATTTTCATACACCCTTCCTTCACTAGCACTTCTGACTCTTCAGGAAGCCCTCAAGAGGAGAGGGAATGGTGACAGTTTGCCTAAGTGGCCCTTCTACTCTTTCCTGAAGAGTTAAAATAATTAGCACCCAAGTCTCCATGTGTCCAGAGGCAAATCGAGGCACTTCAAAGCCTCCCACGTATCAGCACAAGAAACTCTTAGAGCCTGCCATGACTGGGATGAGAAAGTCTGTCCAGGCCCCTCGCCATCCAGTGATCTCTGAGACCCTATGGCCTCATTCAAATTCCGCACCAGCCCTGCATTTCTTCAGTCACACAGTCCCTGGGGTCTCTCTGAAAACCCACAGACACCGGCTCCACGAACTAGAGCTTCGGGGCTGGCTCCTCATTGGGGTGCTGTGAGCAAGCCCCTCATGCTTCTGGGCCTCAGTTTCTTCTTTAAACTGAGAGGCTTGGGTACAAAAGTTCTTAGGGCGCTTTTGGCTCTGAGTCTGTCTCCCCCACCCCAACCTTCCACTCGCAAAGGAACCCGTAAGGCATCTCACGACCCCACGGGTGATGGCACAGTCCTCACGCACACGCACACGCACGCACAGGGGCTGCTTCTGTCCCCCTCCCCCTTGCCTCTCTTCCCACTGCTTGCCCTCTCTCCCCCACCACAGACAAGCTCTTCGTGGCCTCCCGAAGCAGCTCCCAGGAATGGAATGGCCCGCGGTGGCTCCTGAGAGGACAGCTTCTTGGCAGAGATGGGGGTGGGTGGAGTAAAGCAAATTTTTTCCTTTGAGGCCCAAAGGGCTGTCAGCCCTCTTCAGCTGCCCTGGGGCCTGACAGCCACAGAGAGAGAGATTTACGACCTGGGCAGCTTTGATCCAGGCCTCTGATAAACATCAGGCACAGCTCGATGGGAAGGCAGCCTCCCAGAGGAGCAGAGCCCAGGAGGAGGTGCCTGGGGACAGGTTGGGCCTCAAAGTCCTGCCACCAAGCAGAGCCTCCAGCATGACCCCCATTCTGGGGAGAGGGAGGTAGCCCCTATAGGATGTGGGGCCTCTGCGGCCACCAGCCACACAGCTCAGAGAGATTCGAAGAGCCTGTCCGAGGCTCAACCTGGAAGGGATGGAGGTGCCGGCCCCGGCCTCCAAAATTCCCTCCCACTTGCTCACCTGTTCTTCCAAACACACTCCCCATGTTCCTCCAAACGTAAAGAGGCCAGGGAGAGAGAAAGAACCAGATCAGATTTGGCCCAGCGGCCCTGTGCGGTTCGTTGTTCAGGTTCTTGCCGATACTGATGGGGGTGGTAAATGGTTGGATTGTATTTCATCCCCGCCTCCTGTCAGAAAGGACACGAGGCCCAGGACACCCTGCGTGGGGTCTCAGGAACCCCTCGGCCCTTCCGCTTGCCCTGGACTTGGTCCCCCAGGCGGGGCAGGGAATCCGTACACCCTCGTGGAACAGCCCCAGCTTTGCCGATTAAAGCGAGATCCCTGCAACTGAGCCACATCCAAGTCTGCAGGAGCCAGAGAGGGTCATCTGGACAACCTCGCGGATGGGCTGTCTAGAGCTTCGAGGGTCAGCCACCTCCACAAAACCATGGAGCCACGGAGCGCCGCAGAGGAGCACTGACAAAGCCAGCCGGGCGTCCGGGGGCCGCGGGTGACCCAGGCGTCGGGAGACAAGCCTCTACAGGGGCACCCGGAGGGTGTCCTCGCTGCTCCTCCTCGTGCCCGACAAACCAGTCTGCGGCCGGTGCATGCAAGAATAAATACATATTTGCTGAGCACCAAATTGGGTCTAATGACCCTGGCCGGTCTCACAGGGTCATCTTGAGAAATAGCTGATGTCAGACGATGAGTGCGAGCAGCTGTTCTCCATTTGCACTCAACAAGAGGAACGGGCCTTAAATTACAGCAGGAGGGATTAAGGTTAAACATTAAGAACAGCTTCCTGGTGAGGAGGGTCGTGAAACTCTGTAATGTGTTACCCAGGGACAGCCGTCAACATTCCTTTTTCAATGAGACTTTAAAGCAGGAGGCTGGTGATCTGCGCAGGCAGTTTTATTAGGGACTTTATTAGGTCATCTGGCCCATCCTCCTGAAGACAAGGGCCTGGACTAAATACCCATCAAGCAAGCCCTCTCTGTGGTTCTGATGCCCGACAAGGTGAAAAGAGGATCCAGAGGCATCCGTGAGCAGTGGTCAACATTAACAATGAGGGGGAAATGGGGTGACTTCTGAACCCTCTGGAGACCAAGACGGACATTTACCAGCCAGCCCCAAGAAAAGCCCCCGCGCCCCCAGGGACAAAGAAGTCATAAAATCATAACATTTTACTGCCAGAGGAACAATCCACCCATTTTACAGTTGGGGAGACTGAGACCTAGAAATGGGCAGTGCCTTCACGCATTTCCTTTGAATCCGAGCTGGGGCCGGAAAACCCTAGTGAGGAGCCTGGCTTTGTCACCAACCAGCTTTGTGAGCTCAAGCCTTCAGTAGCCTCGTCTACAAGATGGGAATGTGGTAAATATTAAATGTAATACACAGGGCACCATCATTAATTCTAGAGCACTCTGGATCTACTGTTACTGCTCTTACTATCATTACTCTCAATTTGTGATCCTTTCCGTTACTCTTGCTATCTTTACTGTAGACCTCTAACCTGTAGGTGATTCTCCTAAGTTTTCAGATTAACAGAAAAATAAAATGTTTGATCTTTAAGACGAGAGAAGGTATATAATTAGCCTTAGTCATCCTGTTATCCAAGTCCGCTCGTTTTGCAGATGAGGAGATGGAGGGTGCCCGCAGGCTCTCAGAGTAAGACAGGAGAGAACATGCTAGAAGGGGTCGGGTGGGGAAGGGAATGTGAGGGTAAGCTTGTGGACCTTTTGGTGCTTGCAGAGCCCACCTGCTCCCTGGCCCTGGGCTGGAATTCTGGGTAACTTCTTAGGAGCCTCCATTCCATAGCCCCCAGTTACCTGATCCAGGGGTGAGCACCCCAAGGGTCCCACAAAGCCCCTGGCTAACTTGATGAACCCAGTGTGGGGGCTGGCTGACACCAGGGGGCAGGAAGTGTGCCAAGGTCGGGCCTTCTCAGCCCTTCCCTCTGGAGCCCTCCTGCCTCTGACCTGCCCCAGCCCCACCCTCACCCCACTCCTTCACCTTCCCCTCTCAGCCGCACTCTGAGATCGATCTCCACCCAGGGCAAGGGGCACTAAAAGACACACAGGACATCTGGTGAGCCCCTCTTATTTGTAAGTCTCCAGGTAAGCAAATATTATGTGATTTGATCACCCGCAAACCATCATGCAAGATAGTTATCATCACCCACCTTTCAAGATAAGACCCCGAGGGTCAGAGAGGTTAACCGAGTGGTCTGATCACACAAGGAGCAAAAGCAGCAAATCTAGGGTTTAAACCCCAGCCTCCGCGTCCTCCTTTCCGGGGCCCGCTGTTCCCAGCTCAGACCTGGGGCTCCGCACCACGTCCTTCTTTCCGAATGCTTCTGACATGGCTTACCACTTCCGACGCCACAGCCTTCACCTTGCCCTGGGACTGAGTCCCCTTCTCAGTGAAATCCCATGTCCTCTATTCCCCAGGTCCTGGAGGAGTTCCATGATGACTAACAAACCGCCCTACAGTCACTTGCCCGTCTGGACAGACAGGTTTTCAGACTCACTGTGAGCCTCCCGCCTTTCTGGAGGGTCTGTCTCCTCCCTCTGTTACCCGGGTGTTATCACACCTGCCACCAACCACGTCCTTCGGGTTATTTGCTGTGCCTGCACAACGGGACCCCTCTCGAAACCCATGTGAACGTTGGCAAACAAAAGTAAATGCCTGTAGCCTCAACTTTCAAAACCACAGACCAGGAACCCAGCCCCAGGCTTGAGGAATCTCAAGGCCGGAAGGAGCCATCTCCCTCCCAATTACAAGGGTCCTTAGGACCACGGTACCCAAGGGTGAACATCAACCTTTGGAATAACTGTAAAGACAGGGAGCTCACCACCTTACAGCAGACCCTCCCAGTGTTGAGCAATTTCAACTTGGTGTTTTGTTTTGTTTTTACCCTGAGCTAAAAGCAGCCTGCCTAGGGCTTCTACGCATTGGTCTGAGCCCGGAGCCTGCTGCCTTCCACATGACAGCCCGGCCCCACATTCTCTCCTCCCACACACACCCCCACCCCTGCTCTGGGCATCCTCAGCTGTGCACCTTGGTTTACGGGCCGTTCCCAGGCTGGCAGGTAATGCAAACCAGCCTGGCGCAGTCTTGCCTACCTCCCGCACCTTTCCTCTCTGGAGCCCCCGGGCAGCATACCAGCACGCACACCCGTGTTGACAGCTCCGGGGGCGGCTCAGCCAGGCACCGCGTGGCCCAGAGCCAAGTGGACGGTGCCCAGGGACAAAGTAGAGAGTGGGGGTTCTGAGAAAAGCCTCCAAACACATGTGCAAAGACAGGCAAGGGAGAGGCCTTTCCAGAATCTGCCTTAACAGAGGCGGAACAGACAGGTGGGGCCTCTGGGAGGCATCAGAGAATCTCCTGCTTCTTTCTAAGGTCTCGCACTTTGGGATGCTTCTATTCCTTTATTCAGTGTAAAAATTGACAGGAGGGTTCATACAGGAAGCCTGCAGTACTTTGGTTTCGGATGAAACGGACGTTGCAGGAGCGCACGTGACAGGACCGGGGTGCCTGGGAAGAGAGAATATTTTGGAAAATGAAGGAAAGGGCAAACCCCCTCTACCTCTCAGCCTGCCTAGAGTGAAAGGAGGAGATAAATAATATTTATTTTAGGGCCTACCATGTGCTAGGCACTGCCCTTCACCATGGATCTAAGTGAATATATGTAATCTCTGTAACGACGTTAGTAGTCCATACCCTTACCTTTTACAAATCAGGAAATCAAGACTCAGAGTGGTCAAGCAGCGTGCGTACGTCACACAGCTAATAAGAGCAGAGCCAGAAATCGGACTCGGGTCAGACTCAGTGCCAAGCCCTTTGCACTTTCCACCGTGTGACCAGACCACACTGCCTCCTCTATATAACCCGAGTCCGCTTCAGGCTGGACAAAGATTCTCTCCATCCCTCTCTTTCTCTCTCCCATGCTCTCTCCCTGTCTCTCCCTGTCTCTCTCTCTCTCACACACACACATACACACACATACACACCTGCGGGTACACACACAGGCTCACAGAGCCTACCCCAGCACCAGGGACCCGAAGCCCGGGAGCCAGGACTCAGAACCAGAACCCAGTTCAGTTCCCTGCTCAGCCTCTCCAGAGCTCGTGACCTCTCTGAGCTTCAGCTTCCCCATCTGTCAAATGAGGAGAAGAGCACCTACCTCATAGGATTTGTGGGATGACAAAATGAGTTACTACTGGAAACACACTTAGACCAGTGACTGAGCATGGGTCACACACATGCGAGCGCAGCAAGGAGCCCGGAGAGGCCACGAGAGGTCAAGCTGGGGATAATCCATGTCTCTGAGTTCCCATCTCAAAATAGGAAGGTTGTTCCAGACGAAGCCTCGCAGCTTTTCCAAATCAGATATTCCAGGCCACAGCTTTAAGTGCCTCTCTCCGGGGTAGAGGCGCCTCACACGCAGGCAGGAAACAGGTCCCAGAGACCAACGGGCCCTTGGGGAACATAGGGACTTCTCAGCTTTTGAAGAAAAGTAGAGCCACCAGTGTCCCAAGCACAAGGCAGTCCAGTGAAGCCACCCCTGCAGAGGAGCGAGCTCCTGCCCTCCACATGCCCGAGGGCCCCCTGCAGCTGGAGCACTCATTGGTGGCCTGGGGGTGAGCATGAGAACAGGACACCCCCAGTGAAAGCGGTCGGGAGAACCAGCTGCTCTGTCTTCTCCCACCCTATCCAGAGACAGGACACAGGAGGAGCAAAGGGAAGACGTTGCCCTCGGGGAAGTTAAGCAAGGTCCTGGGGGCACCTCCCTCCCCAGAGGAAACAGCAGGGCTCGGGGGTGTGCAGAGCTTGGGGCACACCATGCCCACCTGAGCTGCCACTCCTTCAGACCTCCCCTTCCTCCACTCTGAAATGGGAAACACAATGGGTTTTTTAAAGATTTTATTTATTCATCTGAGAGAGAGCGAGCACAAGTAGGGGGAGTGGCAGGCAGAGGGAGAAGGAGAAGCAGACTCCTCCCTGAGCAGGGAGCCCTATGCGGGGCTCGATCCCAGGACCCCAGGATCATGACCTGAGCCGAGGCAGATGCTTAACCAACTGAGCCACCCAGGCGCCCTAGAAACACAACATTTAAATTGGGTTTTTCTCTCACTCAACCGTTAGGCTGGAAAGCGAGGGAGAGAGCGCGAGCGAGGGAGGGACAGAGAGAAAGTGAGGGAGAGGGAAGAGACGCTGCCAGTATGCAGCTAGTGTTGGGTTTTCCCCCCGTTTTTAGACACTTGGGGACCCGCTGATTTATTTCCAAACATTTGGATTCCTGAGTTTCATCCCACTTTGGAAAAGGACTGATACCGACTCATACGTTCAGTTCAGTCCAGCTCAGCAAATGTTTGCTGCCATGGACCAGGTCCCTAGGGAGATACGAAGCTAAGTGAGATACAGCCCTTACCCTCAAATAGTTTACAGTCCAGTTAATGAGACTGAGGGTAAACAAACAATGCTAATAGAAAGGAGCTATGATCATTGCAAGATGAGAGGTCCAAACAAAAGTTCCCAGAAGCCCAGGGAAGGGACATGTGGAAGAAGACAAAGAAGTAGATGTTTGCTTTCTGGAAAGGGGTCTGGGAATACTCATAGAAAGCCTTGCAAATGTCTATAATCTTTGACCCAGTGGTTTTACTTCTAAGGATCTATTTTGAGGACATAATCAGAGGCCTGCATGGAGATTTCTGCACAAAGACATTCATGTTATTTATAAGAGAACATGGGGAACTAAGCCCATATATAATAAGCACATTATAGGTGAGAGAATGGGGGTGGGGAGGAACATATGTAGAAAGGTTGTGGCCAGAGGAGCTCCAAGGACTGAAATAAGGCTACTGGCAGGGGGGGAGGAGGAGAAATGAGGGGGAGAGAGATATAGAGAATGAGGACCAGAGAGGAGAGAAAAGAGGCCAAACCAACTGGGCTCTGCTGTCACCCTAAGGGCGATGGGAAGGAAGCCCTTGCCAGATTTCACAGGGGAGGGTAGCATGATCAGATGTGTGGCTCCAAAGAGCCTCTTGTTGCCGTGGAGAAGGTGTGCCATGGGCAGGTATCAGTGCCGGCATTTTCTGTGTATTCCCTTATTGAATCCTAACCACTTCATGCGATAGGGCAGCTGAGACTCAGAGCCGTGGAGTGACCTGCCTAAGGATGCACAGCTAGTAAGAGGCGGAGCCAGGCAGTCTGTGCCCAAGAACTTCGTGGCTGTGCTAGGACTGCAGGGAGGGGCTCACGTGCTATGGGCAGACCCGTTAGGAGCCACTGCAGGAACTCAAGTGGGAGAGGAAAGTGGTTGAGAGTGGACCGTGGGGCAATGAGAGGGGCGTAAATGGTAGGACTTAGTGATGGGGTTGGGGAAGGGGTGGGATAGGGAGGCAGTGGGGAGGGAAGGGTCAAGAGTAACTCCTAGGCTTCTCCGTGCACTTCTCTGATTTGGGGAAGAAGAATGTGAAATACATTTGCAGTTGACCTTTGAACAACATGGGGTTTGTGGCTCCAACCCCCATACAGTCAAAAATCTGTGTATACAAAGGGGTACCTGCACCCCAATGTTTATAGCAGCAATGTCCACAATAGCCAAACTATGGAAAGAGCCCAGATATCTACTGACTGATGAATGGATAAAGAAGATGTGGTGTATATATATGTGTGTGTGTATATATATATATACATATACATATATATATATATATGTATATTTATATATATATATATATATATATAATGGAATATTACTCAGCCATCAAAAAGAATGAAATCTTACCATTTGCAACGATGTGGATGGAACTAGAGGGTATTATGCTAAGTGAAATAAGTCAGTCAGAGAAAGATAAATACCATATGATTTCCCTCATATGTGGAATTTAAGAAACAAAACAGATAAACATAGGGGAAGGAAGGAAAAATAAAATAAAAACAGAGAGGGAGACAAATCATAAGAGTCTCTTATGGAAACAAACTGAGGGTTGCTGGAGGGGAGATGGATAGGGGGTTGGGGTAACTGGACAATGGCATTAAGGAGCTCACATGATGTGATGAGCACTGACTGTTATATACAACTGATGAATCACTAAATTCTTCCTCTGAAACTAATAATACACTATATGTTCATTAAATTGGATTTAATTTTTTTAAAAATCTGTGTATAACTTTTGACTCCCCCAAAACTTAACTGCTAATAGTCTACTGTTGACTAGAAGAATTCCCATAGACATAAAGTTGATTAACATATATTTTGTGTGTTATATGTATTATATATTGTATGCTTACAATAAACTTAGCTAGAGAAAAAAAATCCATTAAGAAAATCATAAGGAGAATATATTTACCCTACCGTACTGTATAATTGAAAAAAATCCGCATATAAGTGGACTCACGCAGTTCAAACCCATTTTGTTCAAGGGCCAACTGCACACATACATATCATACACACAGGGATATATATGCTATACGGACATAATAGGCAGAGAAGGAATGTCAGGAAATATAACAAAATGATAACAGTGGCTATCGCTCAGTAGAAGGCTGAAGGGTTACTTTTATTTCTTCCTGACACATGTGTATATTTTTTAAATTTCTTACAATAGGTGTACAGTATTTCCATCATCAAAGTAAAATTAGTTAGACCTCCAAATTATGCGTCAATACATGTATATCTTTGAGTTACCATATATGTGCGTAGGCTCTCAGGCATTATCTGCAAGCACGTTCATCAGTGTGAAGTGTGTGACCATCGGGGTGTCAATCTCGGGTAGGAAATGACAGTCAGCCTTCTGCAAGCTGGGCTCAGAGCTCTTCCCAGGCTCCTCAAAGGTGGCCGATAGCCTGAGGCCAACCAAGCCCCATTCTGAGCCAAGTAGAATCTCACCAGGAATTCCAGATCTCTGCCTGCAGAGGAGGGTGTGACCAAAGTCCAGCAGGACCTAGAACCAAGCACACCATGGCTGAGTAAGGAATGAATCCTCTTGTAGCCTCCACAGTTAATGGCAGGAGAGTCTCCCACTGGGGCTCTAAGTGTCCTGCCAAACCCCCACTGGGCTTCCTCCCCAGATGGACCCTTAGGATAGCTTCCCTGCCATGTGGGTGTAGGCCAGAGGGTAAGTCCCAGAGAAAATGGCTGGGAAGAAAGAAGCAGGCCATTCCTCTAACTCCATCTCCTTGAGAACAGCGTCGGGGTTCAGAGAACAAAGTCTACAAGAGACTCAAAACGGCCAGGAGACTCCGGATCAAAGAGTCAGGAGCTGGGTGGGCCCAGCTGAGGGTGTGAGCCAGGAGGTACCCGTAGTAGCCCAGGGGAAGCAGAGTGAGCTCCCTGCGAAACTGGCCAGCAGGGGGATGCTAACGAGATTGGGGCTTGGGGTAACCCTGGGAAGAGGGTCCGTCCGCCTGGCTGGGGCCTCTCCAGAACACCAATTGCCTCTGCTGCATTTGCTTCAGGTTTCCTGAAAGAGTAGAGTCAGCACACCTCAGTTCAAATCCAGGCTCTGTGACAAGTTAAAAATGACTATGATCAAGGCAACGGACTTCCAGATTACGGGGAGGCCATAAGACACGAAGTGGGAGCCACAAAGCCCAGCCTGCCGATTCACACAGTAAAGGATGGTCTCTGCTGGGGTCTGCTGCTGGGTGATGCTTCCCAGGTGCTATTCTTGAGACCAAGCGAGTGCGCACACACACACACACACACACACATACTCCGCCCCATATGCATAAATGTCAATATTCACACTCAGAGTTAAGACATAACCCTAATTATAACCACTTAAATACACATAAACATGCACAACCTGTTTACTCACATTCACATCTAATTAATAATCATAACTTAAGGGCAATTTGCAACTTACAAAGTGCTTTTCACCTGAACCTATCTCATTTGATTATCAAGAATTACATCGTGAGGTAGATAAGCTAATTGTTATTATCCAGCTTTTACAGACGATAAAACTGAGCTCGGTGTGGCACAGAGTCTCCCAAAGACATACGATTAGTAACATACAGCGTTAGACTCAAATCCAGTTCTAAACTGTGTGCTTTTCCACTCTGCCATGCGTGTATAAACACCCCTATTTCCTCAATGGATATTTCTTGGCTGCCGAAGAGAAAGCAAGGAATCAACCCCCCAGGGGAGAGTAGCTACGGATGAAGAAGCCAAGAGTCAAATAAAGAAGGGTCCCGGGGCACCTGGGTGGCTCAGTCGTTAAGCGTCTGCCTTCAGTTCAGGTCATGATCCCAGGGTCCTGGGATCGAGCCCCACATCGGGCTCCTTGCTCAGCGGGAAGCCTGCTTCTCCCTCTCCCACTCCCCCTGCTTGTGTTCCCTCTCTCGCTCTGTCAAAAAACAAATAAAATCTTAAAAAAAAAAAAAGAAGAAGGGTCCCTCCACCATCAAGCAGGCACACACAGCCTCTCAACGTACCCTGCTGAATCCCCAGCCTTTATTTGGGACATTCTCCCCACCCAGGCCCCCAACCCAGACTCCCTCCAGGCCCGTCGAAATCAAAACCCAGCTCAGGTTCCATGTTCTCTGAACACCTCCCTTCCCCCACTGACCAGACCACACATCTCTCTCTCCTTTCTCTGATGTCCCATCATACATTGCATCCTCAAAGCTTAGCCCCTGTGGTTCTCCAATTGTTTTCTCTGCATCTAAAGAATGAGTCCAAGGGCTCTGCCGTCAGCCAGACGTGGGTTTGAGTCACATCTCGCCCATCCCAGCTGTGTGGCCCTGGATAAGCTGCCTCACAGCTCTGGGCCCCACTCTTCTTGGTATAAAAGGGGGATAACTCCAGAACATAGGTCTTAGTTGTGAGAGCCAGGTGTGAAACTCATGCCTGATACAGAATAAAAGCCCGATCAATGTGACCTAGGAACACAGTAAATGGGAGTTCATGGAGCATGGGACATGTTCTCTCTGGAACTCCCTAAAAGGGCTGGGTACAAGCAAGTCATTCACCGGCTAGGCAAAGTAAGTCCCAGCTTAGTCACAGGCTAGCTGTGTGACTTCAGGTGAGCCGATTTGCCTCTCTGGGCCTCAGTTGTCTGATCGGCCGGAGGTCAGCAGTGTCTCCTGACCCCGAGCCCGGAGTGGATCGACACCCCACACGCTCAACGGTGGTAGCGAAAGGGGAGTGACTAAGTGCACCAGTGGGAGCCATTCGGACCTGGGTTTGAACCCTGGCTCCACCTTGAGTAGGTCACACATCCTCTGATAAGTTTCCTTATCAGTAAAGTGAGGTGACCACACCATGAACCCGTAAGAAATGCCATTGGCGGAGGCTGCCGTTGTTTGGGTTATCATTGTTCCTATGAGTCCCGAGAGCGAAGGGCAAAGAAGGTAGGGGGCATTCAAACCACAGCTGCTCACAGGAACGACAGAGGATCGGGAATAGGTAGTAAAAATTTGAGAAATAGTAAATTAAATGAACCCCAGGGTCTCTTTTATCCCTCACACTCAGGGCAGTGGATTGAGCCTCTCCCAGAACCGCCTCCCCCGAGGTACAGAGACAACTGAAAAAACAGCTCTTCCCTGGCCTGTCGTGGACCTGCAGACCCTCGGCGCTCTCTGGGCTCGACCAGAGGCTTGTCCAGCCAAGGGCCCCAGGCCAGCAAGGCGCGGTCCTGAGGCAGCACCCGTGAGGTATGGTCCGCGTCAGGGCCGAAATCACAGCCACCCTGCCCGCCGGACACCTCCCTGCCTGCCTGAGGTCCGTCTCCAAAGAGCAGAAGTGCCGGGCAGGGGACGAACAGCCGGGACTGAGGCCGGCAGCCAGAGCGTCCCCGGCTTCTCCCAGTGCTGTCGCCCAGCCAGGCAGCCCAGGTCACCTTGGTGACCCTCCAGGGGAGGGCCTAGGTGGAGAAGGAGGGCGAGGAAAGACTCTCAGGGCCCCCAGCTCTGAGCACTCGCAAAGCCCGCCCTGACCCCACCGACCCAGCCCTCCCCTGGGGCCACGTGGCAGCCAACGTGAGCCTGGCCCTTTGCCAAGCCTCAAGTGTCGCCTTTGGGTTGGGGAACTCAGCAGCTCCAAGGTGCTGACCTTCCTTCCAGGGCCACAGCAGACACCTGTCACAGGCCTGAGTGCTAATGACAGGCCCAAGTGAGTGGCATTAAGGTTAACACCTGCACTGGTGACTTGCCTTTCAGAAGGTCAGTGGTGCTAGTTTAAGCAGCCGGAGGGAAGGGGGGACGGGGACTGGTCACCCTTCCGTCCAAGCAGGTGGCTCTATTCCTTGTGCTAAAGCTCTCCCCGATCATCCATGTAATTGAAGGAACTCGGGGGATTTTCTCCCCTCAGCCTGCAGCGGAGGAAGAGGAGGGAGAGGGGGACACATGTGTCTTAAGTGAGCCCTGTTGATTTGCTGCTGGGAAGGTGGGCTCTCTCTGTGCTTGGGGGGTGGGGGGAGGTGAGGCCAACACCATCGCTCCTAGAAATGTTCTCCTTCCATTAACCGTGAAGTAAGCCCAGGATCACTGCGTGAAGTCAAACTCACCATCCTCTTTGCTCGCCTCCCAGGATCAGCCTGCCCTGAGCTGCTCACTCAGGCAAACCGTCTCCCCTTGAGCTCTCCTTGGTCAAAGGGATGCACTGCAGCATCCTCCCCTGGCCACCCACAGAGAGCCCACCTGTCTCCATCTTGGGACTTGGAGGTAGCTCATCACTTGCGGAGAACAGGAGAGATTTCAACCAAAGGCTCCCCCGAAGCAGAAATCATCACCCTGAAGCGGGTCTGAGACTTCTAAGTGGGAGGAAGTGCCAGCAGCAGCAGGTGATGCTTGTAAAGATTCCGCAGGGTTCTTCACAAACAACAAGGCACGATCACTTTCCTTCCCGTCACTGAACAGACGAGAAAACTGTGTGACGGGTCTGTTCTGTGCCAGACACTGAGCTAGACTGAGAGGCAAGAGACACAGCCCCCCGAAAGGGAACCCAACTGTAGTTGGGTGGATAAGGTGGTATTTAAGGATCCTTGCTGAAAAGAAAAAGAGAAAGATGCCAAAACGGAGGTGCAGGTAAAGTGTCGTGGGAGCAGAAGGAAGGGAGAGACCGCAACCCACAGGGGGAATGAGGGAGGGCTTCTTGGAGGGGGTGGCATTTGAATCTTAAAAGATGAAAAGATTTAGATGTGAGGCAATGGGGCAGCACATTTCCCCTGGAAAGAAGAAAGAACACAAGGTCTATGTAGAGGGAAGGTGTGACAGTGTGTTCCTGATGACTGCATGCCCTGGATGGGCCAAGCGTTGACCTAAAAGTCGGGCGGCATTTATCCAAAGATAGCTGCTCCATTTCAAGAAAATGGAACAGGTGTCCCAGGGAAAAAAAAAAAACTCCGACGCTGATTTTTTAGGGGTCTGTGCATGTGACACATGGTGGGTGGTGTTATTATTGCAGAAAGATGTCAGGAATAAACCACAGGCCTCCCCACAGATGCCACGGCCAGATGGGAAGACTGGCAGCATTTTGACCTCACTTGCACCCTGCGTCCCAGGATTCTCCCGAAGCCTGCCCCAAAGGGCCCAGACACATGTGCTTCTGTCAGCAAAACAGAGAAGGAGAAAGAGTAGGACAGCAACACCCAGAGTTTAAATAGACCCTCTGTCTCTGGCCAGGGCAGTTTCATTACTCACCCTACATGTGACATCCTCATCTTCTCCCGGACCTCCGACTTGCCGCATGAGGCCATTTTCCAGTTGGGGAAAACTAAGACCCCCGTCACACAGCTTGGCTCCAAGCAGAAACCAGGGGTTGTGCTAATGGTAAAAGGTAGTGATGGGGCGCCTCAGTGGCTCAGTCGTTAGGCGTCTGCCTTCGGCTCAGGTCGTGGTCCCAGGGTCCTGGGATCGAGCCCCGCATCGGGCTCCCTGCTCAGAGGGGAGTCTGCTTCTCCCTCTCCCACTCCCCCTGCTTGTGTTCCCTCTCTCGCTGTGTCTCTCTCTGTCAAATAAATAAATAAAATATTAAAAAAAAAAAAAAACATGCCCTCAACACTCGACAGAAGACATTTGATAAATACAGCTGTAAGGTAAACTACTTACTTAACTAATAAGCAAGAGTCAAGTTTAAAGATAGAATAAGGCTGGGGTGCCCGGGTGGCTCAGTTGTTTAAACATCTTCCTTGGGCTCAGGTCATGGTCCCAGGGTCCTGGGATCAAGCCCCGCATCGGGCTCCCTGCTTCGCGGGAGGCCTGCTTCTCCCTCTCCCACTCCCCTTGCTTGTGTTCCTGCTCTCACTATGTCTCTCTCTGTCAAATAAATAAATAAAATCTTTTTTAAAAAAAGGAAGAGTCCAGGGCGCCTGGGTGGCTCAGTCGTTAGGCGTCTGCCTTCGGCTCGGGTCATGGTCCCAGGGGCCTGGGATCGAGCCCCGCATCGGGCTCCCTGCTCCACGGGAAGCCTGCTTCTCCCTCTCCGACGCCCCCTGCTTGTGTTCCTGCTCTCGCTAACTCTCTCTCTGTCAAATAAATAAATAAAAAATCTTTAAAAAAAAAAAAATTAAATTCCTTTTCGGGGCGCCTGGGTGGCTCAGTCGTTAAGCGTCTGCCTTCGGCTTGGGTCATGGTCCCAGGGTCCTGGGATCGAGTCCCACATCGGGCTCCCTGCTCGGGGGGAAGCCTGCTTCTCCTTCTCCCTCTCCCACTCCCCCTGCTTGTGTTCCCTCTCTAGCTGTCTCTCTCTCTCTGTCAAATAAATAAATAAAATCTTTTAAAAAAAATAGGCTTAGGGGCGCCTGGGTGGCTCAGTCGGTTAAGCGACTGCCTTCGGCTCAGGTCATGATCCTGGAGTCCCAGGATCGAGTCCCATATCAGGCTCCCTGCTCTGCTGGGAGTCTGCTTCTCCCTCTGACCCTCCCCCTTCTCATGCTCTCTCTCTCTCTCTCTAATAAATAAAATAAAAAAATATTTTTAAAAAAATAAATAAATAAATAAATAAATAGGCTTAAACCCATACATCCATAACACCTTTTAAAATATCTCATCAGGGCGCCTGGGTGGCTCAGTCATTAAGCGTCTGCCTTCGGCTCGGGTCATGGTCCCAGGGTCCTGGGATCGAGTCCCGCATCGGGCTCCCTGCTCTGCGGGGAGCCTGCTTCTCCCTCTCCCACTCCCCCTGCTTGTGTTCCCGCTCTCGCTGTCTCTGTCTGTCAAATAAATAAATAAAATCTTTAAAAAACAAAATGGTGGATGCCTGGGTGGCTCAGTCGTTGAGCATCTGCCTTCGGCTCAGGTCATGGCCCCAGGGTCCTGGGATCGAGCCCCGCATCGGGCTCCCTGCTCCACGGGAAGCCTGCTTCTCCCTCTCCCACTCCCCCTGCTTGTGTTCCCTCTCTCGCTGTCTCCCTCTGTCAAATAAATAAATAAATAAAATCTTTAAAAATAAAAAACAAAAAAACAAAAATGGTAATAGGTAGTGATGATGGCCCCCTCGCTATGTGCAGGATACATGCTAGGCTATTAGGGCATGGAATCCTCACCTGATGGTAACCTCAATTTTATAGGTGAGAAAACAGAGAGATTGAGGGAATTGCCCAAAGTCACACAGCAGTTAAGTGACGGGGACAACTCTCAAACCAGTCCATTCTGACCCCAAACCCCCCAGCTGCTATGCCCAAGTGCAAATGGGCTTCAAGGCCCGGATCAGGTCTGGGGCTGGGGGTGGGTGGGGAGAGATGAACCACCAGGGAAGGCTTCGGGGTGGGGTGGAGAGTCCAATACTTGCTTCAGAGATTTTCTTGCGTCTTCCCAGGAGAGAGAAGTTCCCGAAGGGGGCCAGAAGGGAGGAAAGCCCCGGGCTTTAACCCTGCATTGGTCTAAAGACAGATTCCAGTGAGGGGAGGGCAGGGAGAGGAGAAGGGAAATCCAAGCAATAAAACTTCCCGTGCCCCTGCAAGCAGGTAACCAGGGAGGAAATGCGGCGGGCAGGAGTGTGTCCCTCTATCCATATTTCATAGGAAAGGCGATAACAATTGGACATGTCACTCCCGAAAACCAGAAACTCAAAGCAATTTCAGATGAACTTTCAGAATGATAAAACAAATGGCCATGTTCGTGTTATACACCAAATAAATCACACCAAAATGATAGTTGTAATTCCCAAAAGTACACAGAGAATTGATTTTCCTATGACACTTATCATGATGAACGGATATACCCCTAGATGGGCCCATCCTAAGTGGCTCCTGCTTAACCCCTGCCCTCCCAGGTCTAGCTCGGTGCCTCGTAGGGACCCCCTGGGCCCTCCCCGCCGCTCCCTGAGCCCGGGGACACAAAGCCTGCCCCCTGAAGCCGGGCTGAGGCCTGGCTCTGGCCAGCGGGTCCCCCCGCAAGCTGGGTCACCAGCAGCTTCCAAGGGGCCGGGTATGCCCAGAGGCAGCCAAGACACGGAAGTTGACTGAGCTCCTGTCTGAAATGGAAAGGAGCCTCTCTGGCTGTGTCTGCGCCCGTGTCTGAGAGGAAAGGAGGAAAGAGCTGTTGTCACTGGTCACCTTAATCTTCACAGTCACCTGCATGCTGGATGTCATTACTTGCTCCCCTTTTCAGTGATTTAATTGAGCCTCAGAGAGGTCGACTTACCCAAGGGAGGGAATAAAGGTCTTAGTGACTCTAAACTGGACTCTCTTCCCAACACATGCTGCTTGTGCTTGGCGTTACTGAGATCCTCCTTCCCCCACCCCCCACCCCTGGCTCTGGGCAAGAACTTCACCCACTCATTCACTCAGGGTTCAGCAAGTATTTATTGAGCATCTATTAGGTACCAGGCCCTAGGTTGGGGATACAGTGGAGAATAAGACATTATTTCTGCCTCATGGAGCTCAACGTCAAGTGCGGGGTGGGGCACAAGTGAACAAAAAATTGCAATAGTGATTCAAGGCTTCGTGGGGACACGCGTGACGCTGTCCCACCTTACAGGAAAGCTGCCTACCTCAGGAGGGGCAGAGGAGGCTTCCTGGAGGAAGTGACAACGAATCAAGAGCTCAAGGAGGAGGTGGTGCCAACCAGGGAACCGGACAACTGTACGATGGGGACCAGGGCCTGGGGGCAGCCGGGGTGGCTGGAGTGGGAGAGGAGATAAGAGAAGCAGTTGTCGGAGGAGGCTAGAGCGACAGGACAGCTGCCCCAAAGTGTCCACATGAAGCTATGGAAAGCCACTGCAAGGCCTGAGCGGGGAGGGGGGCACGATCAGATTTGTGTTTTTAAAAGCTCACTCTAGTGCCGATTCAGGGACCGTTTGGAGCACAGAGGCCAAGCTTGTCTGCAGCCTGTGGGCCTTGTCTCCTTATAGGAATATTTGCATTCTACAAACCAGAGGTCAGAATTCTATTGCTCACCATCAAAGACAGCTGTAAGACTCAGAGAACAAAGAGTAGACAGAACGTGTTCTATAAAATAAGCCATAAACACCAACTCAGGCCAAAATCAAAGACAGTTTCTCAAAATAAAAATAGATGGCGTTTCAGAGTTAACGTCATAAACAAAATCTCCAGCTCTATAGTGCTGTGTGTTCTTACACTTCCCACTTCAGGGCTGAGATAACTTTAGCTGCTTGTTCTGTCAAGGCTGTTTTTCTGGTTTGGTTTGGTTTGTTTTTGTTGTTTTCTGTCTTCTCTTTCCTTGATGCAGCTAGTACAATCCCAGTTCTGCCTCTTGCTACGGCTTTATGACCTTGGGCAGAAGCCTTGGCTTCTTTGAACTTCAATCTTGCCACTAGTTCTAAAATATTATGCTCCTATGGCATACAGAGTTTCTATAAGTGACATGCATCTCTATGCTTGTCAAATTCCAGCTCTGGGAATTTACAGTTAGTCCAACTCCAGAAAATTCCAGAAAACAACTAACAGGCCTCACGTTGTCAGAGATGAGGAGAAATGGGGCCGTGATCAGAATCCGGTCGTCCCCAAATTATAAAAGGACTAAAAAAAAAAAAAAGCAGGCTCAGATAACAACCCTCCCGGTAAGTGTCCTCTCTCTCAAATTCCCCGAGTTATAAGACAAACATTTAATGAATCACACTAGAAAGGAGAATTTCTAGAAATGTCACTCCCCTAACCCAAACAAATTTAAAGGAAGACAATTAACAGTGACATAGCATAAATTAGCAATACCGAGACACAAGTTCCTACCGGATGCTTTAAGCCAGGAATTTTCAAACTGAAGTAAGTGAAGGATGAGAACACATTTAAAGGGGGGGGGGGGGAATCTCACAATCCCCATGGAGTAGACCTAAGTTATTTTACAGTAAAGTTGATACACACAAACACCAACCTAGGTATAAACCCTTATGCTTCTAACTCTTACGCAAATATTAAAGAAAAACGAATTTATAAAATAAATACAATTAAAACTACCAAACCGATAAAATTCAAATTAACACATTACTATGATTAATAACAATGCTTTGCAGAAGTTAAAGATGTTGGGCCTCCCAGCAAAAAGATATCATTGTTATACCTGTCACTTATTGTCAGCCCAATTCTTTGGCCTTTAACATGGTAGACCATCATTTAATCCAGAGGGCAGCAAACATTTTTTATAGAAGGCCAAATGGCAAATATTTTCAACTTTGCAGACCATATGGGCTCTGTCAAAGACTACTCAACTCTATCACGGTAGCATGAAATCAGCCATAGACAGTGGTAAATGGATGAGCCTGGCCGTGTTCCAATAAAACTTTATTTACGAAAACAGGTGCCAGGCGGGATTTGGCCCGAGGGCCATAGTTTACTGACTCCTGATTTCATCCATCATCTTTATTATGTCATCATTTGGCCTTTTGCCTTTTAACAACAAATTTCACTCTTAACTATTGATTTATTATTTTTATGGGCCAGGCAATTCAATAATTCACTCCAAAATTTCAACCCTAAAAAAAAAAATTAACAGAAAATATTTCTTGCCTGTTTACTACTCAATCACTGCTAAAGAATTGATATGAAAAAAGGCAGGGTCTGAGAAATACATCATCTTGCCGACGTGGGCATGGGCACTTTTGGGGTTTGTGTTCCTGTAAGTCCCTTGGACCTTGCAGCAGTCTTTTCTCACTTCTTTTCTTTACTCGAACTACCGACTGGACATCAAACAGTGACATCCTCTTGCCTTCATTGGCCATGAATGTATTATTTAAGATAGTCAGCCTCTTCTATTTCCTCTTTATTTTACCAGCCCATCACTCAACACCAAAAACAATTATTGAGCACTTACAAACTTCAGGGGCTATTTTGAGCACTTGGGATCTTTTTTTCATGTTTTTAAAGTGTTTAGGATTTTTTTTTATTATTATTTAAATTCAATTAGCCGACATATAGTACATCATCAGTTTCAGATATAGAGTTCAGTGATTCATCAGTTGTGTATAACACCCGGTGCTCATCCCATCACCAGTTACCCCATCCCCCACCCACCTCCCCTCCAGCAACCCTCAGTTTGTTTCCTAGAGTTAAGATTCCCTGATAGTTTGTCTCCCTCTCTGATGACTTCCCATTCAGTGTTCCCTCCCTTCCCCTATGGTCCTCTGCCCTGTTTCTTATATTCCACATATGAGTGAAACCATGTGATAATTGTCTTTCTCTGATTGACTTATTTAGCTCAGCATAATACCCTCCAGTTCCATCCATGTCAATGTGAATGGTAAGTATTCATCTTTTCTGATGGCTGAGTAATATTCCATATATATATATATATATATATACACACCACATCTTCTTTATCTCTTCCTCTGTCAATGGACATCTCGGCTCTTTCCACAGTTTTGCTATTGTGGCCATTGCAAGTACTTAGGATCTTAAGACCCAAAGAATCCTGCCTTGAGAAGATATTTGCAAATGATACATCCGATACCGGGTTAACATCCAAAATAGATAAAGAATGCATATAATTTATCGTGATGAACCCAGAGTAATGTATAGAATTGGCGAATCACTACATTGTACACCTGACACAAATATCACACTGTATATTAGTTATACTTGGATAATAAATAAATAAACATGAAAAAAATACCCCCAAAAAATCTGATTAAAAATGAGTAGAGGACCTGAATACTTTTCCAAAGAAGACATACAGACAGCGAACAGACACATGAAAATATGAAATGCAAATCAAAACCACATTGAGATATCACCTCACACCTGTCAGAGTGACTAGAGTCAAAAAGAAAAGAAATAAAGAATGTTGGCAAGAATGTGGAGAAAAGGGAACCTTCATGCACTGTTGTTAGGGATATAAATTGGTGCAGCCACTGTGGAAAACAGTATGGAGATTCCTCAAAAAATTAAAAATAGAATTACCCAACAATCCAGCAACTCCACTTCTAGGTATTTACCCAAAGAAAAAGAAAAAACTAATTCAAGAAGATACGTGCACTGCTATGTCAATTGCAGCATTATTTACAATAGCCAAGATATGGAAATAACCCATGTATCCATCGATAGATAAATGGACAAAGAAGATGGGGGGGTGTATAATGGAATATTACTCAACAGTAAAAAAAAAAAAGAATGAAATGTTGCCATTTACAACAACATGGATGGGCCTAGAGGGCATCATGCTAAGTGAAAAAAGACAGAGAAAAACAAATACCATAGGATTTCACTTAGGTGTGGAATCTGGAAAACAAAACAAAACAAACAGCAACAAAAAAGAGAAACAGACTCATAAAAATAGAGTTGCCAGATGGGAGGGTGGGGATGGGTGAACTAAGTGAAGGGGATTAGGAGATTACAAACTTCCAGTTATAAACTAAGTCCCGGGGATGAAGAGTACAGCATAGGGAATACATTTAATAACACCGTAATAACTCTGTGTGGTGACAGATGGTAACTGCACTTACTGTGGTGAGCATATCCTAATGTATGTAATTATCAAATCACTGTGTTGTACTCTATGTTGAAACTAATATAATATGTTAACTATACTTCAATTAAGAAGGAAAAAAAGGAAAAAAACACAAAAAAACCCTGCCTTCACAGATCCTACATTCCGACAGAGGAGTGGGCAGTAGAGACAGACGGTAAAAATTCAAATAGCATATGGATACGTCAATTGTGCTGTTGTAATGAAATCGAGTGAAGGTCTATATTAAATAACTTAAGAAGCCAGCATCTTCATCTGAGATGATCGGTTGCGAAGGAGCATCCCGAAGAGCAGCGTTTGGGTTCGCCTGCTAGGAATCCCACAGCAGACAGGGGTTGCTTATTTTTGTTTCGCCACGAGGACAGGCCACAGGAGCTCCCACAGGAGCCCGGCTTGCTCACCAACCCATCAGGAACCCCGCGCTGTCCCCGCTTGGGCTCCTCAGGTGCCAATGTGGTCAAAGCGCCTGCGCACCGGAACTGAAAGTGGGCGGGACTACGTGGTCCATGCCCGTGACCTAGCAGGTGCTGGCCTTGTGGTTTGTTGTTCTGCTCCTTCCCAGCCGCTGACAGTGGGCCCAGAGAAGCCCAAAGGAGGCCTCGCAAGGCTTTGGTGGGGTCCTGGCTCTGCCCCTGGGGCCGTGGATGAGTCAGCCACCCAAGACAGGAAAGCCTTTGCTCTCTCCCTCATAGAACTCTTAAGAGAACCAAATAAGATAAATGATGAGTTTTGTTGTTGTTTTTTTTAACCTGCTGAGAGCTGGTTTGACCCCGGGGGGCGGGGAAATGGGAGACCACCAGAGAGGGCAGATTTTTATTGATATGCAACATAGTCCTCCATCCCCTCCAGCCCCCTGGACCCCGGTCATTGCACTGGGCTCTCACCTTGGGTCAGGACTATATACATGCCGTCTCTAATGTACGGCCGCTGTGTTGCTATTATTAGTACTAGTGTTATTACATCAGTGTGTTGGAAGAACTACCAAAGCCCAAATTTCTAGGATGCTCACATGGGTGAATCCTCTTTACAAAGGGGAAACCCTTACCGCCATTCACATTCATCTTAACTTCATGAACATAATTAGTTACCAAGACTACAGATTTTCTCTCTCTCTCTCTTTTTTTTTTTTTTTTTTTTTTTTTTTTGGTCTGGCAAAACCTTTCACAGACTGACAATATATATTATTCCTATTATCTTTTGCTTTAGTCAGTTTCAAAAAACTGTCCCCCAAGTCCTATTTCTATTGTATTTTCCTCAGGTCTTTGAAGAAGAAAAAAGCAAAGCGAAACAAAACTCCCTACTCTATTTCTTCAGGGTCATGGAGTTGCATATGAATGAATACTCATATTTACTGAATATGAATGGGCAGGAGGACTTCTTGCCTAAATGCTCTCAAGCTCAGCCTATTCGATCCCTACTGTGTGAAAGCACCGAATCGGAACAGACACAGGAGGAATCACTTATTTTAAGCCTTGATTGTATGGATCACACTGTCCAATATACATCAGTATCAACCAGGACAATTTCCTGAACCTCTGTTAAAGGAAGATCACTCCCACTATACACACCTAAATAAATACAAACATGCACGCTTGTCTCTCTCTCCACTGTCTCTTTCTGTCCCGTGTCCTCCAACCACAGACCAGTTGTTCCCAGTGAAAGGCTGCCGGATCATATCTCATAAGCGCCTGGGGCGACTGCCTGAGGTTCCCAAAGTCTAAGAATAACGTGGTTTCCCAAGAGGAAGAAAACACCATCTCCCCTTTCCCCCCTCCCAGCCACCAGACACCCCGCTCCCAGGAGGCAAACACAAGCCAGACAGCCCCAAGAAAACAACTCCCCTAAGATGACAACATTTTCAATTTGCAATCTGATTTTTTTTTCTTTAATATGTGTGTTGTGTGCTTTTCCCTTTGTCAAAAGAGCACAAGACTTTCATTTTGCCTTTTATTTGTCTTGCTGGCTGTACAGTGAAAATGTATTGGCTTTTCAGTTAGTGATTACACATCATCACATACCCAATTTATAACACCATGCCCCAAAGAACAGATGTAATAAAGCAAGGGCAGGAAGTAGCAACCTTATAAAACAGAGCTGCCGACTCAAAGATCTTTGCATGTGTGCAGGAAAGAAAACAGTGCCGACTCCAGGCCTGGGAACTTGTATTTTGCAAATGATCGCAATTGTTATGGACACACGTCCAGGGAGTGGGTGGGACAGGAAGCAAAGAAATCAGGAGACCCGTTTCCTGGCCCAAGGACAGAAGACTACAGCCTCAGTGCTCTGCAGGGAAAAACAGTGTTAACTTCGTAGCTGTGACCATCCCAATCAAACCAAACTGTCCAGGACCAGCCTCCTAAAGTTAAGGAATCCTTGGCTAAGAGGTCAGTCCACCTCTCTAATGGTTTGGAATTTTATTTGGTTGTTCCAGGAGGTTCCGTGGGCTTAGGGTCTTGAATAGGGCTTTTTGATGGGCTGGTGAGACCTGCCCAGGGGTTCTTCTCAGAGACCCCCAGCCTGCAGGAAGAATCTACCTCAAAGACCCCAGTAAATACTTCCTTGGTTCCATGGCCTATCAGTTGTGTCTAATTTGATTCTTTTTTGATGAAGACAGTTGATAAAATATATAGCTATATGTAATTTATTTGCATGTCTGAAGTAAATCAAGAAGGACCCTTGTTTTTGGCCCAGAAGCCGTGGTCCCTCCACCCAAGGCTAATGAGGCTCACCTTGGCACCATTCCATCAGTGGTCTCTTCCCTTCACTCAGGGTGGCCTCAGACCTCACCTGTGGAACAATCTCCATCTAGGCCCAGACTTGTCTGACGGAGGCAATTAGCCCTCAGGCCCAGAAGTCTGGTTCCCTACTGGAAACTGGGCACCAGGCTCCCTGGACACTAAGTCAGAGGAGACCACAGACCAAATGCCCTCCACACCTGCGTACACCCAGTTCTTTTCCTTTCTGGTCACCTCCAGAGTGAGCACCCCCATCTTTTATCTCAGCCAGAGTCTGAGCCATTTCCCTCTGCTGCTCTAAGCTTGGGGTTTCCTGGGTGCCTCTGTCTCTCCGTTCCTCCTCCCTCCTCCTTCCCTCCTTTCTCAGGAGCCTGGGGAGGTCCTCATGTTCTTCCTCTCTAACACGGACCCCCTACACTTAGTCACATACTATCGCACACACACACACACCCACGCACATGCACACTCGTGCTCTCAGGCTCACTCACATAAACACACTCACTTCCCACATTCATGCTCACACCCACTCACACACACACACAGTCACTCACTCACGCACAATCACACATACAGACATAGAGCATTATTTTCCAACTGTTCCATGCATGCTGATCTCAGAATTTAAACTCTGTACTACACTGTCTACCTGATTACTGTATAAATGTTTTCCGTGTGGCAGTCACACATACCTCCCCCAAACTCTGCCCTGAAACTCCGTGAAGTCAAGCCAAAGGCATATGCTTCCTCCATCCCTTCCTCACCCCACTGCTTTTAGCAAAGACCTGGACTTAAGGCAAAAGTTCAGCAAATTTTTTAAATCACTGAGCTGAGGGAGGTCTTGGAGATCACCAAGTCTCCTATTTCCCCACTCCAAACTAGATACAGGGATGGATGGATGGAAGGATGGATGGATGCATGGATAGATGCATGGATGGATGGATGCATGGATGGGTGCATGGATGGATGGATGGGTGCATGGATGGATGGATGGGTGCATGGATGGGTGCATGGATGGGTGCATGGATGGATGGATGGGTGCATGGATGGGTGCATGGATGGATGGATGGGTGCATGGATGGGTGCATGGATGGATGGATGGGTGCATGGATGGATGGGTGGGTGTGTGCATGCACTGACTGGTGCCTTCACTGACTGGCAGGATTGGAACAACAATTTGTGGGCTCCAGAGTTATACTGGGGTTGTTACCCTATACTTGGCGTTTGGGTGGGGTACTGGGCTCCAGGGCCCTGCCCTGGACACCCTATTCTGGCCCCCAGCCAGAGGGGCTGTGCCAAGGATCCACCTGGCGGCCACAGCCACACACAAACTGGGAACGGGTGGTCTAAGAGGCCCTTGACTCCAAAGGGTTCCAATGCCCTCATCCATAGAGGGCAGGGGCTTGGGATTTGAGAACCAAGAATAAACATCTGAGGAAAGTTCCAGAACAGACTTAGGTCACACTTTGAGAATCTGAGTAAAGAGCTTATTCGTTTGTATTTTAATTTTAAACCTCTTTCTGATTATAAAAGTAATCATAGAAAATACCAAAAGGCAAAGGCAAATATAGGTGTAACTAGTATGCATATGTGTGTGTGGGTGGGGGGTGTGTGTGACTACTGTTAACTGTTCCCACTTGTTTATCTTAACATAGTTGAGATCAACCTGTATAAAACATTTTACATCTGTTTTCCAGTTAATGTTACATATTATTATACAATTAATTTCCCATATCATTAAAAGCTTTGTTAATGACATCACCTTTAATGACTCCATAAACACTCCCTCAGTTGGAGACCACTAATTTATTTAACCATTCTACTCTTGGCCATTTAGGTTGTAACCGCTTTCAAACCCAAACAAACTCTGAAGCACCTTGAGGTACAGTGCCCCTGCCCAGAGGTGAGGACTCCGCAGACTAGGGATCTCAGGTGTCTCTGCCCCCACCCCAGCTTCACAGTGGGGCCATGCTGTAATTACAGGATGAAGGGCAGGAAGCTGCCTCCAAGCCACCCCTTTGCCCACTTTTCCAGAATTAACATCTTCATGGCGAAAGAGCAGCACCGCGATTCTCACAGACATAACTCTAGTCGATAAGATAGGCTATCTAAATTGTAAGGGAATCAGTTTTTACTAGAATTCTATAAAGTTTATTGAATGAAATACAGCCCATAAATCTTTTCTTTTCTTTTTGTCTCACCTTTGATCTGGACTATCTTAGTCCCAAACTCTTTTGATTGCAAGGATCAGAAACCACTCAAACAAGCTCAAATAAAAGGTTGGGGTTATTGCAAGGGTACACGGAGGCCCTGAGGGAAACCAGGAAGTATTGAATCAGACCTCAAGAAGGACAGGAACCAGGGATTTGCTCTCCAGCTCTCTTTAATCGCCCATGATTTCTCTGCTCGTCTGGGTGCCCCCACCCTCCCCCTCTCCCTCCTGACTGGCTTCTCTGAGTCCCAGTTCCTTATACACTCAGCAAGTACATAGTCCCAAAATGGCTGCCCTTATCCCACCTCTACGTGGCCTTTCAGTACACGTGCCCAGCATCAGCCCACAACGTCCTTCTCATCCCTGGTTCAGATTCCCCAAAGAAGGAATCTTATTGGCTGAGAAGAACATTGTGTCCCAATCCACAGAAGCTGTTGATTGGCCAGCCCCTAGTCAGGCTACTCCTGGCTCCCATGTCAACATCTGGCCCAATCATTGGTGACAAGGGAAGAAGGGTCACATGAACGCTGCTCACTCAGCAAGGCCTTGGGAGGACCACAGATCCCCTGAGAGGGGCCAACAAGAAGCTCCCGTGTCTAATTCCTATACCAAGGACCATAAACCAAGTCAGATATTTTATTTCCACAGAGGTTCTAGAAACATAGTCTTCAGGAAACTGCCAACTAATGCTATCTCTTCCCATAATCAGGACAACAAATAACATGGTCCCTGGAAATCATAAGGCCTGGGTACCGTTAAGTGAGCCCCCGATTCCAGTCAGGAGCCTTGATCCGCCAGCAGGGTCTTCAAGTCAGCCAGAGCCTGTCTTACCTGCAAGCTCAGGGGCACTCCACAAGCATCTTGGAATTGGACTGGGGGTGTCCTGACAGGCACACGGCTATCTTGAGTCTTCCCCAGGATGCTCATCACGCACCCCAAAGATTTCATAAGTCCCACACAAAAAAAGGCATGAACAATAAGAGAAAGTGTTGATAGATTGAACTATGTTAAAATTAGAAACTTCTGTTCGTGATAATATAATAGTAAGAGGGTGAAAATGCAAGCCACAGCGTAGGAGAAGGCGGGTACAATAAATATATCCAGGGGCGCCTGGGTGGCCCAGTTGGTTAAGCGACTGCCTTCGGCTCAGGTCATGATCCTGGAGTCCCTGGATCGAGTCCCGCATCGGGCTCCCTGCTCAGCAGGGAGTCTGCTTCTCCCTCTGACCCTCCCCCCTCTCATGCTCTCTCTCTATCTCATTCTCTCTCTCAAGTAAATAAATAAAATCTTTTTTAAAATAAATAAATAAATATATCCAACAATCTATTGCAGTTAAAATATAAGAAGAACTCTCACAGATTTTTCTCAGTGCAACAGAAAAATGACCAAAAGACTTAAACCAGCACTTCACAGAAGAGGATTTTTAAATGGCTTACGAATGTACAGAAATGTGCTTAACCTCAGCAGCCACCGGGGAAATGCGAACGAGAAAACACCATGAGACAGCACTGTGCTTCATCAGAAAGGCAAAAAGAAAAGACCGCCAGGACCCAGTGTGGGAAGACGGGAGACGCAGAAGCTTGCGCACTGCTGGCTGGGGAAGGAAGTTATATAAAATTCCATGACAATACCTACGAAAGCGGAGCCATATACTTTCTATAGGACTTGGCAATTCCACCCTTAAGTGTGTGCCAGACAGAGATCCAGGCAACAGAACACCAGGCAGAAGTGCCAAAAACTAGAAACGACCCAAATCTCCATCAGTAGCAGGTGGACACATCAGGCTATAATCGTACCGTGAAATAGTATATAGCAAAGCAAATAGATACACAACCACTACGTGCGGCAACAGGGATGAATCTCACGAGCCAAGCAAGCCAGACACCCAAAAAGTACATGTTGTATGATTTCGTTTTCTAAAGTACAACAACGGGCAAAACTAATCTATGGTGTTAGTAGACAGGATCGTGGTCGTTTTGGAGGAGGAGACTGGGGAGTGGCAGGGAGAAGGCAAAGGGGTTTCTGGGCTTCTGGTGATATTCTAGTTCTTCATCTGGGTGGTGGTTACATGAGTGGGTTCCCGTTGGGATAGTTCATCAAGCTCTATGCTTATGCTCTGGGCAGTTTTCTGAATGCATATTACACATCAGTTTTTTTAAATATTCATTGTTTAAAAGGTAATTACTGTACAATGGGATACACGCAACTATCCCCAAACCTTATTGTCTTCCATACATGTATATGACTCCTGTGGACCAGAGAGGTTAAGTGATTTCCACAAAGTCACACAGGTAGTTAGTTAGTGGTGTGCAAGTTCACCCAGACTTTAAGACTCCAAGGTCGGTAGTCTTTTCTATGATACTCTGATGCTTCCATCTATGTATCAAAACCTCAACGCTACCCCCTTTCCTGGCAAGACTGATAAAATATGCCTCCCACCTCACAGAAAGAAGAAACAATTGATATTCAAGACATCCTTTGAGTCATGAACTAACCTTGATGTAATGACAGCTCTCTAGTGGGCATTAGCCAAACTCAACACTCAATTCTTTTGCCTTACATATATAAGTCATTCCTGCAGCAACACCTCTTCAAGAAGGCACCAAACCCAGGCGGCCCCCCTTCCAACAGCCTGCCCAGACAGCTCTTGTGCTGCTGACCTTATGTCTGATTATCGGGCCCCTGTCCCATAACTGCTCTTCCCAGAGCCACTGTCGCTTTAAGGATCGGTTAGGTTCAACTTAAAACAAAAACAACAAAAACAAAGGGAAGAAAGAGAGAGGGAAAATGTAAAATTGCACTGAATCAAAAAAGGACAGAGCGTCAACTCACTGGGTTGCACCTGGACTCCATGTACCTCTTGAGTTTGTGGTATCCCATGGGAAAAAAAGAACAGAGAGCTTTGTCCCAAGAAGAGTTTAACATCACAGAATTCATCGCGGTTGAAAGAGACTTTTAAAGTTCATCTTCTAAGAGCAGAGAATGATAAAGACGACACATGGAGAGCATTTTACAGGCTCTAAAGTCTTTTCACATGTCTGTCTTGATTCTCCGGGCAATCATTTTAGGGAAGGTATTATTATTCACCCCCTCCCCCCCTTTGAGAGACAAGGAAATCAAAACTCAGGCCATTTGCCCAGGGGCTAAGTGGTGGCCTCCTGTTATTGGTCTCGGGTTGGTTGAGTCCAAATCCCAAGCTCTTTCCACCCCATCACACTCTGCCCCATAAACCACACCATGCTCTGTCAGAACACCTGAAATGTGTCATCAAGATTCTCGAGAAACCTTGGAGCCAGAGAGCAATAGGGTTCCAAGATAGCCAACTAAAGGACACGTTAACCCAAGTCTGGTTGCTTCCATGCTGAACGTCGGTGGATTTTTGCAGAGCTGTCCGTGCATCTGTAACACACTGTGCTTGGACAGAGTATCCGTCAGTCAGCTCTCCCAGTCAGTAAGGTTTAACCCCTTCAGAGGACTTACCCAGTTTGGTTGCGGCCCAGGTTTGCATTAAGAACATTACAAAGTTAATGGAGAGCAAGTGGGCTCTGCATAAAGGATGCAACCCTAACATCCTTTGTTACTTCTCTCCGTAGACGCAAATGCTGCCCCCAGGAAGCCAATATCTGCAGCTAACAAAGGAGCCACTGTGCTCTTGAGCGAAGCCACAGGGCACAGCAGTCAGAAGGCATGTTCCAGAAGATGGGCAGTGAGCACACACACCCCACAGGTCCAGGATGAAGGCCTGTCCAGAAAAGGAATGGGGAGGTCCCACGAATTCCCCACTGCTCCCCCAGAGTACCTCAGAGCTCTGCCTCAGACCAGAAAATTCTCTGCCCAGATTTCTCCCAGCAGCAGAAAAGCAAAACCACCAGGAGCCCATTAAGAGTTCCCTCACCCCCCATCACCATGCACCCTCCAGGGGCAGGAGCCTGCCCTGGGATGAGGGAGGCCTACAGTGTATTTATAATACGTGGAGTGTGGATCAATGCAAAAAGCAATTGCTTTTTAACAGTGAGCTTTCTTGTTCACAGTCTAGCCCTAAACAACAACCAAGGTGAAAGAGACTGCTGTTTACACAGAGGAAGGGGGACTCAGAACACTGTCCCTTGTGTTACAAAGCCGGCAGCTATAAAGAACATCCTGTTTCCAGGATTGCCTTGCGTGGCCCACATGGTCCGACTGCCCAGGACCAACTCTCTTCACTGGGCGAATTGGAGACAGGCAACGTTTTAAATATTGCTGCAGCTGCTGCTGGGCTGCCCCCACGACCCAGGAAAGAGGGCCCGCGGAGTCAGTGTGCTGGGCATGGCCGGCTGGCTGGAGGCAGGTCAGGCCAGGAGCCAAACCCCAAGTAGCCACTCACGGCCTTTCCCTCACTGAGTTTCCTGAAGTTCTGATTGCGCTCCAGAGGCCCCAGCTCTTCCTGGATGGATCCTGAACTCACCCAACAGCCCTGGGCATGCCACGGGCTTGGCAGAAGGGGCCCCGGTGAACTAGTGGGCCTGCTCCCGTGGCCAGGAGAACTGGGCCAGGCTGGCTTTCAAAGGAGCTTGGGTTCCAAACCTTTGAAAATCTTCCCTATAGGGGCGCCTGGGTGGCTCAGTTGGTTAAGCGACTGCCTTCGGCTCAGGTCATGATCCTGGAGTCCCGGGATCAAGTCCCGCTTCGGGCTCCCTGTTCGGCGGGGAGTCTGCTTCTCCCTCTGACTCTCATGCTCTCTGTCTCTCATTCTCTCTCTCAAATAAATAATAAATAAAATCTTAAAAAAATAAAAAAAATAAAAAAAAATGAAAATCTTCCCTATAGCAAAGTGACCATGGGCTGGTGATTCCCTTGCCACCTCTGCCTTTGCAATCAAAAGGAATGAAAATGTGGGCCTGGAAAAATAGTTGCTGTGGGCTACAGCCCAGCCCAGGACGGCAGACACCCAGACATCTGTCAGGAGCGAGTATTGACATTTATTGACTGTCTGCAGACAGAGGCTGCATCAGGAGCTCCAGGGGTGATCGACGATCAGCCAGCTGATCGTCGATCACCCCCAAAGAAAGGCCCAGGAATACCACATTACCTGCGCAGAACATTCTTCAAACCCTAGCCTGTGCCAGGGGCTTGAGCCTAAAACTTCCAGTCTTACCAGACACAACACATATCCATCAGCCAACAGAAACACGTACCACCATCAGGCAGGGGTTCCCTGGTCCAGGGTTCCCAACCAAAGCCATGCCCACCCCCTCCTGGGCCATTTGGAAATTCAGAGAATAGAGTCTGGGTTGTCAGAGTACCTGAGGGATGCGACTGGCCTTTAGAGAGTAAGCACCAGGGACGCCAAGGCTCCGGCAACGCAGGAGACAATACCGCGCTAAGAATTGTCCTGCCCAGAACGCCGACACCTACCATCCCTCAGACCTAATTCACAGCCTGATCTGTCTTGTCTCCCTTGAATAAACATCACGTGGTGCCCTGTAGGTGGGGTGGGAGGGGGGTTCAGTGGGGCAGCCATGGAGAAGCTGTTTCTTCAGGTGTGGTGCCAGTGGGCATGAGGAGCTGTGTGGTATAACGTCATAAGCGGGGGCCTCGGGGAGCCCTCGACGTTAGGTCCTGCCTGTGTGACCACGGTCAGCATCCCATCTGTACGTGTGGATAAGCACCTGCTCTTCCTTCATAGACTTGTTATGAGGGGTCAGTGAGATCATGTGTTTTCAAGACTGAGTTCAATAAGGATAGTGATGTTTACTATTTAAGAACTGTTAGCCCAAGAATCTAGATCTGAATTTGTCAGTAGCAGACACAGTGTGGTCAAGTGGAATGAAGATTGACTGAACTTTAGAAAATCTATCAAACCCCAGATCTACTTTTTTACCTGTAATGTCTTAGGCCAATCAGTTGACCTCTTCAGAGCTCCATCTTTTTGCACCTGAGAAAGTTCTGGAATGTTCCTAAAATTAGGAACCAAGAGTGATTTACCTGCTGTAAGGAGCAGTACAAAGTACCCACCACACATTTCATCTATGGAGAAGCATCTAAAGCTAGACTATCACACCCATAGGTCAGTGTTTTTTCCTTCACTTAGGATGACATCATTTCCTCCGTGATTAAAAGTAATCAGTGCAGGGCGCCTGGGTGGCTCAGTCGGTTAGGCGACTGCGTTCGGCTCAGGTCATGATCCTGGAGTCCCGGGATCGAGTCCCATATCGGGCTCCTTGCTCAGCAGGGAGTCTGCTTCTCCCTCTGACCCTCCCCCCTCTCATGTGCTCTCTCTCTCTCATTCTCTCTCTCAAATAAATAAATAAAATCTTTAAAAAAAAAAAGTAATCAGTGCAAAAACATACAGAAAGATGTTCAAGCTCACTAATAATAAATACAGAAAGATGTTCAAGCTCACTAATAATAAAAGATGCATATTAAAATATCAAGAGACCATTTTTCATATAACACATTGGCAAAGATTCAAAAGGCAGATCATGCTCAGTGTTGGTGAGGGAAACAGGCTTCTTATATATAAACACTGTGGGTAGAAATATTAATTGATACAATATTTCTGGAAGACAATATGGCAAGACATAACAAAAATTATATATACGTATGCATATATACACACACACACATATATATATAAAGGAAATAATTAGTACTTACAAAATACTGTACAAAATGTTTATTGCAGCATTCCCTCCAATGGATAAAAACTGGGGATAGTCTGAATGTTCTTTAACTGGAGATTGGTTAAATAAATAATGCCACACCCATTTATTAGAATATAGGCAGTCATTACAAAACATAAAATAGAGCTATATGCAGTCTCGTGGAAAGATGTTTAGATTAGATTACTAAGTGGTAAATAGCCAATTATTGGACAGTAGTAACTACAGTACATTCCCATCGTGGCAAAAAAAAAAGGGGGGCTGGCTTATAGCTATATTTCACAAGTCTGAAAGAAAACACACTAGATTCGTTGGTTACCTAAGAGAAACAGACTAGGCATTGGGGACAGAAGAGATTTTCAATTTATATCTGGAGGTGCATTATATTTAGAGGTACATTCTACCTAAATGCCAAGCGGTCAAGGGTTAAAATTCAGGCCAAACCCTACACATAATTTTATATTTCAACTTTATCCCAACTTTGATTAAGATTACAGTGAAACTTCGAGGGCTCACATGGAGTACAGAAAGCCTGTTTCTGGACAGTCAGCTTAGAGGGACATCTGCCACCCTGTCGCTGCCCGTTCATGTCACCGAGGAGATGGCCACTTTCAACCGAGGTAGGGCAGAAGCAAGATGCTTTGAAGGGAGTGTCTCACTTTTCTCTTTTTCTTCGATCTTCTCATATTCTCTATTATGTCTGCATCAAGGATCGTTGATCATAGATGCTGTACGTGATTTTGGTGTGTTTCTTCCTTTTGAAACGTTAAGGTGGTAAAGCGGCCGGCCTGTCTCTTATTCATCCTCACGAGATGTGCAGCCTTCGCAGATCAGGCTTTTTCTTGAAAGATTTGTGGCCTAAAGAGAAGTAAACATTTCCAAGTTAAAACTGTTCTGAAAGGTTGTTTTGTTTAATGTCATGAATGTTATTACAACAAAAAATTCTAAAAAATGAGACTTAATGACGATCTAATTATCTTCATCAACTGCTATCACAAATTACCATAGACTTAAACAGCAAACATTTCTTTCTCACGGTTCTGGAGGCTGGAAGTCCTAGAGCGGGTTGCCAGCAGATCCCAGGTCTTAGAAGCGCCCTCCTCCTGGTTTGCAGACAGCCCCTCTTGCAGTATCCTCACTCAGCACAAAGAGAGAGCCGGGTCCCTGGGCCCTACAAGGGGCACTCGTCCCAACATGGGGCCCCACCCTGGTGACCCTAAGAACCTCCCAGAGGCCTAACCTCTAAAACCACCACACTGGGGGTCAGGGTCTCCATGTATGAATTTGGGGGAAACACAAACATTCAGGTCATAGCACTAACCTACTTTTTAATCTTGTTATTTTTTACATTTTCATAAAATTGTTGGTTCCCAAAAAGGATATAAGGATATACTGGTTTTTTCCCAAAGTCGTCTAGCTAGTCTATTGTCTCCTACCCTGCACAGGAAGTATCAGCTCTTTCCCTATTTATTTAACTATTCGAAAGTTCATAAATTTGTGCATAAAATTAATACCTTCCAGTCTCGTGGTTACTGTAGCACTTCGTTTTTACAATTATAAATGCACATTTGTACTTCAACTGATAGATAACATTTCAACATATAAAGCGCAAAAGGGATTCCCACTCCAAGTTACATCTAGAGGGCTTGCCTCTCTTTCAAAGCAAATGTGCAGCTATTAATAAATGTGAATGCCACGCCTTGTTCATAGCACCGCTGTTGTTGTGATTAGATATGAAGCAATCCCACAACCGTCGATCACACACAGGTTTGGGGATGCCAGAAATGATGCTGGAGTTGGCATCAACTATCCGGCCCTCCAAAGGCCAAACCCAAAGCTGACGCCAAATATCAGATTTGGACCAAATACCAAGGCTGAAGTTGGCCTTGAGCGCATCTCAAACTTATTCTTATCTGCAACGTTTGATTTTCTTACAAGAAGCAAGTATTTGTTTTATGAATGAACAGGTATTTCTCTTAAAATCAACTAGTTCCCCATCCCTGAAAAAAAAAGTATGGGTAGGTAGCAATATTGGATTAGACCTCCCAATAGTTCCCAACCTTTTGAATTGGTTGTTGTTTGATTATTATTTGGTTGTGGATACAATCTTAGGGCTTGCAGTCTCCCCTGAGATCACCACCACTCAGAAGTTCCTCATGGGGGCAGCTCTCTGCCCATCACCACTGTCCCTCACCGCCCCCCTCCCCTGCGCAAAACTTCCTAGGACTTCTCTCACTGACATAGAGCCTAATCCTTAGGGCAACAGCATCTCCCAAAAGATGGCCCCACCCTACGTTTCCCAGGCCCCCCTTCCCTCGCAGACCATGCTCCCAGCACCCTGGACTCTCTTCCTCCTGCTGCCATCCCCTCAGCGCTGTCCCCGGTGAATTTGTACTTGTCCTTCAAGATCCTGGGTCAACATCACCCCGTCCATGAAGTCCTCTTCCTCCATGTTCCAGCAGAATCCGTCTGTCCTCGTGGCCAGCATGAATACAGTGCCCACCCCACTCATCTGCAGATTCCTGAAAACAGGGACCACATCATGGCCACCTTCAAGACCCAGCCTCCCGCACAGTTGTAGCAAATACATCCTTCCAGCAAACAAGGATCTCAGCAAATGTGGAGAGAAAGAATAAATGAATGAGCAGAGATAATTAATCCCAAATCTTTGTGTGAATTTTACACCCACCCCTTCATATCAATATGAATGTTCCGAATAGGTTGCCAAAGCCAGAGGTGGAAATCACTGGGCCATTGGTTTTCTTTTTTTTTTTTAGGTATTACCTTTTTTTTTTTTTTTTAATTTTATTTATTTATTTAACAGAGAGAGACAAAGCGAGAGAGGGAACACAAGCAGGGGGAGTGGGAGAGGGAGAAGCAGGCTTCCCGCTGAGCAGGGAGCCCGATGCGGGGCTCGATCCCAGGACCCTGGGATCATGACCTGAGCCGAAGGCAGACGCTTAACCATCTGAGCCACCCAGGCGCCCCTGGGCCATTGGTTTTCAAACCTTGTTCGCTGGAGACTGAGCGCTGCTGTGGGTGCCGGGAGAAGCAAAGTGCCCTCCTCACCCACTGTGCATAGAGCAGAACCTCTGGGCTCCTTACCTCCGGATTCCTGGTGACGGTGGTTGGCAAGGGGGGAAATGTACTGCTGCCAGAAAGAGGCTGAGAACCACTCTTTGGTGACCAGGCCTGATCTGAGAAGTTCACCTATAACGCAAGAATGTCATTGAAATAAGAGGTATTGGCTTGAGAGTGAAATTGGAGTTTCCTCTGAAACCAACTGTGTGTCCTTGGGCAACCTTCTGCCTCGGTCTCCCCACATATAAAGCAAGGCTACCAATGCCTGCCCGTGTGTGACTGTGAGTGGGGTAAGGGGGAAAAGACCAGGTGTTACAAATACAAAGCTTGTTTGGGGCCTGGGTGGCTCAGTCGGTTAAGCGTCTGTGACTTCGGCTCAGGTCATGATCTCAGGGTGGTGAGATAGAGCTCTGTGTCAGGGCTCTATGCTCAGCGGGGAGCCTGCTTCTCCCTCTGCCCCTCCCCCTGCTCATGCTCTCTCTCTCATATACATAAATAAAATCTTTTAAAAAAATATGAAGTTTGTAAAGGGCACTAACCTTAAGTTTACAGTGATGGGTTTAACTTCCGTATACCCTGGGTCATCTCTACTCAAACCAAGCCATAGAGCCATTCATTTCCAGCACCCGGCAGGGCTCCCTTGCATCCCTTCCCACTGTGTCTCCCCCAACCCCCCAACCCCCAGCCAAAAGGAAGGACTATTCTGACTTCTTTCCCCACAGATCAGTTTTGCCTCTTTGTAAACCTCACATAAGTTGATCCTACGGCATGCATTCTTTAGAGGCTGTCTCCTTTAACTTAACATAATATCTGGAGTTTAGCCCATGCACTTGTACGTTTCCTTTAGTTTCTTGAAACAGCCAAATAGAACATCAAAGAAGAAAAGAACTGGGAAAGCATAAAACACAAAAATAGGCAAGGCGTAGTATCAGTAGCTGAGTCTCAGGCCGTCTGTGACTGGAAGCTTCCCGAGAGTGAAAATGATGTCCTGTTCCTTTTTTAGTATTTCCAGCCCTCAAAATTAGGCCTGGCTCATAACTGGGGCCAGACACATTTTGCTTGACTTGAAAATTCTTATGACTTTGTCGACCATCTAGCCTTTTCGTCGCCGTGGTTTTTTTTACCCACAGCCCAGTTGCACCCCCAGCTCCCCAGCGCAGTCCCACCGTGCTGGACCCTGCCCTTTGTCTCTCCTCCCATGGGCTGTGTGAGGAAGGTGTCCCTGTTTTCGGCCGGGCTGCTTCGCTCTCCAGACACTGGCATGACTCACCCAGTGGAGAGAGGGAGCGAGCAGGGAGTGGGGGTAAGCGGCACAAGGTCCTAGACAGAGAAGTCTCTCCGGAGAGGCTCCCTGGCCAGGACTGGGGAAAGAGCTGGAAGCTGCAAGCCCACATGCAGTGTTCAGGGGGGCCACGGTGCCCCCCTGGTCTCCCTCTGAGGCCCACGACCTTCCCCCCTCCGTGGGCTCCACGGCCAAGTTTAGAGCTCACCGCAGCTGCTGGGGCACACTGTCACTCCAGCTGTTACTGAGCAATGGATTCCTGTTGCCAAGATATGGATTTGGTTTTAATAACAGTTAGTGCAAACACTGTAAATTTACTGCTGCGAGAGAGAGTTTTTGAAAACGTCCACTCTGGCTATAATTTTTCAGCCGAGCCAGCTGTTTGTGCTCAGCTCATACCTGACATGGTGCTTTGAAATAGCAATCATTGTATTTATAAGAAGGCAAGGACTCATAAATATGTCACAAGTGGAATATACAACGCCATATTTCACCATTCTCTATTTTAAAATTGTGAGTTATGGCTGCAGAAATGCACACCCATTAAAGGTGATATGATGTATTTTCTGCCCTGTTCAGGAGTCCATCCATCATCGAGACAATAAAGAAAACCGCACTTACTTTTTTCCTGTCGTCTGTAATTTATGATCCCCAAAAAGCTGTAACCTTTTGGCAGGCTTTGCAGAAACCACTGCACTGTTAGCAACTAAATAACCTTTTATAAGGTTTTAAATGTGTTGCTACAGTCTCAATGCACTTGCTGTATTGATCCAGAAGATCTTGGGGGAAAAAAAAAAGAAGGAAAGGTAGGGGAGGAATGGAAGATGATCTATAACAAGATCGATAACGGCATATAGATTGTTGAAAGATGCTTCTAATGATTTTTGCCAGCCATCATCCTTCAGCACGCCACGCCCTATCTCTTAGGCTTTAGTCTGGGCTGGAATTGATTGACCTTGCTTTCCTGCTGCCTCCTCCCTCCCTCCCTTCTGTCGAGCAGCCAGACAGGGAGAAACAGAATGTATTGGCCACCACAGGCTATTTGCAGGAAAGCTCTGAGGATCACAGAGCTGGAAGGGGCTGGCAAGACTACTTCAGTATCCAGATAAGGAAACTGAGGCCCAGGAAGTGTCTGTGACTTGCCCAAGGTCAAAAGGCAATTTAGGAGCAAGAGCTCAGACTCGGATTCCTGGTTTTCAGTATACCCTGTTCCCCAGTCAACCATTGGCCATCTCATGTTTGCCTCACAGGAAGAGGGCATGCACGGAGCAGGTGGATGCTTTTCTGATGAGTTTGGTAGTCCCAATAAATCTGCCTTGCAGTGAGGCGTAGTGGGAAGATGACAAGCTCGGGAATCAGATAAAACCAGGCTGAATCTAGATTCCCCACCCCTCCCACTCCTGTGGGCAGTAACTAACCTGTCTGGATCTCTGCTACTCCACTTGTAAGATGCCAATCACAGTCTACCTTGTAAGGTGGTGGAGAAGATTAGATGTGGTGTCGGGGTGACATCGAGCTCAAAGCAATTGGCTGCCATTCTGCCCCATCACTAGCGTTTTCTGGATTCTTTTTCCTTCCCCTTTGCTCCCCCCTTATCCTCCAGGACAGTAGCAACGGAAACTTCCAGGCAAGAGCCAGCTATGGAGGAAAGTGGACCAGTCTTTCCAACCAAAAACTCTTTGGTTTGGAGGCATTTCCTTGCTCATCACAGATGAAGGCAGCTAAGGTGAAAACGATTTTTTCCCTCTCTCTATGCATAAGCTGAGCCAAGCCCTGGGAAGTATGGAGACCAGGTCTAGGCAATTCCCTTTGGAGGAGCCCTCAGGAGGCCATGGGTAATTGAGCTTTTAACACTATATTCTTGGTAGGGAAAATTTGCAGGTAAAAAAAAAAAAACCATTCTTGTGAAGCAACCAGACTATGGGGCAATGCATATATCTCCTCCAGGACAGCCCTGCGTTCTTGAACTCAGTGCTCCTAGCCCTGGGGACATGCTGCTTTGGAGCAGGAGTTGACAAGTTATGACCTGCAGGATAAATCTGGCCACAGCCTGTGTTTGTAAATAAAGTTTCATTGGCACGTAGCCACGCCCATTCGATTATATATTGTCAAAGGCTGCTTTCAGCTACACCTGCCCAGGTGAGTCTTTCCGTCAGAGACCGAGAGGCACGCCAAGCCTAACATCATTACTAACTAGCCCTTTCTGAAAAAAAGTTACAAACCCCTTATCTAGAGTCCACCCAACAAGGCTGTGTGCCAGAGGGGGCTTCCCAGTAGAAGGCAATCAATAATTATGATCTGTATGGCAACTTATAGTTTACAAAATCTTTCACAAACATGATCTTGGGTAAATCACCCAACAATCCTGTGAGATGGAGATTCTGATGATTTTCCCAATGGTACAGAGGAGCATCCTGAGACTCAGAGAAGCAAAATAATTTGCCCAGTTCATACAAACTGCCAGAGGCAGAGCTGGGAACTGAGCCCAGGCTGGATGGACCTAAGAGGCCAAGCTTCTCCACCATCCCACCCTGAAATGGGAAACCCATGCCCCTCCCGTGCAGCCCCCCCCCCCCCCCCCCGTGCTACAGTTCACCAGCCAGTCACCTGGGAAGGTCACTCAGCCCCTCTGGACCTTCTCTTTCTCATATCCAGAATAAGGAATCACTAAAATACTCATTTGGAAAGATGCTAAGGGACTTTCCAATAACACAGGCACTTTGTGAAACATTTCCTAGGGCAAAAACACTATTTCCTTCACCCAATCTAACTCCTGTTCCACCCACAGACAGACCATAGGAGAAGATAGTGAGGCAGGTCTGAGGTGGGAAGGAGGGGGGAGAAGGAGCCCACTATACAGACCAGCCTTCCTAAAGCCTGCTGAGTGCCCCTGGATCCCACGCGCCACATCAGGGGCAGTAACTGCAGGCCCAGAGAGGCTGCCGAGCACATGCAAGACTCCTCCCTGGCTCCTGACCATTTGGCCTCCAGAGAAAGAGCAGTGTGCAAGGCCCCCAAAGCCCCGGCTGCCTAGTGCGGGGGCGTGGGGGTGTGGGGTTGGGGGGGCAGGTGTTGCCCCTCACACCTGGTGGGAGTGTGGGTCAAGAGCAGGATAACAGAGCTAAGAGCAGTCACCCCTCTGCCACAGGTCCCGCCATCTGTGTCAAAGTCTCTCTCGCTCTCTTCCTGCGCTCTCCCAGAGCACCCCCAAATCATTATTAACATTATAAATAAAAACGAAAGGCAAGTTATTAAATGTAAAATATGCAGAGTTCCTCCCAGAACTCGCCAGGCAGTTCATAAACGCGACGGCTTAATTTTGCTGCTGATCCAGGCATCTGATGAAACATCTCCAGCTCCTGGGCTAATTGAAGCTGTTAACGAAGTAGAGGAGAGAGAAGACTGTGGGCGGCTTCTGTCCTGCCTGCTGGGGATCAGAAGGGCGGCCTTGGGCCCAGATGGAGCCCGCAGTCTCCAGCGTGTCGCTTCGGCTACCCACACCAGGGGCCTAGGAACTCCCAAAAAGGGAGCCCCTTCGCTGCATTGACACCTCCACTCCTCAGCTGAGCCCTCAGAACGTCCACCTGGAGCCCGCTTGAAGAACCAAGAGGAGTTCCTCCTTCTTACCTGGAGAAAAGTATTTTCAAATAAGATCTAGATAAGGTTGATTTTTAGGACAACCCAGTGATTCTGGCCCTAGGATCCTTGTCCTCAAAACCCAGGCTGAGTGGAAATGACCCAAACCTCCATCAACAGATAAATGGTGAATAAATTGTGGCATCTCCATACAATCCATACAATGGAATATTATTCTGGCATAACAAGGAATAAAGTACTGACACATTACCACAACATGGATAATCCTTTGAAATCCTTGTGCTAAATGAAAGAAGCCAGACACAAAGTCACATATTGTGTGATTCCATGTATAAGAAATATCCAGAATAAGTACATCCCTAGAGACAGAAAGGAGATTAGTGGTGCCAGGGGCTGGTGAAGGGGAGAACAGAGAGCGACTGTTTAGAGCAGGTTTTATATCCATGAAATTGGCTCCTCTTCATGGGTTTCAGATTTTTCAATCCAGAAACCCATTTGACACCTAGCTCCATGATCCTGGCTCCCTGTATGGAAAGGGGTGACCAGTAGGCCTCCAGCTTCTACCTCTTCAACCTATCCAAGCATAAAAAACAACAGCCAGCCTTTTGTCCCACGTAGGGCAGGAGCAAGGGAGCCTACGGGAGAGAGAGCTCAGTATAGCAGAGAGAACTAAGAGTCTCAAGTCAAAAGAACTTCACTGCAGTCCTGGTTCTACCATGGTTGAGCTGTAAGATCTTGAACAAGTCCCTCAGATTCTCTGATCGTCAGCTTCCTCCTCTAGAAAACAGGGCTGTGACGGCCTTGCCTTCTTCACGGATTTGTTGAGATACTTCGTATTATTATCGGTAACTCTTTAAAACCCAGTGCACTGGGACACCGAGGTGGGACAATCGATTAAGCAGCCGACTCTTGGTTTCGACTCAGGTCATGATCTCAGGGTCGTGAGATGGAGCCCCGTGTTGGGCTTGCACTCAGCACAGCGTCTGCTTCAGATTCTCTCTCCCTCTCTCTCTGCCCCTCTCACTTGTACTCTCTCTCTCTCTCAAACAAATAAAATTTTTGTTTAAAAGCCCAGTGTACTTACAAACAAGTATATATTAAACAACTACCAAACTGCTAGCAGTTGGGCCAAGTAAGGGGAAGCCAGTTGGGTGGGGACTAGATGGGGTAGAGAACAGGGGTAAGAAGGACTGCCCTCCATATAGGAACGCAAAACCAACACAAATGACACCATTGGAAAGCAAAGAACAGTGATATACAGTCAGTGGGGGTGCATTCCTGAAGGAAACATTGAGAGCCCAGAGTCCTGGGTTCTAGGCATGCTCTGCTCCCACCCCTATGGGCTACTTGAGAACCACTTCAGTATGTTGGTTTTAGTTTCCTCTTTTCTCAGATGAGAGAGTCAGTCCTCAAAGATTTACCTTTCAAGTACTGATACTAAGCAAAATTAAAAGACAAAAGACAAACAGGAAATACATTTTTAATACCTATGTCAGAAGACAGATGTGCTTAATATGTAAAGGGGCTTTATAAAATCAATAGGAAAAAGATGAATACCCCAAAAGGAAAAAAGCAAGTAAATAACACACGACTTTGTACAAAGATTTTCCTGCTAATTATAATAAAGAGAAATTGAAAACAGTCTAAAGCCAAAGCAATAAGAATAGTTTTCATTTTAATCAGGCACAGTCATATTGCATAGTTACTGATAATCATATTTTTCATAATATTTCATGATAAAGTGTTCATAATAAAAGAAAAAAGAATGAAACTTTCAGGATGCCAGTTTTATGTTTTGTCTTTCCAAAAAAAAAAAAAAAAAGACAGTTACAGAGAGATGATAAAGAGTCTGGAAGAACATACACCAAAAGGTTAACAGTAGTTATCTCTGAGTGTAGGTTAATAATTTTATTTCTCCTTTATATTTTTATGTTTTTCTGAATTTCTATAATGAGCACATTATTTTCTAATTTAGAAAAAATACGCTTAATCTATGGTGCAACAGAATAGCAAATTCAGGGTTTTACATTCAGCTCCATTAAAATTTTATTCTAGCACCAAAGTGATAAAACCTTCACTAAAATAAATTTTCAAAGGTTATTAAAAACGGCCTTTATTATTCTGCAACTGTTTCTCTGTAACAGCATCTATCTCACTTAACCGCTGATTAACCTGCCTCTATTCTCAGCTATTCATAAAATTTCTTGAGGACAGAAATCTAGTCAAATTTATTCATAGCACCAAATACTATATTAGGTGCTCAATAAATGTTTGTTGAATAAATGATAAGAATGCTGAGATCATTGGTCTGGAAGAAATCGGGCAAGAGGCAATAGAAAGTGAGGTGGGCCATGGGGTGCCTGGGTGGCTCAGTCGGTTAAGCATCTGACTCTTGGTTTCAGCTCAGGTCAGGATCTCAGGATGGTGAGATCAAGCCCCACACCAGCCTCCATGCTCAGCAAGAAGTCTGCTTGAGATTCTCTCTCCCTCTTCCCCTCCCCCCAACTCACGCTCTCTCTTTTTCTCTAAAATAAATAAATGAATCTCTTTTTTTAAAGATTTTTTTTATTTATTTGACAGACAGAGACACAGTGAGAGCGGGAATACAAGCAGGGGGAGTGGGAGAGGGAGAAGCAGGCTTCCTGCCCAGCAGGGAGCCCGATGTGGGGCTCGATCCCAGGACCCTGGGACCATGACCCGAGCCGAAGGCAGACGCTTAACGACTGAGCCACCCAGGCGCCCCTAAATGAATCTTTAAAAAGGAAAAAAAAAAAAGGTGAGGTGGGCCTTGAAGAATGGAAGCAGCGGAATATTTATAAATTCATCCATCTATTCGGTGAGCCCGGTGGGCCCTAAGCACTGTGCTGGATCCTGAGGCTGCTGAGTTAAATAGGACCCAGAGCCTCACAGGGAGGAACTCACAGCTCAGGGATAGAGGCAGCTGCATGAAAAAATGATGGGAATAAAAATAATAAAGTTAGACCATGATGCACAAAGGAAGAAGCTGTCCGTGCTGTTGGTGCTCAAGAGCAGGAAGAGAAGCAGGCGAGAAGAGACAAGGCCATGAGGACAGTGTTCAAGGGACAGGGAGAGGGAGGGCAGCAATCAAAACCAAAGCTGGGACAGGGAGAGAGGGGCAGGCGTGGGCGACAGTGCACCCCTTAACTCCACATCCTTCCCTGTCACCCATGCCCACACAAAGTTCACGGGTGGGGAGCCAAGGACTAGAAGTGTGCACACCTTCACTTCTGCATGGAAGGCAAACCTGAGTTGGTGTCCCAGCGACTGAGCCCAGCGAGCTCTCCCTGTGACCAGCTTGGCAGGAATCCTTTTCCCCCACATGCTGGTCTGGGCGTATGTGGAAAATGATTTTAACTTTGAGAAAGGGTGGTCCTTAAACTGGGGAGCCCATAACCATGCTATCCGCATCACCACGCCATCACCTCATGGTGAGAGAAAGACAGAAGGAGGATCTTCCTTTCGTGGTTGGCTCTCTGATTCTAAATGGGTTTACCCTACAAGGTGAGCTGGAGGAACTTCTCCCATACAGCCCTGAGAGCACACCCAGTCTCCTGCACACCAGGAAGGGGGTTTCCTCCATCCAGGAAATGCCTACCTCAGGGTCTGCTCCCAGGCTGTGAGCTGGAATGCATGGTTGGAACACAGGCAAATGTAAATTAATGTAGTCTTCAAGCTGGGCTTCTCAGCAAGGTAACAAAATGTTGACATCAGCCTGAAAGTCAAATTGGGCTTTGCATTATGTGGTGCGACCTGAGGTGTTGACACCCTGGCCGTCTGCCTTCCGTGCTTCAGGAAAACATGTGATTGGGAACAGAGCTCATGACTTCAGCTGCTTCCCAGAACACCCCTAGACAGCGAAGAATCCTCGGTGAGCAAATCTGTGATGTTGCTTCAGCCTCTTCCAGGAAATGTGCATGATGATGCATTTAGTCATTCTTCCCACCATCACTGAATATCTACTATGTGTCTGATACTGTGATAGGTAATGGGGGGCAGCAGGTGACCTCCAGAGGTGGAGCAGATAGAGACCCAGCCTATGAAACCTTCCCAGGACCATGGTGGTCTCTAGCTACCGCCCCAGAGCTCTCCTCCCTTCCCTGGTCAAGTTGGTTTTACCAGGTGTCCTCCCTGCTCTGCCTCCCAATCACCCCTCAGCCCACCACCAGCTGCCTCTACCCACACCTGTCCATGGAAACTTCTCCCCTGGAGGACACCAGAATCTCCTCACTGTCACACCCACAGATGGGACTCATTCCTCAGGTTACCTGACCTTCTCTGAATGTTTGAGGTTTCATTTTTGAAATTCTTCCCTTTCTTGTCCCTACTCCCTTATGGTTTTCCTACAACCTTCCTGACGTACTTCTCCTTAAGCCCCCAAAGGCCTCCCCATGTCCTACAACTGTAGAACCCACGCTTGCTGGTAGGAAAACCTCTTGTGATCCAGCTGCTGCCAGCTTCATCAGACTCCTCTCCACCTCACTCGCCCCTTCTCCCCATACCCGATGTTACAGCAGCCCCAAACCACGCAGGATACCCCTCCCAATGCCATGCTCCCTCCTCCTCCCCTGGAATACCTTTTTCTTCCCCACCTGGCGATCTACCTGGTGAACCTGGGCCGTTACTCAAAACCTAACCATCTGCCACTTCCTTGGTGAGGTCTTCCCTGACCAGCCCCCGCCCCCCTGGGTTCCAGAAAGAGTCCACTACCCTTCCTCTGGACCACCTCTGCCCCCTGCACTCATTTCCACTGTCATGCTTATCCCATTGTATTGTCACTGTTTCTGTGTCTGTCTCACCCACCAGGTTCCAAACCTCCTCAGGGTAGAGATGATAACCCACTCCTCTCTGTATCTCCAGCTCCTGGCACACTGTCTAGTCCTCAATTGAATTTTGAAAAATACTTATGGAGCAACTTTATGGAGCTTTTTGCATAGGGAAAAGATGCCATTAGCACTGATTTCTGAAGAATTTAGATTTTAGACACAAAAGACATGGGGGATCCAAGGGCCGTAGCAGGAGGAAGAAGCCAGGAGAAAAGCCCAGAGGCCAGAGGTCCTGCGAAGAGATGGGAGTGTGGGCCGGTCAGTGTCTCCCCAGCATGGAGGGCGCAAAGGTGTACATGGGGAACCAGAGGAGAGCCCTTGTTTCCGGGCTCCTCAGCCCCTACCCAGCTGAGGGGGCACCCCATTCCTCAGGAAGGTCGGCACTTCCCCAACAACTTCCCTCTCATCCCACAACCAGACTCTGATCTTCTCCCATGAATTCACTCCCTCCCCTGCACTGCAAGCCCCTGGATGGGGCTTGGCATTTGGTGCCTGGCTGGTCAGACAAGACTTACCCACAGGAAATAATGAGAGAACAAACCAAGACAACACACAGGGTAAGATCTAACTGGAATATCACTGAGTGCCAAATGCATCCGTTAAGCGATAACGGCAATGGGAGACTGACGAAAGGCGTCCTTGCTGGCTGCACTTTCAGGGAATGTTTATGGAGTTGCTGGGACACCAGCTGTTCTCTGAAGGAGAACGCTTCAGAAATAGATGGAAAGCGTCCAAGCAGGGGGTTCACCTGGACCAAGGCGCAGAGGAGGAAGTGGCTCAGCACCATGGGCCCTTCAGGTGCATAGGTAGTGGAGTGTGGTTTCCTCAGCCAGGAAAGTCTGTCCAAAGGCTTCCCCTTGTTGAAGGGGGGCTACTGGAGCTCTCCCAGCTTCTCCCTGGAAGAAATGGTGTGAGGCTCTTGCCAAACCCACTTAGAACTCTTGCTGTTGGCAATTTCTCAAGGTGATGAGGAAAACCTGAAATAAGAACATTTACCTTCCATGGAGCCTCTTGGGCAAAATTTGGACTGTGGGGACAGCATCTCTTTTGAGCTGCGGGCAGCCACCTCTGAGAGGCTAATCCACTTGGAGCACGTTGCTCTGTTTTAGAGCTGAAAGCACCGCAGTCAGAAAGAGGCCTGATCACTAGGCACTCAGGTGGCCCTTCCAGTCACTGTTTGGATGCCAAAATAGGAAACAAATGAGAAGACTCACCAGGGCATGTCTAAGGACGACTCAGGGTACTTTTGGTCCTGTGTCTCAACCTATTTGGACAGGACAAAGGGGGACCCTAAGGTCCCAGAAAAAAAGTAGGATCACCCAGGAAGTGAGTTAGTTGGTGAGCAAGGAGTCCATCCCAAGCCCTAAAATATTTGAGCAGAAGTGGCGAAGGTGGGTTACAGATTTCTTTGGCATGGCGGTCACAGTTCCGTGCACAAGATGGAAGGCTGAATTTTGGTCGAGTTACACCAAAGAGCTCATATTTTGTCTTCATTTCTATTTTCTATCTTGACGAAAATTGTGTTTGTTCATTTGGTTTTTTACCCTGCCACAAGATAAATAGAACCATGACTTATGTTTCACAACTTGCAATGATTTTATGTGCATTTGAGAGTTGGGGCATGTGTCCTGCTGCTGTGATTTTTTTCCCATCTGGAAAGATGGAGGGGGGTTGTGTTCATGTTCCCCGCCATTGTGGCACTCCAATGTCATGTCTATGCCACGCTCATTCTCCCACCTATCTCCCAGCCCACTAAAGGGCGTAAATCATAGAGGCTAAGCACCATTTTCACATCAGTCCCTGTCTACCCCCTTGGGGCAGGAACTATTAAGAAATAAAACCAGCTGTGCTCAAGAGCCCCAATGTATGGAGGAATGGACCCTCTTGCCTTAGCCACACCAACACGTCCTTTTTCAAACCTCCTTGAAAAGGTAAAACCCTGAGCTCTGACAAGAGGCCAGATGACCGGAGACTTGAAGAAGGGCTTTTCAAAAGTGACATGGGAAGTGGGGCGGGGGTGGGGGGGGGGTAGTGGAAGAGAAATGTAAGAGCCCAGTGCATAATGTTATGTTTTAAACCACATGCCTTTTTCCAGACTGGGTTATTAAATTAATTCAGAACTTATGCTCACACTTAAAAGATTTCTGTCATATTTTATGAACACGATGATCTCAGAGTAATTTGCACTGGAAATGTGTCATATTAAATCAGGGGCACTAATAAACTTTATTACTGAAACTCCACATGGATCAGACGTGGCAGATAAACCATCCTACTTTTGCACTCATATTCATGTCATTGAAATATGGCTCTTCCTATGGGAAAACATAAATAAACTTGCTAATATTCCCTCTGCCCCACCATAAATGTATCCATCCAACCCAGAGGTGTCACTTGCCCGTCCTGCCCTCCACACAGGAGCTTGTTCTAAGAGTGGGACAGATTGACCCAGGCAGAGATATTTCTTTGGGATTTTAAAACACTTTGACTTCCGTGACTTTATCACCTTCCATTCACACTGGCATGGCCCTTATGCTGGACTGTGTATAACTGCTAAGAATTGTTTTACAGGTACCAGTGTGGCATAAAAAGTACCGAGTGGCGAGTTACAACACCTGAGTTCTTCTGGTTCTGCTACCAGCCAGCTCTGTGATCTGAGCACAAGTCAGACAGGGTGGTATAACAAGGAGCCCGTAGGCACTGGGATCAGAGGTTTATTTCCATTTAACAGAGGTTTTTTGAAAGCCTAACATGGTCCAGGCCAAGTACAAGGCACTAGAGATGCAAGAATGAATAGGAATTCAGCTAGAATCCCAACAGGATTACTTGAGAAACTAAATTAAATTATCATAAAGTATGTACAGATTTGTACAATTCCATAGAAATACTTGGTGCCTTTTTTAAAAAAATTTATATAAAAAAATTAATGTCTGAAAATAGCCAAGTAAATTCAGAAGGGTGGGAGAAACCTTGCCTCACCAGATATTAAATACAAATCCAAAATGTTCCAAATGATGTGGTGTATGCAAACTTCCAACCAACAAACCCATGGATATGAGAACCAAGGTGGAAAAAGAGAAGAATTGGAAGTCTGTATAAGGAGTACCTGGACTTCCCAGCAGTCCTCACCAGCACAAGCAGTCAAGCATCTAGTTTCCTGACTATGCAAGGAAACTGGGAGTCTTTTCTCTGAAAAAAAAAAAAAAATTAACCAAAGAGGTCTGATGAACCCAAAGGACAGGAGCTAGGGACAGAGTAAAAATAGGGAAATTCAGTGAAGGTCTACTCTTTACCTGGTGAGGCATAAGACCTTCTACCCTTTCCTGCTGTGTTTCTAGAAGGTAAACAGCCAAGTACACCCTGATACACACCAACAGAACTCTGAAGCAGGAGACTGGATGGCACTTCTCTAGTAGGGAAAAAAAGACCCCCCACATGCTGACACCGGAGGGATGTAGTGCAAAGGGTCACTGCAACCTGATCTGCACCCTCCCCAGGGAAGCCCCTCCCCCTCTGCACAAACAGCATCCACTTAAGTGTGAACAGAGAGCCAAGGATCATCAGACCCTTAAGGAAATCCTTCTCATAGAAGATACAATCAAACACAAACATGAGAAAAAGAATTTCGAAGAAAAGTAGACCAAACAATAATATCCTCAAGAGAGAAGATGATTTTTCAACCATAAAGCAAAAGTAAAATGCTATTCAAAAGGCCCAACTTGAAAATAAGAAAGAACTCTCAGAAATTAAAATTGAGAACCAAAATAACACTATTCAAAAGGTCTAAAATTAAAAGTTAAGGAAATCTCCTATAAATTAAAACTAAATGACAAAAGAGTAGAAAATAGAGATAGAAAACATATGAAAATCTGGTGTAAACCCAAAGAATGAAAAACCAAATAATAAGAATCTTTAATAAAGATAGAAGAGAAACATTCATAGCAAGAAAAATATTCGTGGAAAAACTAAATAAAATTTCCCAGAACCAAAGGATGGATACTCTGAGTGATTAGCATAGTGAATGGAGGGTAAAAAAAGATCCACATCAAGGAACATCATTGTGAAATTTCAGAACTTTCAAGATAAAGAGATAATCCATAAAAATCCCATGGATCAAGGTGGGAAATGAAGGGAGCAAGTACATATAAAGAAATGGGAATCAGAATGGGTCAGACTTCTCAAAAGAAATTTTAGATGTCAAACGATAGTGGACCAAGGCCTTAAAAGTTACAAGGGCAACAAAAATATCAGTTGTACCTCCATACACTAACAATGAACAATCCAAATAAGAAACTAAGAAAACAATTTTATTTACAATAACATTAAAAAGAGTAAAATACTCAGGAACAAATTTAACCAAGGAGGCAAAGGACTTGTATACTGAAAACTACAAAACATGCCTAAAAGAAATTAAAGAAGATACAGGGCTGGCTGGCTCAGTCAGTAGAGCATGCAACCCTTTATCTCAGGGTTGTGAGTTCAAGCCCCATGTTGAGTGCAGAGATTACTTTAAAAAAAATAAATAAAATAAAAATATTTTTTAATTGAAAACAAGAAGAAGACACAAAAATGGAAAGACATCCCTATTCATGGACTAGAAGACATAATAATGGTAAGATGACAATACTGCTCAAAGTGTTCTATAAATTCAGCACAATCTCTATCAAAATCCTAACAATGTTTTTGCAGAAATAGAAAAATCTATCCTAAAATTCATATGGCATCTTAGGGCACCCCAAATAACCAAAACAATTTTGAAAAAGAAGAACAGTGTTAGAGGAGGTCTCACACATTCTGATTTCAGCACATACTACAAATCTATGGTAATCAAAACAGTGTGGCACCAACATAAAGATAGACATCTAGACCAATAGAACAGAATGCAGAGCTCAGAAACAAACCCTAACATATTGGTCAGTGATCTTTGATGAAGATGCCAAAACTATTCAACAGTCCAACAAATGTTGTTGGGAAAACTGGATATCCACATGCAAATTAATGAAGTTAGACACTTACCTTATGCCATATACAAAAATTAACAGATCAACAACATAAACAAAAGAGGTAAATCTATAAAACTCTTAGGAGAAAACATAGAGGGAAATCTTCATGACATTGGATTTGGCAATGTTTCCTTGGCTATGGTACCAAAAACATAGGCAACAAAAGAAAAAATAGGTAAGTTTAATTCATCAGAATTAACTTTTGTGCATCAATAGACACTAACAACAGAGTGAAAAGAGAATCTACAGAATGGGAGGGGCGCCTGGGTGGCTCAGACGGTTAAGCGCCTGCCTTCAGCTCAGGTCGTGATCCCAGGGTCCTGGGATCAAGCCCCACATGGGGTTCTCTACTGAGCGGGGAGCCTGCTTCTCCCTCTCCCTCTGCCTGCTGCTTCCCCTGCTTGTACACTCTCTCTCTCTGTCAAAAATAAATAAAATCTTTAAAAAAAAGAGAGAGAGAGAACCTACAGAATGGGAGAAAATATTAGCAAATCATATATTTGATAAGAGATTGATATTCAGAATATATATAAAGAGCTCCTACAACTCAACAACAAACCCAATTCAAAACTACACAAAGGACTTGAATAGACATTTCTCCAAAGCAGATCTACAAATGGTCAATAAGCACATGAAACATCACCAATCAGCAAATCAAACACAATGAGATACCACTCTAAACCCATTTGATGGCTATTATAAAATAGAAGTTTTTTTAAAAAACAGAAAATAGCAAGTGTTGGCACGGACAGAGGGAAATTGGAACCTCTGTGCCTTGCTGGTGGGAATGTAAAATGGTACACTTTTTCCTCAAAAAAATTAAACACATAATTACAATGTGATCCAGCAATTCCACTTCTAGGTATATGCCCAAAACAAGTGAAAGCAGGGACTCGAACAGACATTTGTACACTCATGTTCATAGCAGCATTATTTGCTATCGCCATTAATGCTATAGCCAGCATTATTTGCTGAAAGCAGAAGAAAGCCAACCATCCATCAACAAATGAATGGATAAACAAAGTGTAGTATAGCCACACAATGGAATAGTTTTATTCAGCAATAAAAAAGAACAAACTACTGGGTATTTACCCCAAAGATTCAAATGTAGTGATCCGAAAGGCACATGCACCCCAATGTTTGTAGCAGCAATGTCCACAATAGCCAAACTATGGAAAGAGCCTAGATGCCCATCAACAGATGAATGAATAAAGAAGATGTGGTGTACATATATACAGTGGAACATTATGCAGCCATCAAAAAATGAAATCTTGCCCTTTGCAACGACGTGGATGGAACTAGAGGGTATTATGCTAAGCGAAATAAGTCATTCAGAGAAAGACAAGTATCATATGACCTCACTGATATGAGGAATTTGAGAAACAAGACAGAGGATCATAGGGGAAGGGAGGGAAAAATGAAACAAGATGAAACCAGAGGGGGAGACAAACCGTAAGAGACTCGATCTCAGGAAACAAATTGAGGGTTGCTGGAGTGGTGGGGGGTGGGAAGGATGGGGTGGCTGTGTGATGGACATTGGGGAGGGTATGTATTATGATGCGCGCTGTGAATTGTGTAAGACTGATGAATCACAGACCTGTACCCCTGAAACAAATAATACATTATATGTTAATTAAAAATTTTTTAAAAAAATAAGACAATATGGGTGAATCTCAAAAACATTATGGAACAATACGGGTGAATCTCAAAAACATTAGGCTAAATTAAAGAAGCCAGGCATAAAAGAGTAAATGTTATATGATCTCATTTACATGAGATCTTTATTTCTAAAGAGGGAAAATCTGTAGAAACAAAGTAGATCAGTGGTTGACTGGGGCTACAGGCGGCTGTGGAGGCTGACTTTAAATGGGCACTCATTCATTACTCATTACTGAACTCATTCAACTGTACATTTAAAATGGATGAATTATGGGGCGCCTGGGTGGCTCAGTTGGTTAAGCGACTGCCTTCGGCTCAGGTCATGATCCTGGAGTCCCGGGATCGAGTCCCGCATCGGGCTCCCTGCTCGGCGGGGAGTCTGCTTCTCCCTCTGACCCTCCCCCCTCTCGTGCTCTCTCTCTCTATCTCATTCTCTCTCTCAAATAAATGAATAAAATCTTAAAAATATATATATATATAAAAAAATAATAAAAAAATAAAATAAATAAAATGGATGAATTTTATAGTATGTAAATTGTGCCTCAATAAATCTGTTTTTTTTTTAAGTGTTATTCTTCCCAACACCTACTGTACTTCCCAAAAAGCTTTGTTCACTTTGTTCTGAAATTCTGAAAGTGAGCAGGGAGGGGTTGCAAGGGTGAGGGAGGCAAAATGAAAAAGATTAAATCATCCCCTCTAGTACCTAATGATACCCAGAAGGAAAAACTGCAGGCTTTGGGGGCTCCCATGTCATGAGGCGTCAAGAAGACATATGGTGGAGCCAGAGCTCCTCGTCGTACAATGGGAACATGAAAGGCAACAGTGCCTTGCGAAACTCAGGTGCTATTTCTCAAGCTCCCCTTGCGGCATCAGAACACTGGCGCAAAGTGAAGTCTGCCCCAGGAAGAGGGATAGGTCTTCTCCTCACTCTCCCATTGCCAACTTGCAACTTGAAGAAAGAAGAGAGGAGTCTCTGTCATAAAGTAATAAGAGTGAAAGAGGGGAGCCAAATGTGTATGTGTGTAAATGTGTGTGTGTGTGCCTGAGCATACAGCTAAACCCATCTACACAGACTCGTGTGTGTATGTGACATAAAATACAAAGCTGCATCACAATTACATTACATATTTTTAATTATAGGGGAATGCAAAGATGGCAATGCACTCAAATGCTATTCTAAGTTGTTAATTTTTAACTAGGAAGTTAATGTTACTAAAAAAAAAAACTACCCTTTTTACTTGGTCCACATGCAAATTCACGATTTTATGTAATGAAATTAATGCTAATACAAATAAGATTTTTACAGAGTCTAAAATGTTAGTTTCAAAATTACCACTGTTAATGAAAGAACGGACATACTGGAAAACAAGGAAACAAATGATAAACACAGTCAGTGGGTTAAAACAAAAACTTTCACCAGCTTCATGAGTCTGGAAATCCACGTTCTCTAACACAACCAGAGGCTGTGGTTGCTATTGTCGCTGTTGAGTGTGCAAGACGAGGAAGACCAAAGAGGCAGAAGTAAACTCTGTGCGGAGGAAAAACCTAAGTAACACAGGTCCCCAGAGATAATTCTTCTGCTTGTATTTCCAGAGTGGCCAGTTCCATAATCGGCTTAGGCAAACATTCATAGAATTTCTACTTTCCCATTATGCTTTACAGTCATAACAAACGGTGTGATTCGTTTGTATGGAAAAGTTCACCGAAAGCGAATGTAGAACTAGGTTTGATTCTGCTGCTCACGGGTGGTCAAGCTAGGCGTGGACCGGCTTATGCATGTGTGAGATATGAAGAATAACTCTTACCTCTCAGGATTGTCTTGAGAATAAAATGGTGCCGTTGCCATTAAGAAGCCACCCAGGAAAGGGTGAATCTTCCTCCAGTCCATTCCACATTGCACCCGCCACTCACCATCCTGCGTGACCGCGCACGCACACACCGCACAGGTCTTACCCTGAGAAGCTTTGCGAACATTTCCCATGCAGAAAAAGGAAGGGCCATTTTTAAGAAACCCAAACAGACACACACAAGATTAGCACGGTAAAGGGCATTTCTGCCCAGGAAAGAAGAGCTGGTTACTGGAAGCAGCAAAGGACACGTTATTCCCCTGCCCTGCAGGGCTCTGAACAGGATTAGGGGGCGCCAGAGAACCCAAATCTGGCTAGGAATCTGCTGAGTGAAGGGCAGTGCCTGGTGAACGCGGCTGATGATGAGGTCAAGGCTACATATTCAAGCCCCATAAGGAGATTTATCCTGGCAAAATCTTCCTCCTGGCCCGACCAGCGCATACATGTGTCCCATTGGATGGAGAAGTTATGTCTGGGGGTTGGGAGGAGAAGCAGCTAAATGCAATCTGTTCCCATCATCAGGAAAAAAAAAAAAACAAAAAAACTCAAACCATTGGCCCTACTGACAGCAAGGCCAGATGTCCTTTTCAAATATCGGTATCTGACAGGGGCTGCAACTTTAATCCTTAGAGAAAACATTCAGCTGCTATAGTAAAAGTCCCAAAATAATGGTGGCTTCCTTGTGATAGTTCACTTCCTCCACACCTAAGGATCGAAGTGTAAATAAAACGGGACGGTAAGGCAGAGCCACAATATACGGACTCCAGGTTGCTTCAAGCATACGGCCCTCACAGACTCAACATGTGGTTTCCATTTTGTAATTTAAGCTGGCTACTGTGGCTCCTCCATTCTATGTACATTCCAGCCAGAAGAAAGGGGAAAGAGCAAGGCAAGGAACCATTTTTCCCTCGTGTGTAAAGGTACAACTAGAAAGTTGTGCACATCACTGGAGTTCACATGACTAGAACCAAGTAGTAAGGAATGTCAGTACCTAGCTGCAAGGGAGGCTGGGAGATGTAGTCTTACATTGAGTGGCCACGTGTGTAGCACAATTTGGGGGTATATTGGTTTCCTAGGGTTGCCATCACCCAGTACCACAAACTGAGTGATTTAAACAACAGAGATTTATTGTCTCAAGGTTCAAGAAGCCAGAAGTCCAAAATCCAGGTTTTAGCAGAACTGGTTCTGGAAGCTCTGAGGGAGAAACCCCCTCATCCCTCTTCCCTAGCTTCCAGTAGCTGCTGACAGTCCTTAGTGTTCTTGCCTTGTGACTGCATCACTCCAGTTTCTGACACCACGGTCACATGGCCTCTGTGTTTCAGGATCCAAACCTTCCTTTCCTTTCTCATATAAAGACACTGGCCACCTTAATGTGAGATCATACTGCTAAGACGCTATTTCCAAATAGGGGTGCATTCACAGGTACCAGGAGTTAGGACTTGGACATATCTTTCTGGAGGCTACAATCCAATGCACTACAGGGGGTTACTGCTGAAGGAAGAGGAGAATGGGGGATATTGGTGAACACCTGCCACAATACACTGGAAAACTGCATCGGGGGGCATCCACTGTGACGCCAGAACTCACTTTCCTGGTCTAGTCTGTCTAGAAGTGAACCCAACCAGCATTCCTCCTCTGCAGACCCTTCATCTTCTAGACAGTTCGCATGTCTTGTGTCCCCCAGACTCATCTGTTCTTCTCCCACAGATCCACCTCTGGGAATGCCCTCCATGCTTCTCCCCCCAGCCCAGCTCCATCCCAAGGCTTTCTCCTCTGCCCAGGGGACAGTAGCAAACAGCTGCCACTCTGAGGAGGAGGGCCACATATGGCTTTTGTGGAACCTAGATGCTTTGCATTCATTTCCTCTATTAAAAAAGAAAAGTTAACTATTAAAATGTGCATTTAAATGCTTATATTTAAAATTTTTATTTTATGAATTTTATATAATATATTTTTATAATTGTATATGAATATATGAATACATAATAATATATAAATTATTTTATATAATTTAAAAATTATATTTTTACTATATTGCTATAAAATTAATGTATTGATTATTATATATTAATGTTTTATATTCTGTATTACATATTAATATATTAATTTTATATTATATATTAATATATTAACATGCATATTTAAATGTTTATATTAAAATTCTATTTTATGACTACATTGCTATAAAAATTAATGCATTAATATTATATATAAAAACATTTCGGGGCACCTGGGTGGCTCAGTTGGTTGAGCGACTGCCCTCGGCTCAGGTCATGATCCCAGGGTCCTGGGATCGAGCCCCGCATCGGGCTCCCTGCTCCGCGGGAAGCCTGCTTCTCCCTCTTCCACGCCCCCTGCTTGTGTTCCCTCTCTCGCTGTCTCTCACTCTCTCTCTCTCTGTCAATTAAATAAATAAAGAAAACCTTAAAACATTTTCTTCAACCGAAAAAATGTTTTCTCATCATTTCAAAAAAAATTAAAATATGTTCATGAATCCTTAAAAGTATGTAGACACTAGGCACTGATCTCCTTGCTTAATGGTAAGTCATGCCAACTGGAGAGCATGCTAAAAGGAACAGCAGAGAGAGCAGCCACCGGATCTGACCACAGACTTCTGATCAGAGAATGGGAAGTGCTGTCCACCACGTCCCCCCATCCCTTAACAAACTGTTAACTTTATTTGCTCTCACAACAACCTAGGAGCATACAATTAGGCACCAAACAACTCATCGTTAGTTCAGAAAGGGCAGCCTCCTTTCAGAGCTAAGAAACAAACTTCCTCACTCCAACTGTGTTGCACCACTGTTGTCAACCACAACACGAATTGGAAGAAGCGTGCCCACACATACAACATGGTGGACACAAAGCCTTTCTTGAAGGGTGAGAGAAACTGCCCACTCTACAACGTCATGAACCATTCAATTCTGCACCACAAATCTGACTAATCCCCAAATACATTTCATCCCACACTAGTCAAATCTAGTATTTCCTGATGCGTTTAGTTTCCACTCATAAACTGACCTAGAAGATATATTTGCTAGGGTGACCAACTCATCCACTGAAACTCGTGTATCCCACAAAACCCCTCAGTCTCAGGCAAACCAGAACAGCTGATCAACCCATAATGATATCTAAGTGTCATCATCCTCTACTGACATTTATGTGTTTAGACCAACAAAATGAAAAGTGCTGAAAATTTTTTAAAGTAGCGATTGTAGTTCTGGAAAGTTCAAGTAGAGAGTCCAATGCCACAGCTCAGCAAGATGTTTGTGGGCAGTTAATGTGGCCAAACCAGGGCCCCCTGGCTTTCATGGCATCTTCAGTGTGGAAAGGAATGACTGTGAGTCAGCTCCCTCTTTTCTGGGCTCCCTGGAACAGTCTCTTCTAGAAATATTTTAGATGAATTGCCAAAGGAGAAAAGACAGTTGGGCTCAAACCACAGTGCACTTAAGAATAAGTGGAACTTGTTAAAAGTATGCTTTTTTGAGCCCTATCCCCAGAAAGTTTAGCTTGGGAGAGTCAAAAAGCAGTCTTTTTAAACAAGAACACCAGCAATCCTGATGAACATAGTTAGTGGCTGGACCACACTGTTTCAAACTCTGGAGCAGGGGGGAAGCCCTGAGAGCTGCTCCGTGTCTCAGCCAGTAAAGCAAAACCGTGCACTCATGAAAAGGGAGGCACTTAGTGGTAGGACTGCTGTTATCTAAAAAGCACATTCTTGTAAATCTTGAGAATGTTGCAAAGTGTATCTCAGTTAATCAAGATAACTATGTTCTACACATATATATATACATGTGCTGTGTCGTACATTTACCTATAATGTATACAATGACGTAAATGAGATAACAGCCACTAAAGTGACTGTACGAGAGTATTTATTCATATATATGCCATGGTGATGTTTTTAACATACCTATATCAACAAATCCATAGTCCCATTTTGACCATGTTAAATCTGAGATTAACATGGCCATAAGATAACCAAATACAGTTGACAAACAGGCAGCTGGATATAGGAGCCTACAGCTCTGGAATTTGGTCAGGGGTCATGTTAGGGCTAAAGATTCAGATTTAGAAAGTGATCCACATAAAACTTCCAGTGCTTCAATAAAGCACAAGCCATGGGGGCTGGGGTTTTAATGCTAAGTCAAGGTCAAAAGCCCCATGACCTCCCTAGCATGAGCTGGGCTCTCTACATGAAACCAGGAACCAGTAAAGCTTAGGCTAGCCATAAACAGAAATTAGAATGTTTATCAGCTCAGGATATAGTTCCAAGGCCATGTGTGGAAGTCCTTTGCCTCTTGAGGTAAAAACCCTAATTCATTTATAGCTCAGTACAGAAACTCATGGGCCCTAGGCAGAGGCAAGCACAGGATTATCCCACAACCCAAGACATCAACAGGAAAAAAATTCTCATCCCCAAGGGAAGATGCACTCAGGCCAAAATCACAAAATACATGAGGAAGGCAAAAACAGGGCAAGCAATTTACAAACCCCACACTGCCAAACCCATCCCCAAAAAGAGGGAAGAAATTACATCTGCAGAGCTAGAGATAATAGAACAATCTGAAAGGAACTTTGAAATTGGTTCAGTGGGAAATAGAAAATCATTTAAAGGTTTTGAGAAAAAGCTGAACAGGCTGAAAGTGGTGTTTTAGAATTACTAGGGTGGCAATGACAGAGACGTTTGAGACTGGAGCAGCAGGAATACCAAGAGGATTTATACCATTTACCTACAGGTAGTGTTCTCTTCCTCTTCTGAACTCCCCTGAAATTAACTGGCACATCTCTTATGACCTTATGACCTCACCACTTTATTCTGTGTTTTATAGCACAGTGGGTGGACCACACATATATAAACCATATAAAGGAACTCGCCAAACTCAAAGCTCCTTTGCAGCAGGATAGATGATAGATATGATAGATACATAAATGATGATAGATAGATAGATAGATAGACACTTTTCTATATCCCCACAGCACCTAGGACCTGATTGGATCCTAAACTTGTTCTCTTCTTAGCCTATGTGTACATCATCTGTCAGTGTATTTAAAAGTCAGCTAATTCAGTGACAGCTTTAAACCCTGTAGCACTACAGAAAATCTTTTCCAATGTGTGGATTTCCCTGGTGCAGATTGCTATGTTACCTGTCTTCCTCTTCAAATTGATTGTCAGTCTGTAGACATTTGACTAATCATTATAGTAGGCCTTGCCCTAAATCTGACTACCCCATCCCTAATTAGTAGAACCTTTCTCCTTTCCTCTTCAAGAAAAAGGTCCTATGTAATGGCCAACGCCTAGAAAATAGCAATAACTTAGGAACTTATATAGGGGCACAAACTGGCCACATTGAAGAGCATAATAGCAAAGATTTTAGGACTTCCTGTGAGGCCCAGAGCCATGCTCATTTCCAAAGCTTTCCTCATTATGGTGGTCGTGATTGATAATAATGATGATGACAGTGATGCCAATGACACAAAGCTATCTTTTATTGAACATCTGATATTGCCAGGCATTATACTAGGCATTTTTCATAAATTGGGCATGTAATCCTCACTAGAATCCAGCTAGGAAGGTACTAGCATGTTTACCTTACAGATGAGAAAATTGAAGATGAAGAGGTTAAATAGATCTTTTGGTAAAAATCTAGTAGGTGTCAAAGTCAAGATTCAAACCTAAGTCAGTGTGAATGCAGTTTGCATTCTTTCCACTTCCTCACACTGCTTCTGCTATACATTCCCATGCTCCAACAAACCCTCAGGGGCATCCAGACACTCTGAATAATTATCTCAAGGATTTCAGATGACGAACATGCATTTTGGAGCTGGAATGGGTTTCCCATGAGACTGGAAGCATGAACAGGCACAAGCTTCCTGAGTTTTTATTCCAATTCCATTCATGGCTCCTTCAAGAGAAGGACTAAATGAATCTGGTCTTATCATGCTCCCTCCATTTCACTCCACAGAGAATGAACCGATCCAGTCCAGCTCCTGATTTTTGTATCCCCATTGTGAAGGCAACTACCCACCCACATGGCCAAAGCAACTGCAAGCAAACAGCTCTGAAATGTTAATGGACTTCTTTGGGGATACGGAGAAAGGCCATAATAGAAAAATCATATTCACAGCACTTCTAGTACTTACATCATTGAAATAGTCCATTGCCAGTGTGGTCCAAACACATTGTACTGGCTTGCGCTCTAGGTTCAAAGTAACTACAGAATTATTTTAAATGGTTTCAAGAAGCTTAGAATGAGTGATTTTTTTTAATTACTCTACTAAGCACCTGACCATCAACAAGACAATGGGAGAAATAAACTATGGTCAATTCACACATAGTAAATTCACATATAGTAAATTCACATATAGTAAAACTATATGAATTACAGCTACTTGCAACAACACGGATGAATCTTAGAAACATAATTACCAAGCATGCCAAGAAATAGGATCAACTGACTCAAAATCCAGAGGGGAAAAAACAAATAATAGGAAAAAACAGTGATGCATATTAATTAGAGTTATCAGATAGTGACTTTAAAGAAACTATGATTAATATGTTCAAGAAAATAAAGGAAAAGATAGAGAATTCCAAAGAACTGGAATCTGTTAAGGGACGAGTCAAATGGAAATCCTAGAACTAAAACAATAAAATTATTGAAATTAATAATTAACAGATGGGTTCAAAAGCAGATTAGATATAGCCAAAGAGAAGATAACAAAGCATAGAGGAAAAACAATGAAAAATGAGGGGTGAGGGGGAGAGCATAAGAGGTTTAGGGACGTGGTAAATACATCCAGCATATATATCATTGGAGTCCCAGCTGGAAAGGAGAGAAATAATGAGATAGAAGCAATTTTCAAAGAAATACAGGCTGAGAATTTTCAAAAACTGATGAAAGACATCAAGCCACAGAATAAAGAACTTATACAAACATATACAAAATATGTAATAGCATTGTCTAAAAAATGTACATACTTTAATTTAAAAAATACTTTATTGCAAAAAATGCTAACCATCATCTGAGCTTTCAGGGGTCACAGATCACTGTAACAAATATAATGATAATGATAAAGTTTAAAAGATTGTGAGAATTACCAAAATGTGACATAAAACACAAAGTGAACAAATGCTGTTGGAAAAAAAATGTCACTAATAGGCTTGCTCATCACAGGGTTGCCACAAACCTTCAATCTGTAAAAAATGCAGTATCTGCAAGGTGCAATAAAGCAAAGAGTAATGAAATGAGGTATTCCTGTGCAGCAATACATCTTAAACATAAGGATACAGTAAGAAAAGCTATGTGGCAGGTTTAAAACATAGCCACAAATCCTTTGATTCTCCTCAGTAAAGGTGGGGGTTTAATTCCCCTCCCCAATTTGGACAGGTTTATGACTCCTTCAGCCAATAGTGTATGGCAGAAGTAACACTCTGGTTTTCAAGGCTAGGTCATAAAGGCTCTGCAACTTATGCCTTGTTTGATGAAGCACTCACTCTTGGAGCTCTGAGCCTCTTTGTAAGAGTCTGACCACCCTGATCCTTACATGCTATAAGAAAGTCCAAGCTACATAGAAAGGACATGGGCAGGCACTCTAGCAACAGTCCTAGCTGAGCTCAGTCTCGAGTTAGCCTGGTCCAAGTACAAGATGTGTGTGTGAAAAAAATGTCCAGATGATTCTAGCCCCCAACCATTTAAGTCTTTCCAATCACAATTCCAGACACTGTAAAACAGAGAGAAGGCATCTCTGCTAAGCTCTGTCCAAATTCCTGACCCATAAAACCTCTGAGTTGTTGGTTAATGCCACTGTTTTGGGGTGCTTTGTTATACAGCAACAGATAAGTGGAAAACCGTTGAAACTAAAAGGATGGATGGAAAAAGATACACCAGGCAGAGATTATTCAAAAGAAAAATGGTGTATCTAGACAAGTATCAGACAAAGTAAACTTTAAGGCAAGCAGTTTTATTACATTACATTTCCTAATGATAAAGTGGTTGGTTCAACAGAAAGATATAGCAATATTAAATGTGTGCACACATAATAACATAGCTTCAAAATATATAAAGCAAAAACTGACAGAACTAAGGGAGAAAAATATAGATCTACAAGTATAGTTGGAGATTTTAACATAGGTCTTTGAGCATATTTTGAAGGACTGACATTATTCAGAGTATATTCTCTGATAACAGTGAAATTGTGCAAGAAATCCAAAATAGATAACTAGAAAATCCCTAGATGTTTAGAAATTAGGAATATACTTTTCTAATTAACCCATAAGTCAATGTAAAAAAAAAAAAACCTACATTAAAATATCAAGCTTCTAGCCAACAACAACAAAATACCATTAATAAAGAGAAAAGGCAAATCACAGGATGGGAGTAGATATTTGTAATACATATGGAGATTAGAAAATACCCTTAACTGAGTGGCAATAAAAATAACATCAAAAATTATTGGAGGCAACTAAAATAGATATAATGAGAAACAACCCACTATACCCACACCGAATGCCTAAAAAAATTTTAACTAACAATACCAAGTGTTGTCAAGGATATGGAGGAACTAGAATTCTCACATACTGCTGGTGGATATGTGAACTGGTACAACCACTTTGGAAAATTCTTTGGAAGTATTTATTATAACATGTACATACCCTAAGACACAACAACTACACTCCTATTATACCCAACACAATGTCCACTAACAGTAGAATGAATGGGCTCTCTGCTCCTCCACATTTGGCAGACAGCCACTTCTGGTGCAATGCCAGCCACATTCCCCAAGACACAATGGTGAAGGTCCAAGTAAACAGATTTGGCCATATTAGGTGCCTGGTCACTAGGGCTTTTAATTCAGGCAAGGAGGATATTGTCACCATTAATGACCCCTTCATTGACCTCAACTACATGATTTACCTGTGTTGGTATGATTCCACCCATGGCAAATTCAGTAGCACAGTCAAGACTGAAAACAGGAAATTTGTCATCCATGGAAAGTCCGTCTCCATCTTCCAGGAGCAAGACCCCACCAACACCAAATGGGGTGATGCTGGTGCTGAGTATGTTGTGGAGTCCACTGGCGTCTTCACCACCATGGAGAAGACTGGGGCTCACTTGAAAGTGGGATCAAGAGGTCATCATCTCTGCCCTTCTGCTGATGCCCTCATGTTTGCGATGGGCATGAACCATGAGAAGTATGACAACTCCCTCAAGATTGTCAGCAATGCCTCCTACACCACCAACTGCTTGGCCCTCTGGCCAAGGTCACCCATGACAACTTTGGCATCGTGGAGGGACTCATGACCACAGTCCATGCCATCACTGCCACCCAGAAGAAGTAGTCCCTCTGGGAAGCTGTGGCATGATAGCCAAGGGCCTGCCCAGAACATCATCCCTACTTCTACTGGTACCACCAAGGCTGTAGACAAGTTCACCCCAAGCTGAATGGGAAGCTCACCGGCATGACCTTCTGTGTCCCTGCCCCCAAAGTGTCAGTTATGGATCTGACCTGCTCCCTGGAGAGAGTTGCCAAATATGATGACATCAAGAAGGTAGGGAAGCAGGCATCCTGGGCCACACTGAGGACCAGGTTGTCTCCTGCAACTGTAACAATGACACCCACTCTTCCACCTTCGATGCTGGGGCTGGCATTGCTCCCAGTGACCACTTTGTCAAGCTCATTTCCTGGTATGACAATGAATTTGGCCACAGCAACTCAGCGGCAGACCTTATGGTCTACGTGGCCTCCAAGGAGTGAGAGCCCCCTGGACCACCAGCCCCAGCGAGAGCAAGAGGAAGAGAGAGACCCTCAGCTGCTGGGGAGTCCTTGCCCCAACTCATCCCCCAACACACTTAGAATCTCCCGACCTCTACACAGTTTCCATCCCAGACCCCCTGAAGTAGGGGAAGGGTTTGGGGAGCCCTATCTTGTCATGTACCATCAATAAAGTATACTGTACCCAGCCAAAACACACACACACACAGTAGAACGAGTGAGTAAATTGTATGATTTATTCATACAATGGAATACCACTCAACCATGGAAAAGAAATGAACTACTAACACATATAACAACATGGATAAATCTTGCAAAGATAATGCTAACTGAAAGAAGGCAGACATGAGAATACATACTTAATAATCCAAAAACTTGTCTATGGTGATGTAAGTCAAAACAGTGGTTACTTTGCAGTGAGACTGGGGAAAAAATTGACTGGGAAGGGATATGAGGGAAGCTTCTAGAATACTAATCATATGCCATATCTTGATCTAGGTACGATTACATAAGCGTATACTTTGTAAAAATCAGTCAAGCTACGCACTTAAGATTTGTGCATTTTACTCTTATTTATGTTAGACTTTAATTTTTTTTAGTTTTTTAAAAAGCAAAGGGATAATAGACACAAAATTCAGGAGAGTGGCCACTTCTGAAGGAGAGGCCATGGAATGGGATAGGAAAGAAGTATACAGACACTTTAAGTTTACATTCGTGATGCATACAAATACTCTTTTGTATATATCAAATATTACATTAAATGTAATAAAAATTCTTTTAGTAAAAACAAATTATTCAAATAGTTTAAACCCATGCGCTGAACTCAGGAAGAATTTTTAAAGTAAAATTAATATAAATGACTTTCAGTGATATTCAAATACAGGAAGACAATGCATTAATGTAGTGAGTGTCTTCCTAGCAAGGTGCTGGTTGTACCTTCAAGAGCTCCCTCTGCATGAGCTAGAGCAGTAAGAATGGCAGGCATTCTTGAGCATGTACTGTCTATTGGGCACTGTTGTGAATGCTTTACATGCATCTAATTGTCACACAACCCTATGAAGCCATACTGTTATCACCCCAATTTAACAGATGGGGAAACACACACAGGGAGTTCAAGTGATTTGCCCACGGCCTCACAGCGGGCAAGCCAGAGAGCCAGCATTTGAAGGCTGGTTTGAATTGCCGTCTGGTTTCAGAGCCTATTCGTTTCACCTCTGCACCGCTCTGCCTCTTGGAAGAAGCATGTCCCCGATTTCTGAAAGTTCTCAACCATACCCGACTCCTGACAAGGCCTGAAATCGAGTTCCAGAGTTTTATAACACCTGCCTCAGAGAGAGGGGTGTTGTGATGTGTCCGTAATTACAATGACAATGAATTACAGTGTCATTACCGCCAATAACAATAACAATAAACATTAAGCCCACACGGTATTACATTACAGAATAGATTTAGAAGTTGCCATGATTGAACAGTTACCGTGTTTCTTAATTTCAGACCTTCGCTAAGAAAGAAGTAACCGGATAAATTACCTTTTCTCTCTGAACTCTCTCCTGTCCTTTCCCGGCTTATAGCCCCCACCACTTTAAACGATGCATCCGATTTATTCATGATGTGTGTCTTCCCTCTCCTCCAGGAGGATAGGATTCATTTTTGATTCTTCCTTGCCTCCTTGTGGTACACATTACTTAGACGTAGTAGGTGCTTAGCAAATATCCCTGTCGGGAGTGTATGCATGACAAATAAATAAAAATTAGGTCAAACACCCCAGTACTTCGTAAAAGCTTCCACATATCTCTTGACCTCACCCATCATATTCACTGCTATATTCCCAGGGCTTCGAGAAGAACCTCTAAGTTGTAAATACTAAATACCTGTAAATGTTGGTTGAATGAATGAAAATATGAAGGATAGATAATTCTCCCACATTGTAAAGTAGCTGTAAACCATTCCTCATCTCTGTGAAAGGTCTCACTGACACTCTGGATGGGTGGTCGACAGGTCTATCAACTCAGAGGAATAAGGAATATGCTGCTGCACTCTGCTGCGTCTTGATGATGGAATGAATGAGTTTACAATGGAGCAATGGGTACCCGGCTTGAGAGAAAACTGCACACACTGGCCCAACCACGTGGCAGTGGTGGTGGTGGCCTGTCCGCAGGAATTGCAGCAAGCAGTTCTTATCACGCAGTCCTGGAGAGGATGAGGATGAATGTACATGTCTTGAACGTCTTTGAGAATTTTTTGTTTTCCAGCTTGGTTGAGATATAATTAACATACTACATTGTTTCAGTTTAAGGTGATAGACTTACCTATTACAAAATGCAATATATACCACCATGCTGTGAGCTAACAGCTCCATCTTGTCACTTCATTACCATTTCTTTTGTGGTGAGAACATTTAAGACCCACTCTCTTGGCAAACTTCAAATACACAGTACAGTATTTTAACTAATTGTATTAACAATAGTTAACTAACAGCATTTTAATATGCTATAAATTAGATCCTTAGAACTTATTCATCTTATATCCAGAAGTTTATACTCTTTGACCAGTATCTCCCCAATTCCCCGACTCTGCCAGCCCCTGTAACCACCATTCTAGTCTCTGTTTTTATGAATTCAGCTTTTTTTAGATTCCAGATATACATGAGAGCATACTTCATTTGTCTTCTCTGTCATTTTTTTTACTTAGCATAATGCACTCAAGGTCCATCCATGTTGTTCCAAATGGCAAGCTTTCCTTCTTTCTCATGGCTAAATTATATTCCATTGTACATATATATATACACCACGTTTTTACCCATTCATCCACTGATGGTCACTTAAGTTGTTTCCACATCTTGGCTACTGTGAATTATGCTGCAATAAACAGGAGAGTGAAGTCATTTCTTGGAGATCCTGTTTTTATTTCTGTTGGATACATACCCAAAAGTGGCACTGCTGGATCATCTGGCAGTTCTATTTTTAATTTTTGAAGCACCTCCATAGTGTTTTCCACACTTGCTGCACCAATTTACATTTCCACCAACAGTGCCCAAGGCTTCCCTTTTCTCTACATCCCCCCCCCACCACCACCACCAATGCTTGTTATGTCTTGTCTTTTTGATGATGGCCATTCTAACAAGAGTGTGGTCATATCTCTCATTGTGGTTTTGATTTGCATTTCCCTGATGATTAGTGATGTTGAGCATCTTTTCATGTACCCGTTGGCCATTTGTTGGTCTTCTTTGGAAAAATACCTATTCAGTTCCTCTGCCAATTTTTTAATTGGATAGTTTGGGTTTTTTTATTGTTGTTGTTGGTTTGGTTTGGTTTGTTGTGTGGGTTTGTTTGATTTTGGGGTTTTTGTGTGTGTGTGATAGAGCTGTCTGAACTCTTTTGGATATTAACCTCTTATCAGATATACTATTTGCAAATATTTTCTCCCATTCAGTAGGGTGCCCTTTCATTTCACTGCTGGTTTCCCTTTGCTGTGCAGAAGCTTTTTAGTTCGATGTGCCATTTTAGTCCGATGTTTAGTTCCATTTGCTTATTTTAGTTTTTATTGCCTTTGCTTTTGGTGTCAAATCCAAATAAAATCTAGGTCATGGAGCTTACTCCCTATGTTTTCTTCTAGAAGTTTTAAGGTTTCATGTCTTACATTCAAGTCTTTAATCCATCTAGTTGATTTTTTCGTATGGTGTCTGCTGAGGTCCTGTTTCATTCTTCAGAATTTTGTCTAGTGAGAAGTCATCTAGACTGGGCGTCAAGGTCCATGATAGGGTCAGAGGAAGAAGTTCTCTTCTTCAGTCTTTCCTGCTCCACTTCCATCTCTTGATTTCTTTGGTGTATTATTCTATCAACTGGGAAAGCCTGTGATGGCCCTTTTAAATATGAAATATCACCACTCAGAGTGAGCTCTGCCTTGGGGCGGCTCTGGAACAGCCATTTGAGGAAAGGCTGTTCTTTCCTTCCTTAAAAAGCAGGCCTTGGTCTCCTGGGCTGGAAGCTCGACCTTCCTCCTGACTCCTCCCCTGCCCTTCACCTCCTACCCAGCTCCTCCTTCCAGCCCAAAATAAAGCTGTGTCGTCTCCTCTTCTCCCTACCCCGCCTTTCTTTCTGGCCTGCAGTGAGGGGAAAGCTAGAGTTTGATCTCAGAGCAGAAAGAATCCACAAAACAACCCACAGAGCCTAGAAGAAAAGCGCTGGAACAAAGTGTTTCTTAGCGACTCGCTCAGGACAGTGATCAGAACCTGACACCCTGGTCCAGTTTGTTCGTTCATATCCTTTTATTGCAGAAGACCAAGTTCTGACCAACCTATATTTTGAGGTCTGATCCAGGGCATCGCTTAGCAATGCCCTGAGCTTCTGCGCCCTCCCTACCACCATTCCCTTGGCTAAGTGACATTTGGGGGCTGCCAGGGGGCATGGGAGGAGAGCTGGGGAAACAGCTCACTCTCTGAGACTCAGAACCCAGTGTCCGAGAAATGCCATCCAGAACACCTCCTGGTGTTCTCGAGGCGTCTATTTGTTCGTAACATTCTGGGTGAGTTTTTAGGGCACCTGTCTCAACCAACTTCGGGCCTCTTCTTCCAGTGCCTTCCATCTTGGTCTGTCGTCTCAGGCTCTCGCTCCCCAACTCTGGGCACCGTGGCTCCGTCGGTCACTCGGTAGGTCTACCTCTGTGCGTCACAGACCTCGCGCTCCGGCCGCCCAGCCTCGCGCGCGCTCCCGGGGCCGCGGGAAACGCCTGAGCGCGCCGCCCGGCCGCGCCGGCCCTTTCATCCCGATCCAGGTGGCGGCAATCCAGTACAGGATTTACGGGGCCCTGACCCTGAGCCGTCAAGAAGGAACAGCCAGATTAATGGGGTGGGCGGGCTGGGGTAATAATCGTTTGTTTGATGTGACAAGCCTGATAGGCGTTGATTTACTTACAGACTGATGGGCTTTTAATTGAGCACCTCCATCCCAGTCACTTCAAAGGCAGGGGAAGTTGACAAGGGGCCCCTTTCACCGAGGGTTCCCGGTGACTGACAGCCCCCCTCCGCCGACGCTCGGCTCGGCCCAAGATTGGGCCCGGCGGCCCCGGCCCGGCCCTCTGGCGAAGTAACACATTTTCGGTGTAACTCAGAAATGGCCTTTTGTCTGCTGCCAAGGGGGGCAGGCCCCGCTCGGCAGGCCGCGCGGCTCGCGGGCGGGCGAGGGCCGGGGGCGGCGGGTGGCCGCCCCGCTCTCCCCCCCCGTCGCCGGCCCGGCCGGCTCCCACCTCCTCCTGGCCCGCCTCACTTCCTCCCTCTTCCCAAACCCGCGCTCCGCTCGACCCTTCCCGCCCCCTCCCACCCCTCCTCTCTCTCCTCCCACTTCCTCCTTCCTTCTCCGTCTCAGGAAAGGCCCGAAAAAGTGGAGTCGGCGCCTGCGGTCCCTGGAGGGGCCTGTGAACACCGGTCCCCTCCTGTCCCCCGGACAGCCACCCTGCCCCTGTCGGGCCTTCAGATCGGGGCACCCTCGGCCTGGGAGGCCAGGCCTCCAGGGAAGGGGCAGGGGCCACAGACCTCCGTGACTAAGGTCCAGCAGGACTTCCAGCCCATTCTCCTTTGGTCCAGAAGAGGCTTTCATAATTTCGGCTTTATTCTGCTTGAAATACTAGGAAACGTCCTTTATCAGGGAAGTTCTGTCAGAATGGATTTGTTTTGGTTTTGTTTGTTTGCTTTGTGTTGTTAAGTTCTGATTTCCTGGCTGCTGAACTTTACTTGGGCGGGGAAGAAGACATGCCCATAGCCCTCCGGTGATGTCTGCTCACCTGCAGCTGCTGGGCTGGGGTCCAGGGAGAGGGCGCCGGGAGTAGTGGGGGCTAGGACCCCACCCCCACCCAGGGGGCCCAGTCCCTGAACTCTAAGGGTGAGGCCTCCAAGCTTCCTCACTGGGTGTGGGGGTGGGGGGTGATTGAGACCCCCTTGGAGGAGGAGCTTCAAGTTCTAAGTCAAGCCACTTTAGTGACTGCCCAAGACTGGGCAAGGCCCCTCCCCTGTGTATTTCTCTTTTTCCCCTGGAATGACATGTCCCAGCTCATACAGCCAGGAAGAAAAGGCTAGAAAGACAACAATAATAACTCACATTTGCATAGTATTATTTAGTTTGGAACACACTTTCGCATATATTATTTTAACTGATCTTTTAACTGTGTGAGGTAATAAGTGTGTTGTCCTTATGCCCATGTAGACAGATGATAAAATTGAGACTCAAAGGATAATGTGCTCCCAAGAGGCAAAATCACGTCCCAAATTCAGGTATCCTCCCTCCAAGTCAGCTCCTTGGTTCACGGCACCTCGCTGTATCCCAGAGACTCTTGTCCCATTCCTTTTGAAGCTGCTTTTGTGGTTAATTCTTGTTTCCCTCCCTTGTTTTCTCTTTTCAGGCCCTCCCCTGGCCCTTTACCCTCCTGGTCTGGGTGTCCAAGGACAGAGCCTCCAGCCTAGCTTTGGGAGGCCAAACATCTCCCTTAGTCTCTGCCCCAAAAGCCACTTGCAAGCCTTCCTGAGAGCATGATGCTCCCTTAAGATCTGCTGCCCCCAGCTCTCCTCCAGTGTCCATATATGAAATGGCCATAGGAGAGGCCCCTGTGCATTGTGTTCTCCACTATTCAAACCCATTCACTGAAGTTGTCCACTGCCTATCATCTCGAAGCCAAGAAAGCACGTGTTTCTCCTGACCTGCCGGAGGGGTAGTTGGTACTGCAGAGCTGAGCCCTAGGACAGAGGCTTCAAAGGAACTAATCATCTCTCCCTTCTCTGCCTCTGTGCCTGGGAACGGATTTCCACCGGTGCACTCTGATGAATACCGCAAGATGTGGTCCGTTTACAGTCGGTGTCCTCACTGGAGTCCAGTCCTCTAGGAAAAGTACGCATCTTTTCATCTTATATCCCCAGTGCCCAACACTGAAATTTCTTTGAAACGTGTGTTGCTGAAATGGTTGTCGAAAAGCAGTGTAGAGTCGGGGTGACATCAGATAGCCTGGGATCACATTCCCAGCTCCACTGCTTGTCAGCCACACAGCCTTCGGAGAAGTCATTTAAATTTTCTATGCCTCCATTTGCTCATCTGTAAAATGGGACAAAAAGAGCACCTACCTTGTAAAGTTATTGTGAGGGCTGAACGGGTTAATAACATATCTCATCTAATCCACAATGCACCGGAATTTTAGATCCAGCAAGGAAAGAAGAAAAGGCTGTGACATGATGCTTTATATCAATGTCAGAGATGTTTAAAAATGTTTTAAATGTCTACATGAAACCCTTAGAGGGGCGCCTGGGTGGCTCAGTCACGTAAGCGTCTGCCTTCGGCTCAGGTCATGATCCCCGGGTCCTGGCATCAAGCCCCGCATCGGGCTCCCTGCTCAGTGGGGAGTCTGCTTCTCCCTCTCCCTCTCCTCCTTGCTTATGTTCTCTCTCTCTCTCAAATAAAGAAAATTAAATTAAAATAAAAACACTTAGAAGAGTAGCTACTGCCATTGTTGAAATGCATTCTCCCAAAAGCCCCATGATGAGTGAGTTAATCCTCACTTTACAGATGAGGAAACAGAGATTCAGAGAACTGAAAGAGCTTGACCAAGCTCACAGGGCCAGTGAACCCTCGGCAGGCATTTAAAACCTGCCTTTGAGGTGCAGTAATCCACGGTTATTACAATAGCTGGCAGTCGCCCACCACGCTACCAGGGAGTTGGGAGCTGGGTTTTGTTCTCAATTGCATTAGCTTTCCTTAATCTAAATTTCTTACCCCTCTGGTATAGTAACTCTGCTTCTTCCTCCCCCTCCTCCTTCCTACTTGGCTCTGATCTTGTTACTTTTCTGTTAATGGCTTCAGGTTCTACTGTATCTGCGATTTAAATTGTAAGCGACCTCCTATCTTTTATGGAGGGGTATAAATAAATATAAAGGTCAAAATTAGCTTTTGAAGATGACATGTAGCAAGAAACAGTGAGAGAGAATATGGCCACGATCGCACGTGGGTATGTATATGTGGACACCTGGGGGACTGCCCAAAATGCTCCCTCCAATGCTTCCCCAGAGAGACTCTGATGCTCGGTGTCCTGATGCAGTGCAGAGCTCAGCGGGCCCCTTGATGTGGCGTATCTGTCACACCAGACTCTGTTTTTTCCCATAACCCAATGAGACACTACCGAGTGGAAAGGCAGAGGAGCTTGGGAAGTTACGGGGGCTGGAGGCAGTGAACTTTTCTAGTACCTTCTCTGGCTCTCCTTGGTACACCCCCCCCCCCAAAAAAAGAAGCATCTACTTGAAAGAGTGTAACTTTCTAGCTCACTATTGCAATGAGTCTGAGGCAAAGGAGAGCATCCAATGAGCTCCTAACCAAAGCAATGTAAAAGGTGTATCGCTGCTTTCAACATCAGAAAGGGAACCACCAAGATATATTTTGTTTGGAGTTTTGCAGTCTCCCCACAGCCCTCGTGGCAGCCCAGGATCCACAGCTGTCAAGGTCACAGAAAGATGCCACTTGCCATTTCTGCCCTCCGTTTCCCTACACGAGGAACCCTAGGATTCTACCTCTTCTGCCCAGCTCATAATACGTTAAAAGATAATGGAAGATAATGGTTAGAATAGGGCATAGCATCGTACTGGGGTTTTGCTTCCCAAGTAGGGAGGCCATGGGCCAGCTAGAGGGTCATATTTGTGAATTTGCTTGGGTTTTTCAGGATGGGATCTGGGTGGAGAGGGCTTTTCCAAAACTTCTCTCAACTCTCCCACAGGCCCTGAGACCTGTTTGAGCAGAGCAGAGCCGAAAGCTGGGTGAGCAAGGGAGTTTGAGAAGGACGATTGCATGGGGAGCTTCGCTGGCGGCAGCAGGGAGAACATGCCATCCCTCAGTACCCCTGAATGGAGCCTACTATTCTTCCTCCAAGACTGAATAAAATGTATTCTGTGCTCAGATCCACGAGACAAAGAAGGAACATATCAACAAAGGCGGGGAAAGACGAAAATGGTTGTTCAGCGATTCATTCACGCAAGCGTAGTTCATCTCCAAGGCGTCCAAGGAAGCAACTGCGCACCAAATCCCTTCCAGCGCTGTCTGTATCTGAGCCTCCTGTGAAATAATCCTCTTAATGGAATATTTAAGAAATCGGATATAAATCACCAACCTTTTATCTCACCTGAAGATCCACACTCCATAGGGCGGATGGTGTATACGCCTATCTGCATATGGATGGTTGCAGGTGCCTTTGTGAGCGGATGTTGCTATGTTTTTAGGCTCCTTATGCTTTTCAATATCTAAATCTATTTTTTTTCTGAAATAGGGGTGTAAAATTATAAATCTTAGAGATCAGAGCCCAGAAAACAGCTGCACCTAGAGACAATTAAAACACACATCCCTAGGAAAAACCTTTTTTGTCATTTGCAACCAACAAAAATGCCTATTATTATGACGTGCTCATAAATAACTTGAGTTTGGCGTATGCTTTTGTACCAAACAGAAGATGAATAAATTAAATTTGATTTACAACCTTTTTTCATTTTTATTAGCACTGCTCTGAAGAGTTTATGTAAGGGACGTGCCAGAGCAGTTATGCCAAATGTTTTAAGGCGTTGGTATTGATATTATATAAATTAAGGTGTTTTAATTTGCATTCTTTAATTAACTAAATACTGGCAGAAAAATAAAACACAAGGGCAGCCCTGACTTACTGCCTCTATTAAACTGCTGACATCTCTGAAAAGATGCTTTAAGTAATCCAATTCATGCAGAGCGGGGGAGGAAGGGGTATTAACACTCTGATTTAGCAAAATACATTGGGGTTTAAGAAACCAATATCCTGCTTTGCTTGCACAGTGGTTGAGGTGGTGCGTGTGTTCTAAGAAGGTCTGCATCCGTGTCCCCAAGGAAGAAGTGGTCAATGTTTTAACTCTGCATCCTGCCCAGGTCTGAGCTGAAGGGTCAAGGGGGAGCCCAGCCCTGCCACTGGGTATAAGCAAGCTCCTGGGTGCAGGGCCCTGCAGACCTGGGCTGTATCACTGCCGGTCTAAAAAGAGACAAGCTGGTTGAATTAATCCAGTGGATCCCATGTCAACATGATCATGTCCAAAAACCAAGGAAAGAAAGAGTCAAAGATCCTTCAGCACAGTAAGCTGCCTCTGATCCATGCTTCCCATCACACTCAGGCCCCAAACAAAAACAAAAACAAACAAACAAAAAGTCTTTCTAAAAAGATGGGCCAGGAGTATTTCAATTCCTTTCCATGCTCTGGGTCCTGTCGCCAGCTCCAGAGACTTTCTTAAAATTCACTCTTAGGGTGAGGACAGTAGCTTCTTTCTCGTCCAAGTTAGAATGAACTTTTCCCTAATTTCCCTTCTTTGCTCTTAATTTTTGCTCTCTGTTTCTCCTCTCCTGTAGGGTCAGAGTCAACTGTGGTAAGGTCTCAGCTTCTGTGATTCTCCCTCCAGACTTGTAGGGAGGAACAGCTATAAGAAGGAGATCACAGTTTCCTGTGTTGGCCGTAGGAGAGAGATTTCTCCTAAAACACAGGGGAGAACATTTTCTTTCTCTTCCCTAAACCCACAGGAAAAGAGCCATCTGTACAACAGCCCATACTGTTCTCTCGCCATTCTGAGGGTGTCCAACTTGCATTCTCTGCCTGGACTGCAAAGCATCATGTCCAGGGCGGGGATCTTGGGGCCTCACAGACACCCACTGAGTTGACTAGAGACACCACACAGGGAGAGGTGGGGCTGGGGAGCAGAGCTCAGCTCTCTCCTGGCCCCCACACTGCCTGTCCACTGGCATACAGCACCGTGTCTTCTGAAAGCCCAGTAAGAAGCAGGTCAAGGGCAAGCCCGAGCAAGCCGGAGCAAGCCCAATTGTCCAGGCCTCCGAGTCCTGTCATTATGCAATGTCCCTACCCCAGTTTTCTTCCTCGAGGCTTTTCTTGAACTGCTGCAGAAATAAAGGATGAATTCCAACTTTTTTTTTTTTTTTAGATTTTATTTATTTGACAGAGAGAGACACAGCGAGAGAGGGAACACAAGCAGGGGGAGTGGGAGAGGGAGGGGGAGAAGCAGGCTCCCCGCCGAGCAGGGAGCCCGACGCGGGGCTCGATCCCAGGGCCCTGGGACCATGACCTGAGCCGAAGGCAGACGCTTAACGACTGAGCCACCCAGGCGCCCAAATTCCAACTTTTAATAAGGAAAATACCGTTCTCCTTTGCCAGCATCCAGTCCCCCCGCCCCACCCCCTCCAAAAAAAAAAAATCGCACTTTCTTGTCGTTTTCCATCTTGCAGCTCTGTCAGTTGTTTTAAAACAACTGTTTTAAAACATGTCTCCTGTCACAAATAAGATTGTCATCATGCATTTTGACTGCAGTGGTGAAAAATTCACCCAGCTTAGAGAGAGGGGAGGGACCTCTGAGAGCCCCTTCAGGCCTGCCGCAGGACAGGAATGAATGAAAGGAAAAGGACACAGTCTACTCGTGGTTTTGAACTACTGTACTTTTTCTGGCTGTGGCTATTTGGGCTGTTTGTTTGGGTTTTGTTTTGTTCAATCATTTGTTCACTGATTTCTTTATTTAAGGAAATTAATGAGAAAAATGAAGACAGCCTGGCAGAAACTGGTTGTGTTGAACTTATCAATGACAGGCCCCTGGAGACATGTGAGAGCTGCCTCAGGATACCTGAGGAAAGTTCTTCAGGATGTTAGAATTTTACTTTAGACCTCCTGGAATGTAAATGTATCCCGATTCCAAGAGCTTATCAACACTCTGCCTGGTCCCCACGGTTCTCCCATCGCCACAGGGTCAAGGTTACTAAGGAAAAGTGAGCTTTGACTCAGAGGCCCAGGCCTAGGACCAGAAGTGAGGGGACTAGAGTAGCGCTCCTGCTGGGATTCTTGGCAATGAAACGCTGCAACCCTTGTTGAGAAATCATACATGCATGCCCTTTCGTACCTTTGAATTTTGCAGGTAATACCTCCTCCAAGATAAAAAATAAAAATAAAATGAAAATGAGGGCGCCTGGGTGGCTCAGTCGGTTAAGCGACTGCCTTCGGCTCAGGTCATGATCCTGGAGTCCCTGGATCGAGTCCCGCGTTGGGCTCCCTGCTCGGCGGGGAGTCTGCTTCTCCCTCCGACCCTCCCCACCTCATGCTTTCTCTCTCTCTCAAATAAATAAATAAAATCTTTAAAAAAATAAAATAAAATAAAATAAAATAAAATGAAAATGAAAACTGCCTTGGTGAGCACACGACTAACAGTAATTGTTGATTTCATGATTTGATGTCTTGCAATCCTTCACAGTCCTCCTTCTGGAAATTCATGGTTGGGTCTGGAGATAAACCTTGACTGATGCAACCAAAACCATTTTATGCATTGTCTTTGACACAAACCTTTGCCTTTCAGTGAGCATAAACAAGAAAGGTCTAGATGATACACAGTTCTTACTGGGGCTCACTAATTGGAAAGTTGGCTGTATTAAAAGGTGTATTTGCCAATATCTTGGATTCTTTCAGGCCAGACTTGAATATTCGTCTCCTCCTTTTTCTCCTACTGAACCAGGGAGAAGGTGGGAAGGGGAGGAGGCAGGGTCATGAGAAGCATGCTTGTTTTGTTTTGTTTTTAAATCCAAAGATGGAAACGAGCCTTTCAAGTTCTGCACATGAATGTCACCAGAAGGTCCTGGAGGTGTCCCCCATGTTTCCTTGGCTAAGTGTCTCGGCTGAACTTCTAATTCACCCCAATTGTCTCCTCCCAACCCTCTTAAATGGAGTGGGTTTCTTTGGGACATATGTAGTTTTTGCCCCAGCAATTCTACTCCTAGGAATATCACCCTATAGTTCTATTGGCACACATGGAAAATGATATATATTCTATATATACCCATATACTTATATCTGATAAATCACTGCGGCAGCAAGATTAGAAAGCATCCAAATGTCCACCAGGAGGGGACCAGTCACATAAACTGTGGCACATCTGTGTAACAAAGCCAGGAAACTACAAAATAAATAGATATGAGGAAATCTCTAAAATATATTAAGTTTTTTTTTAAAGCAAATGCAGAACAATTTCTTTAATATGTCACCTTTTGTGGACTAAAGAAAGAAGGAATATACACGTATTTGCTAATATAAATACAAAAGATCTCTGGAAAGATGGGCCGTAAACGCCTAGCACTGATGCACTGGGGAGAGAGGCGGGCTGGTGAGAGGGAGGTATTTTCACTGTACATTCTCATGGCTTTGGAATTTGGCGCCATGGGAATGCATTTCGTCACAAATAAATAAATGCATTTTTCAACAAAATAAAAAATCATTTAAATCACGTTCAGAGGGAGTTCATTATGTAAATCCCCACTCCCAAATGGACCACTAGAGTTGGATCCTTCTGGCCTGGGGCTCGGTGGGGACCTGGCCTCTTCGGTTTCCTTCTCTGAGCAAGGCTGGCAGAGGGCCACCGAAACAAAAACGCCTTGCAATTGTTCTGACATCTTGGAATCTGGTTTCATCAAACACAACCAGTGATAATTGGCCACTGCCGGAGCAGCTCACCCTTTTTTCTCTAATCGTCTCCGTTGAAATGAGTCTGAAGCAGCACATCCCAGTCGTGGCAAGCGCAGCCCAGAGAGGTGCACACTTTTGGCAAGTTTAAAGGCTTACCTGGCAGAGGTGAGGGACCGGAGAAACCTCATTCTCACAGTCTGCCACCTGCCAAGCGAGGTCCTCTGGAGGGCCTGGGGTGCCCACTGGTTCCAGCTGGTGGAAACTCAGCAGGCACATTCCCTGCATCTCTTTCAGGGGCCTTCGCGCTACTCCGGGACTCCCCTTATAACTAAGCAAGAGACGGCGCCTGAACACACCTAGGATGGTTTACAGTGGCACCAACAAGGTGCTCACTTAATGTTAGTGGATCTGAATTTAACTTTGAGTAAATGCCCTTAAGAACAGTGGGTAACTAAACTACGGGGTACTGAGCAGGATTAAGTTCAGCCCTCCTGACTTTTTTTTTTTTCATCAGCAAAGAAGCACACAGATCCTTTCCTTCAGAAGCAAGGGCTGCCCGGCATTTCAGGAGCTGTGGACTGTGCGTGCTGGCTTGCTCCGGACCTCACCCACCTTGGGGGATCACCTCAGGCCTGTGCCTACCAAGTGATCAATAAACAGTCATTGAATGGATTAATTCGATCCAGTTTCATTAATTAAATGAATGCTCCCCTCACTTCTTTCTCTGCCTCCATTGCCTCTCCGCCATCTTGTCCTTCCTAGGGATGAAAGGGAATTCCTGATTAAGAAGACCAGAGCTCTGGAAACCAATTAAAGTCATTTGTTTTCAGTTTCTCCCTGCTAGAGGCCTCCTTCTCCCTCAGTTCTGCACACAGTAGATTGGCCCAGGAAGCAACTACTTGGGTTTGAATCCTGGTTCTACCACGTTCTAGCTGTGTACCTGGGGCAAGTTACTTCACAGCTCTGGGCCTCAGCACCTCGCCTATCACACAGGCATAATAATAGTGCCCATCTAAGACAGTTATCACATGCAAGGAGCTCAGAACAGCGTCTAGCACACAGTAGGTGCTCAATAAATGTTATTATCACCCTGGGTGACACACTCACTGTCTGCTAATCATAACTGATGCATTGGCTGACTATTAAAATAGGAGTATTTGTAATTTAAGAGGAATCCCCAAGAAATTTGAAGGCCCAAAGGAGCAAAGTAGTCAAGGGTGAATGCCCAGGGCTGAGGCTGCTGTATGGGGCGTACGGGGCGGGGCAGAGGAAGGGAGAAGAGCTTCAAGAGCACACCTACTCCCACTGGTCTCCCAGGCCAGCCCTGCCTATCTCCCTGGGGGCTGATAGGAGATAAATGAAACAAACCACTTCTTCAAAGCACCCTGCTCAAGGACCCGGATCAAACACCAGGGCTTGCAAGATAAGCTCCAGCCTACATTTCCTTTGTCCATTCCTTCCCACCACATCTCCAAAGGAAATTCTAGGGGGAGGAAAAGTAGTTAATTCCTCTTTCTTTTCTCAAAAGGAGTTACCTCCCCACTACACCACAATGGGCCCTGATAGGAGAAGGGGGGGTGCTTTTCTCCGGGGCTCTGCCAGGGATTCACTGTGTGACTTTAGGCTCCCCCATAAAATTCTCGGTGTCCTGTTCTTCATCAGTCCAAAGGGATGAAAACACCTGCCCAAAATAACTCAGAAAATTGTTGGGGGGGCGTGCAGAGGGGGGAATGATGAACACGGAAACACAGATTTGGGAAAAGATACTTTCACGGGTTTGTATCGTTGACATTTTGAAAAACACCAAGTTATCCACCTTGAATCTTTTGGGGAATCCAGTGAGGTGAGATGTAAACAAATAGCACTCTACAGGTAAAATTCTCATTCATTCAGCAACAAACATTCACTTATGACGGATGGCCTAGATTCACTTCCCAGTCCCACGTCTCAGGAGCTGGGACTTCGGGCAAGTGACTGAACCCCCACATCCTCCTCTGTGAAACGGGGTGAGAGAGGACCCATCTCCTCCGGCTTCTGCAAGGATTAGATGAGATACTGCAGGCAGAGTTCTTGTGGCAATGCTTGGCTCTCGGTGCTGGCCACTGGGAAGCTATTGCTAGGCAGTGAGAATACAAAGAGGCCGTGGACAATTCGGAAGCAGTCACAGTCCAATGGGAGAACGGGCAGGTCAACAAACGAGGGCAGATGCTGAGTGAGAAGCGTAATCATAGGACACAGTAGGCGGTGAGAGCGCAGAGGAGGGAGCTCCTTGGGCAGGCTCCCCACGAGGCTGGTTGTCCTCGCCCCTCGGGCCCTCTCCTGCCCAGGGCTGTGTCTGAAGCTGGGGATGGGGCAGACAGAGGAAGTGCCTGCGAGGGCCCTGAGTGCAGGGCTCTAAATCAGGGCTCCCGGCCAAGGCGGTAATTGTCAGCCGCTGAAAGATATTAAGCGCCAGGGAGGAAAACCAAGTTCTCCATGAGGCAGACTTTTCAGAGTTCTTACAGCTTGTTAAAAAAAAAAAAAAAAATGTAAATAGTTACCCAGTGAGATATTATTTCATGTTGTTGCCATTAGGGTTTGAGTGTTATGCAGAGAGAGGCAATCATTCAGGCAATTCTGCCTCAGCGAGGACTGAAAACTCCACATTAACCCCCACACAACAAATTCACCACCTCTAGCTCTCAGCCTGACTCAGGCATTTTCTCCTGGGCGGTGAATTTTATGTAAATTGAAGTAGTGAAAAAAAATCTATAAATATTCAGAATTTCCTAAAGGATTTTCTTGATGGCTTGGGGGGTGGGGGACATTTTTTAAAAAGACACATTTTGACTGGAGGCTGGGGGAGGGCTACTCTCATTTCGGGTCGAATTCTGGGACGGCTTGGGTCTTGCGGGGGCGGGCGGTCCCCAGTGCTAAGAGGCTCCAGATCCTTACTGCCGAGGCTGGTCTCCAGAGTGCCAGCCGCACGGATGCATGGATCACAGCCATCATTCACCTGAGACTCCCCTTGAACCAAGGGCTGAACATGTGGACACACGTTGTCTGCTTCTGGCCTCCTGACTCTTGGAGGCCACTCTTACATTTCATACATGGGGAAAAGGGAAGGGAGGTTGATTGCCCTGGCCCAGGCCCACCACAGCAGCATGGTTCGAAGGCCTGGCTCTGAGAGACCCGATTCCAAGTGACCGCTCTGCCACTCACCAGTCAAGTGACTTTAGGGAAGGGACTAGCCTTTCCAGCCTCACTCTCTTCAGCTGGAAATGGGGAGAACAGTACCTAAGGCTTATGGAGTGCCTGACACACGGAATGGCATGGGGCATCCTCCAGCAGCCTTCACCCCATCCTATCTTAATGGTGCTGCTCACTCCCAGGGCGACCTGAGCAGGTCCTGGAGAGAGGGAGGCTCCTTAACCATACATCTGCCACTTTTCTGCAAGGCCAGGACAGGGGCCATATGTCCTGTACAACATCTTGCAGGGACTTTTGAACCACACCCCTACAGCGCCATGCTATATATGTCATGCCTGAAATAAATACGGCCCAACTCAATACTGAGCCTCACTCTCTCCCAGGTGGCAAGCCATTCCTCTGAATAATGCCCTCGCTGTAGGCCACTGGGGCCCCTGTTAGGACTCCATAGGTTAGGGCTTTGGCTAAGTGAATGTCAAATACCGATTGCAATCATCGTCTCTTCGTGTTTTAATTAGGCCCCTGGTCTAAGTATGGTGTCCCATTTCCTCTCCTAAGGCAACTGGGTGGATTCAGCCAGAGGAGAACTGCTGCTCTCACCAGCACCCTGAAAGGAAAGGTGTCCCCATTCCCTTGCTAGCACTTTCCAGGAGAGGGGAAACAGGCCTGGTCTGGCCTCAGTGCTGTCAGGCATCCACTGTTCCTATCTGTGATCACTGCTGTGAGCTAAGAATGTGGGTGGGGTTTTGTGGGCATGTGCGTGTGCGTGTGTGTTTAAGGACCATATATTACTACTGAGGCAAACTGCTCACCTCCCACCCAGAACCTGCCCATTCTATCCTCATCCCCACCTTTCTCCTTTCCTTTCAATCATTCACTACCTTTTTCTTCTCTTTTCCTCTAAAGATTCTGTCGTCCTCTATCCTCCCCTCTCTCCTCTCTGCTGCCTCCTACCCCTCTTTTCCTTCCAAATTCCTCTTCTCTCTCCCCTCCCCTTTGCTCCCAACTGATTTCCCATTAATCATCCCTAGCACACATCTGCTTGGGTCCTGGAAGGATTTTTTGGCTGGCTCTCACAGCTGGGCTGGTTACAATAATCAAGAAGGAGTCTTTCATCTCTCTCTGCCTCCTGGGTCTCCTCTCTTCCCAGCCCGTCCTCCTCCAGGGTGCCTATGGAGGCCCACCCTTTTCCAGTCTGTAAGGCTTTCTTCTGTTCTCGGTCTGGGTAGCAATTTCCCCAAAGCCAAATAGGCTTGTAGGTTGCAGCAGCTCTGCCATGGACTTTTGAATGAGGTACTGGCATTGGCAGTGAAGTCAGAAAGCACAAAGGCTGGCATGGGGGGGGGGGCCGCAGAGACCACCACATAGATGGGATCACCCCCCCTTCTTGCACCCCTCTTGCTGCAATATGGAAGACACCTCACAGCCCGGGCATCCCTTAGCATTGGTTTCAACCTGACTTTACCAGGATTAAAACTGGGGTAGGCAGAGCCTGTGTAATTTCTAAGAGGTCTATGCATACCCCAAAAAACAGCAGGGATGCAGGGAGTACATTTAGTTTAGTGTATGATTGATATGGCCTGGGAGTGGTGCCTGCTGCCTCCTTTCCTGAGCATGATAAATGGCCGGGATTGCTATTTGTTATTTCCGAGAGGGTTCTTTCTTTCCGTTTGGAGAACCCCTCTGAAATCACCTATCCCCATCTTGGGTTCTCATGTTGTTTCAAGGCATAGATCAACGCGGCAGAGTCAGGGAGGGGTAGTCCCGGAGCAATATGCCCCGAGTGACAGGCCTGACAATCAGCGTGATGGATTGGGTCTGAGAAAGTGGTACTCGAAGGGAGGCAGTGACACCAGCGCGCCTCCACTGGCCGCTGAGAGCACGGGAAAGTAGTCTCCCTAGAGGCCGACGCACAAAGGACCAGCTTCACCTTCTGATGATCCGCCAACCGGGAACTTTAATGTCAGTACTTATGACTCTGTAAAATCTCTGCCAAGCGCGAAGCCGGCAATACACACTTAATCTAAAAGGCGGGGGGAGGGAGGGGGAGGGTATTCTTATTTTTAACAAAAAGTTTTTATTCCAAGATTTCCCTGGGAAAAGCTAGTGCATTTTCCCCCACGAGAAGAGAAGACGGGAATGGGAAGGCGCAACTCTGGAGTCTGTATCGACGTGCAGCACGTAGAGAGAGATTCCCCCCCCCCCCCGGGATACTGGCCTCTCCAGTGATCCTGGGTCCCCCCAAAATAGCAGCTAGGCGCGCTGCAGTGAGGGAATTGTGCGCCTCTAAACAGACACTGTAAGAAACCTGAAACACACCCAGGACCGGTGGGCACAGCCTAGGACACCGCGCTTCGTCGCGTCCATCTCACCACGGAAGGGAGTCCTCAAACTTACAGGCTTCGGACAGGACAGGCTCAAAGTAGTTGGAGCGGCGACGCCGCGTCCCGAGAGCCGTGGACGCCTCCAAGGCTCGGGCGCTTCCAAGTGAGCACACCAGGGAGAAGCCAATTAGGGAAAGAGAGGTGGACCGGAGCAGAGCCGGAGCTGAGCCGGAGCAGAGCCGGGAGCAGGCCGAGCTAGGCTGGCGCTCTGGAGGCGTGGCCCGCCCCTAGGCGGCCTCCGGGAGAGGCTGGGACTCCGCTGCGACGGAGCCAGCGCCTTGCGCCCCTACTCCCCACCCCCCCCGCCCCACCCCAATCCGCCCCACCCCAGACACACTCGGCTGGCGGGTGACTGACCCGGCCAGCACCACCCCCGGCGGTGTGAAGGGAGAGGGGAGGGAGACAGGAAAGCCAGCGGAGGATAGGGCGCGGAGCCCAGGGTCCTGGAGAAGTCTCGTCCTCTATGGGACCCCGGGGCGAGGGCGGCCCGGCTGGGGGGAGGGGAGGAGTACGGCGGGTGGTAGAGGCCGAGGCTGCGGCGGCGCGCGGGCGAGGCCCCTTTAAGTTTCTCCCCTCCCACCGGCGGCGCCGGCCTCCGCCCGCCGCTCTCCCCGCCCCGGGGTCCCGGCGAGAGCTGCGATTGGGCGGGCGCGGCGATCCCTTTGAAGTGTGGCTGCCGATCGCGGCTATTTGACGTGCGGCTCGGGGAAGGCGAAGGTTTTTGTGTTGCTCGCCGGGGCTAGCGGCGGCGGCGGCGGCGGCTGCGGCGGCTGCGGCGGCGTCGGTGGAGGAGGGGTGGAGGCGCAGCGACTGCTGCACCGCGCTCGACGCTGCGGAGCGAGCCCACCCGCCCCGGGAGCTCGCCTCCCTGGTGCTCCCCCTCCCTCCCCGCCCCCCCAGTGGCGCTGCCTCCTCCAAATGAGCGATTCGCCCGCTGGATCTAACCCAAGGACACCCGAAAGCAGCGGCAGCGGCAGCGGCGGCGGCGGGAAGAGGCCGGCGGTGCCGGCGGCGGTGTCCCTCTTGCCCCCGGCGGACCCCCTGCGCCAGGCGAACCGGCTCCCTATAAGGGTCCTGAAGATGCTGAGCGCTCACACCGGCCACCTCCTGCACCCGGAGTACCTGCAGCCGCTGTCCTCCACTCCCGTCAGCCCCATTGAGGTCAGTCTCCTGGTCGCTGCCCGCCCAGCGCCGGCCCCATTCCACCCACCACTGCCGGGCCCGCGGCCCTACTCCCTGCGCCCCGGGGCTCGGTGTGACGCCCAGGTCCTGCCACGCCGGCGGACGGGGTGAGGAGGGACCGAAGGAACAGGAATCGGAGTCCACCGGGTTCTCCCCAGGCTTCTCCGTGGAAGGTTTCCCCTTCCACGCTCGCCTTTCGGAGCTATGTGTTTGCTTTTGGATTGGGTTTGCTCTTGGAGTCTCCACTGGGTCCTTTACTTTTCCTCTGGCACCCAGTTTCCAGGCTATAGATGATCTCTCCTTTCCTGCCTTCCCCCCTCCACCCCCCCACTCCCACACACACCGGTTTGGTCTCTTTGAAGCCGAATCGCCCCCGTCCCACTCCGCCTCTGTCCCATCCGGTTAGAGCGCACTACGCCCCGGCACTCCCGATCCCAGGTCTTTCTTCCTCCCACTTCCCTGGGTGCCCTCCCCGGGAGGGAGGGGCTACTAGGAGAGCGCCAACCGCAGCCCTAGCTTTAGAATGCGCTTCTCCCGGCTCCTACCTCGCGGCGCCACGGCCAGAAACCCGTCCCAAGCGAAGTTCCCCAAACTGAAGGAATAAGTTTTCTCCTGGGCACAGGGGAGGGGGAGATTAGAGGGTAGGGGGCGAGTCACAGCCCCTCCCCCAGCCCCGACTCCAGACCAGTCACCTGCTCCCGCGGCGGCCTCTGGTGGACCACTTCCCCTGCCCCATTTCCCCGGGCCTGAGCCGCGCTCTGGGACCCGGGGGAACGAGGGATCCCACTCGGGTTCTGCGAGCGCAGTTCCAGCCTGCTGCGCCGCCCCGCCCAGCCCTTGCTCTCAGACCCTCTCCCCCAGGCCTTCCCGACCCGTCGCGCCGCCGCCGCCGCCGGGGCTCTCCGCGCCCACCCAGCTCCCCAGACACCCCGCTTGCTCCGTGGGTTTGCCGGTCTCACCCCCTTCTCCCTTCCCTTGCCGCTGTCTCCCACAGCTGGACGCCAAGAAGAGTCCATTGGCGCTGCTGGCCCAGACTTGCTCGCAGATCGGCAAGCCGGACCCGCCGCCCTCGTCCAAGCTCAACTCGGTAGCGGCGGCGGCCAACGGGTTGGGACCGGAGAAGGACCCCGGCCGCTCCGCCACGGGCGCCGCCTCCGCGTCTGCGGCCCTCAAGCAGCTGGGAGACTCCCCTGCGGAGGACAAGTCCAGCTTCAAGCCCTACTCCAAGGGCTCCGGCGGCGGCGACTCCCGCAAAGACGGCGGTTCCTCCTCCGTGTCCTCCACCTCGTCCTCGTCCTCCCTGTCCCCAGGAGACAAGGCGGGCTTCAGGGTCCCCAGCGCCGCCTGCACGCCCTTCCCCCCGCATGGAGCGCCGGTCTCTGCGTCGTCGTCGTCCTCCTCGCCTGGTGGCTCCCGGGGCGGCTCCCCGCACCACTCTGACTGCAAGAACGGCGGCGGGGGTGGCGGCGGGGAGCTGGACAAGAAAGACCAGGAGCCCAAGCCCAGCCCGGAGGCTGCGGCCGTGAGCCGCGGCAGCGGTGGGGAGCCCAGCGCACACGGGGTTGGCGCGGAGGCTGGGGCCTCCGGGCGCAAGTCCGAGCCGCCCTCGGCCCTGGTGGGGGCCGGCCACGTGGCGCCGGTGTCCCCCTACAAACCGGGCCATTCCGTGTTCCCGCTGCCACCCTCCAGCATCGGCTACCACGGCTCCATCGTGGGCGCCTACGCCGGCTACCCTTCTCAGTTCGTGCCTGGCCTGGATCCTAGCAAGTCTGGCCTGGTGGGAGGCCAGCTGTCGGGGGGCCTGGGCCTGCCACCGGGCAAGCCCCCGAGCTCCAGCCCGCTCACCGGGGCCTCCCCGCCCTCCTTCCTGCAGGGATTATGCCGCGACCCCTACTGCCTGGGAGGTTACCACAGCGCCTCGCACCTCGGCGGCTCCAGCTGCTCCACCTGCAGCGCGCACGACCCCGCGGGGCCCGGCCTGAAGGCTGGGGGCTACCCGCTGGTGTACCCCGGGCACCCGCTACAGCCCGCTGCGCTCTCGTCCAGCGCCGCCCAGGCCGCGCTCCCCGGCCACCCGCTCTACACCTACGGCTTCATGCTGCAGAACGAACCGCTGCCGCACAGCTGCAACTGGGTGGCGGCCAGCGGGCCGTGTGACAAGCGCTTCGCCACCTCGGAGGAGCTGCTCAGCCACCTACGGACTCACACGGCCCTGCCGGGCGCCGAGAAACTTCTGGCCGCCTACCCCGGGGCTTCGGGCCTGGGCAGCGCCGCCGCGGCCGCCGCGGCCGCAGCCTCCTGCCATCTGCACCTCCCCCCGCCCACCGCCCCCGGCAGCCCCGGGTCGCTGTCATTGCGGAGTCCACACACTTTGGGGCTAAGCCGGTACCACCCCTATGGCAAGAGCCACTTATCCACAGCTGGGGGCCTGGCCGTGCCCTCCCTCCCCACAGCCGGACCCTACTACTCACCGTATGCGCTGTACGGACAGAGACTAGCCTCAGCCTCCGCACTGGGATACCAGTAACCGCAGCTCTTGCACCCACCCGCCGCTCCTCTCCTTTCCCCCTCCGCCTCCCTCCCTCCCTCCCGCCGCCTCGCCGCTGCAACCTCCACTTCTGCTTGTCCCTGCCGGGATCCCCCGCCCAGACCCTCCCCACCGGACTGTGTATTTATTTACTATAATGTTAGCTTACAAGCTGGGAATATAAGTGCATTAACGGCCCACACGAGTCAATGGTATGCAAAAAGTCTGTGTTCCCCAAATAATAATATTAATCACACAAATAACTACATGTTCCCCGCCCCTCTTCCTTTCTTTTATTTTTTTTTTCTTTTTCTTAGATGTAAGGTTCTTTTTTTCCTTTTGCTTGGTTTTTTTTCTTTTTTCTTTTTTTTTTTTTTGATTGGTTTGGTTTTAGGGGGAGGAGGGAGTGTTGGGGTTCTGGGGTTCTTCTATTTGTTTTCCCTTCCTGGGGAGTTTCTTGCATGCTTCCTAACCGTTAAGACTACATTTCCCCCTTCTCTTTTCCCTTCTTTCCCCTTCATTTCTTCTTGTTTCCTTACATTTGAGGTTCTGTTTTATCCTTTGTACAAGTAACAGAGAGGAGATATTTTTTGTAACGTGTTTGGGGGGTGCAGGGATCCGCCTTGGTGGCAAGAGGTCTTGTGTTCTGTTGACCCAGAACTCTGCCCTGTGATTCGTCCCCTGCAACCCTCTCCTTCTGGGGTCCTTGGTCTGCACCCTGGCCCCCAAAATTAGAGCCTTGCTCCTCTGTCTTGCTCTGAGCACTGAGAGCCCTGACCCCACCAGGAGGCTCCCCCTGAGAGAGAGGCCCAAGTGGCCTCTGAACAGCCTTTCTACCTTCCAGACTTTTCATGGCCCCAAACACACGGTAGTCAACTGCCTGCAGGTGGGGGACCTGTAGGGCTCATCTTATTCAATTAGAAGTCCTAGGAGGCCCTGCTGGTATGAAACTTTGCTCTTTATATTTTGCAAAGTGCATTGATAGTCCTGTTTTATTCTCCATTATTGGGGCGGTGATCCCTCTCCTGATGGTAGGGGTAGGGTCAGTGATTCTTGCTAGATCCCTCCAAAGCAGACCAGTGGTGGTATCAGAGGGCAGTACAACCTTGGTAGCTCCATTGGGGGACAGTTGGGGAGTCGGGAGTACACGGATCACAGTAGCCCCATCACCCCCTCCCAGGCCTGACCCAACAGAATCCCCAAAGTTGGCCGTGGGCTTCCGTGGGCTCCCTCGTGACTGGGATTGAAGACTCGGACCCCTGGGTCTTCTCCCCACAACTTCCCTCCCTCCTGGTCTTCTGCAGCAGTGCGGGGGGGAGGACTGTGGGGCCTGTTTGGGATGAATAGAGCTCTCCCTTGGTAAGACTTATTTTGTTAATAAATGGAATACTTGGCTATATTCACACCGTGGTGTGTTTCTCTCTTGCCTCACCCACTGTCCCACTTCCAGACACCTGAGCAGATGTCCTTCTTTTATTCTTGTTTAAATACCTTATGGTTTCTTTCTGAGATTTCCGTTCAAGGTCGAGTTTAATGCCTTTCCTCAAGAAAGGGGTGGGGGAGGAAAAAAAACACAACTTCTGCCAACGCATTACAAATAACATAAAACCGCCTTTATGGCTTTTTGTTTTGTTTTGTTTTTTCCTTTTCCACTTGGTTATTTAGCTCCCAGGCTCCCTTCAAAGTCCTTGACATTTCCTGGGGACTGGGTGGAGGGAGTGTGTAGATGCGGTTTTTCCTCTGGGCCTAGAGTCGAGGTACAAGGGGCTGGGAAAGGAACCAGGACGCGGGGCTCAGGCTCCTGGCAGCACGGGCCCCAGAGCCCTGCAGGTATGCAAAGTCGACGTGCCTCTGGCGCCACCTAGTGGCATAAAGACGAGTGACGGGTGCGAGCCCCGACGACGCCTTCCGCGCTTCCCGCTCGAAATGCGAATAACTTCCTCTTCTTGACTGCCTTTTATACACCTTGAAATCAAAGAGTAAATGCGGCTGCTGAGACTGGTGTTTTGCAAGGCCTGGGGGCTCCCCAAGGCCAGCGCTGGGATGTCGACCCCCATTCATTTGCGCCTCCAGAGACTTCTCTGGAGAGGGTTTGGGGTTTTGCTGAGAAGGCGCGGTGATTACTCGGGACTCTGAAGCCACTCTCGGTCCCTGTTGTCTTGAGCTCATACGACTGACACTGGCTTGGGCATCCTCGGGCAGGCGAGGATGGGGCGCCGTTTACCAGGATGCTGGGACCAGGGCCGGGCACCTCCCCACTGCGCGGGGACTCCGCGAGCCCGGAGGAGAGGACGGGCCACCTGCACGTCCATCCCCGGCGGTGAGCCGCCAAGGCCGCCAGCTCCAGGGGCACCCGGCCGGGGCGCGCGGGCTCTCGGCCTCCAGCACCTGGGACGCGCCTGGCCACCTGTTGGGCGCACTTCAAAGTGGGCTGCCTCGCCCTCTCCTGGCTGCTCTCCGCGTTGGCCCCGTGCCGCTTTGGGATCGGTTGTTCTGCTGTAGTTTTGCTTGGCTTTTTCTGTGAGGATTGCGACTTACCGCGCAGTTGGTGCGAACTGCGTGCCTCTGAAACGTCGGTAGACCTGAGGTCAAGTGCGGAAGGGCGGCGTGGGAGGGATGCTCTCTCCACCCCGCCGCGTTGCTTGAGACCACGCCACACCCTGCTAGAGAATCGCAGGAGGGCCTCGGGACTTGACAAAACCTCAACGTTAGATGGTTTTGGGGGGGGGGGGGTGTGATTACGGCTTTTTGAAGTTTTGCCACTATATCTTTGTTTCTGGACAAAATTCCTTCATTAATCAAGAGAACCTCAGGCTGCTTCTGCAGAAAATGTCAGTGCTGGCCACCGTAAGAACTTACGTGTGTCCCCGGGGAAGGGACCTTGGCTGCTGGTGTCTTTGGGCACGTGGGGGCCGCAGGGGGAGTCAGGGAGAAGGGCTGGAGAATGGGCTGGAGAAGCCGCCCTGGGACCAGCTCAGGGTCTTCCTGGGGAATTACCGTTCTCCGAGTTCTCAAAGTTCAAATTGGCCAGAATCTTTAAAAGCCCTGAAATGTTACGAGTAGCTTTGTTTTTTTCTATCTCTCTGTTGTTTTGTTCGCTGTTGGTTATTTCCCATCTTCCCTTCCTCTCAAGTCCTTCCCTTTCCTTCAGATACCTTTTTTTTTTTTTTTAATGCCTGCTAAAACTGCTGGAAATTGCTCCCTCTGCAGGAAGACTTGAACTTTTCTCTTTCTTAAACTTTGCCGTCTCCAGACCTCCCTAGCTAAGTTCCTCTTGTTGGGATAGAGAAAGAAATAGATTCGCTGTCTCGAAGAGTGAACTCTCTGTATAGCAAAAGTCACGTTTCTAGAGCTGCTTGGCTCACCTGGAGCTTAGAAACCCCTCAGACTATTGAGTTTCCCCAGAAAATATATTGGTGGTCTTTGCAGACTGGGAAGGATGCTGTGTGCCTAGTTGGAATGGGCTGTCCCCAGCTACCATTGTGACATCAAAGGGCAAGCAGGGTAGTCTGGAGTGGCCCAGTTCTCGCCCTGAAATGTCAGCCCTCCTCACCAGAAATGGGTGCCAGTTCCTAGGAAACGTGGCTGTTTTAATTAGCTGGTGGAGAGTTGGTTACTGTCAATAGCTAAATTCTCATTAAACAAAGTTGCTGTTTTAATAGAGATAATACTCCCCCCCCAACTGCTTATTTGCATAATTAATTCATCCAGCAACTCTTTTCTTCAAGAATCACCTCCACCTTCTATTTCTCCACCTCCTTCTCTTCCTAGCCCTCCTCCCCCCTCTTCCTCCTAATCTCTCCCAGGCGCCAGAAATGGGGCCTGTGTTCCCAAAGCACCAGGAAGGGTGGAAGCTCGGAGCTGGAACTTGAGACACTGGACGTTCCTGGCTCCGGGTCAGATTTTCACACCTCTTGCCCGGTTATTTTTGTGGCCTCGTGGGCAGCAGTGGGAGGAGAGGGAGGAGAGGCTCGCTCTCGGATACAGGTTTGACACAAACAGAACAGCGTGGTGTTCGGTTTTTAACTTGCCAGTCATCGTGCCCCCCCCCCCCCCGCCACAAACCCACCTCCTGAGAAATCCGCAGCCGAAGGGGGAGGCTGGGGCCACCATAATTGCCTTGCCCTACCCAGCACACTGGGACCTGTCTCTCAATATATGAGCTAACTCCTGCCTGATGTATGTCTGGGTTACCGTGGAATTCGTCTTGCAATAATCCTGAGGCTCTGCACTTTATTAATCATTCTGTAGGGGAAGCTGCTCTCCAGTTTTCTGTTTGATTTGATTTCATTCATCCTGTCTTTTTGCAAAATAGATGGCTGAGTGCATCCGATAATGTATGGTTTAATTTGGAGCACTATGGGTTTGAATTACCATTTTCATAATGTGCTGTGCATTAATGTGTTACATCATTTATAAAGAGGAATGTGCTGGGTTTCAAACTTTCTCCGGAAAGCCAAAGTCACCTAAAGGAAACAAAGCCAAATCACATCGACCCATCTTCTTACCTCGCTGCCAGAGAAACTCCTGCCTCCCCAGCCCGGGCTAAATCTGCCAAAGCTCATAAAACCCAACATGAGGCTTTTGTGCTCACATAATGCAGGTGGGTGTCGAGGTTTGGGGGGAACTCGCACATGGCCGCCCGGGAGCCGTCAATGGTGATACAAAGCTCCCCCTCATTATTGTGTAACAACAGCTTTGCAGCCAACCCGGTTTGAGGAGACCTCCAGTGGATGGCTCTCCGTAGACCCTAATCCCAGCCCTCCCTCCCCAATGGCTGTAATAACACCAGCTGTCTGTTACTCAAACTCTGACTGAGGAGGAAAAAGCACTGATTATCCAAATACAGTCATTAAAGGGGAAATGTGTTTTTAGGACTGTCAGAGTGATTAATGAGGGCTAGCTGTCTTTGCAAATGCACTTGTTTAGTCTAACTGGCAGCTTCTATTTTCCTATTGATTTATTGCAGCCGTTGCCGGGCCCTGGTGTGTGCGGAGTCAGGGCTCTTCACAACTGTGCCCTGTTTAAACAGGAAAAGCATGCGCCATTTTGTCCGGGAGGGAGGGAACAGCCTCGAGTCTCTCCCTTCTGGGCAGTCTCCCGGGGCCCAGACCAACAAAGGACACATTGCAACCCTGCAGCCTAGAGAGGGAAGGAAGCTGCCTTCCCTCAGTTGTCCCCAGTCACTCCATTCCAAGGTCAGTGGAGACTCACCATGGCCCCTGGACAAAGCCTGTGCTATTGTGACACTCAGCATGCCCACATCCTCCTCCAGTCCCCCCAGACCAGCTGTCGGCCCCTGGGTCCGAGCACAGGAGGGGAAGGCTGCACAGGAGAGGGGTGCGGCCAGGCCAAAAACAGAGAACTGAAGCAAACCGCACCCCCCCCCCCACCCACACACACACACATCTGCCCAGGTCCGGGGGTGGGAGCGAGGCTGGGGGCTTTGTGGGAAACTGATTGATAGAGCCCAGAGGTTGATTTCAACTTTTCAAAAGAGGTCGAGGGACCATGAGAGTGATATCTACCTCTTTCCAACTGCACATTTAATGTTTTGACAAATGATGTATCTAATGACAAAAGTAGAGAAATGGCAGCTTGACACTAGAGTGCCGGTATCTGGGGACGTATACTTCCAGGCGGTCAGTCATCGAAGGCCACAGAATCTGCAGGATTCCTGTTACGTGCCCAGCACAGAGCTGGATGCCATGAGACACAGGAGAAAACTCAGACGGAATTCTGGTCTGATTTAGTTGGGGGAGACAAGACACACCCATGAGACAGGGAACAAGACAGCATTACATATAACTGCATTTATGCTGATCTAATAAAGTGCTGAATCGTACCGTGCAGACAGCGGAGAATAGGACAGGATGTAATCCGGTGCTAATTGTGAAGATCAGATGCGCAGGCTGCAGGGGCCGGAGGGGGAGACCACTGGGGCTGATGTGGGGCACCCTGCCATGGACGCTTCAATCTGTTGGGAGGCTCCCCAATTCCTTGGAGGCCCTTCCTTTTTTGAAGGTTGGAAGATGGATGAGGCCTTCATTCCATAGGGATAAGAGAGCTGGCACTTGAGCCCCTGAGCCGGTAATTCCCATTTCTACAGCAGACCAAGGAACAGGCTTCACTAACACTATAAACAGCACATCTGAATTTCCTTTCACCCGCTTTCTCCCTAATCGACTTGCACCTTCCACAGAGCATGCCAGGCATGGAAATGGTTTGTACTTCTTCCTAAATGACGTGCCTTTCCGAGTTTTCCCAGGGTGGAGGTATATCACCGGCATTATTAACACTTCCTAAAACAGGAAAAGCTGTCAGTGGATTTGGATCACAGATGAGCTGGGAAAACTTTCTCTTAAAAAAAAAAGTTGAGGGGCGCCTGGGTGTCTCAGTCGGTTAAGCATCCAGCTCTTGATTTCAGCTCAGGTCCTGATTTCAGGGTCCTGGGATTGAGCCCTGCGCTAAGTACAGAGCCTGCTTCTCCCTCTCCCTCTCTCTCTCTCCTCTCTAAAATAAATGAATAAAATCTTAAAAAGAGGAAGGAGAAGGAGGAGGAGAAGGAGGAGGAGGAGAAGAAGAAGAAGAAAAGAAGAAGGAGAAGGAGAAGAAAGAAGAAGAAGGAGAAGAAAGAAGAAGAGGAAGAAGAAGAAAGAGAAGAAGGAGAAGAAGAAAAGAAGTTGAACCTACTGGCTGAGAGAAAATGAAGTGACCATATTTTATAAACTTCAAAATAGAGACAAATGGTAGAAGTAGACTTTGGTAAACTTTAGGACACTCTAGGAAACTCCAGAAAGTCTAGTCACTGCATATCTGGTAGAAAGAGCATAGACATGGGAGTCGGAAAACTGGGATTTTCTTCTAGCTCTGGAACTTAATTGCTGTGTGACTTTGAGCAAGTCACTTAATCTGAGTCTATTTTTCTATTTCTAAAATGAAGCTGTTGGGCCCGATAATCTTGAAGCCCTTTCTAACTGGAATATTCTGCATTTCTCGGTCCCTGGTCCCCAGTCAAATAGAATTCTAAAGTTCCTATCAGGACAGTGAGTGTGAAAGATCCAGGGAAAGAAACTTCGTGACTTTACCTCACTGATGGGGCGGGGGGGGGGGGGGGGGGGGGGGGGGGGGGGGGGGGGGGGGG